>NC_134405.1:301619301-301927356 GCF_038048845.1 Mixophyes fleayi | reverse complement strand
GATAGTATTTCATTACATTTATATACATAGTTTTGTTAATTTAATGCCTCTGATAAATGTTTTGCACTATTAGATCCAGTGTGCTCTTCACTCTGGATTACAGTGGATTTAATATTGCTAGGGTGCTGGGGAGATCCTCCCCTCAGGGATTCTGAGATAAGGTTATAAATCATTAGAATTCTCCAGACTGAATTTAGAAGCTCACATTAATTTTACATGACAGTGATCAGGTGGAAGAGAAACAAAGCTATTAATTTCTAGTCACCTTACCGACCCCAAAAGACTCCAGCCATGAATGCACTCATGGTCACCAAACTTATAAAAAGTTTATACAAGTCCATCCGCATAGTCTGTACATCTTCTAAACAGTCTAAACACTTTAATTTGTTCCCTAATGACCTAGAACTGGCAAATCATCATCACCAGTTAATTATATAGCGCCACTAATTCCGCAGCGTTTTACAGGCAACTCATTCATATCAGTCCCTGCCCCAATGGGGGGGGGGGGGGGGGGGGAGATGGATACTATCAAATTGACCTTATTCTAATTAACCTACTAGTATGTTTTTAAAGAGTGGGATGAAACCGGAGTGTTCTTCTGCTTTTACTTGACAGCCGGGCTCTTGGAAACCCCCGCAAACATGGGAGAACATAAAAACGCCACAAAACAAGGCATAAAGTCGAAAATACCCCATCTACAGCTAAAATCCAACTCTATTATTTATCAATTCAAAGTGTAAATGGCCTATTCCAAAGTTAGACATCTAAGGGATACATGATGCATCTTGAAAAGTGTTATGTGGCAGCGCATTAAGACATATGGAAGAGTTCCTTCTAAATCAGATACAAGTCCACCTTCCACGTGTTGGCACAAAAGCACAGATATTACTAGGACTTAGGACTCCCTCTGATTAAAGGGAATTTCACTTTCAGACAATCACCCCCTATGTTAACAGCCCCGCTCCCAGTTTCCTGAAGTCAAACTAACATAGGCTGTACACGCTCCTAAATTCAACAGGGGGATTACATCCATGTCGCTCTCCCATACAGCTCAATAGGAGCCCTCTGCAGAGGAGGCATGGAGAGAGTTCACAGCCTTATTCACCCCTGGTAGCCCACAATTTCAGGGAAGGGGGGAGATGGGGGCCACCCACCCCCTATAGGCACAGATTTTGGGCAGAACACATGGTTTTGAGCCAGTGTACTTCTGGAAAGGAGAAGTATTAGGATATATTCAATCTAATTGCATATAGTAGGATGACATCATACTTTCTGAACAGTTAGGAGAGGTCTATAAAGTTTATAAGCATGCATGAGAAGTTACACTAAGATCAGAAACTCTGAATAGAATCCCATCAGGGTACTAGGGAGACGTTTAAAGTTATGGAAATATACATAATTCATTTTTGAAAATGTTTGTTTTAATTAAGAATTAGATTTTTAAGCAAAAAATGTATTAAAAAAAAATGTACAAACCATCTTTCTTTTCTCTCTCTTCCGTAATCCGCTTCTGTGCAAGTTTCTCATATTCATCTTTATCCCACTTCCGACGAAAATCTATATTCTTTGACTGGAGGAAAAAAAATAAAAAATCAGTTTAGAACTTGAAAACAGAACAGTAGATTTTATTTTGGGCAGAGCGTGGAGATGACAGGACTCAATTACTAACATTTCATTTAGGTGAAATATTTGCATTAAACTGTGGTAACCAATCAAGCAGTACAAGACAAATAAAAGATAATTGCTGGTTGGTTGCTGTGTTTCAGTGCAAATTGTGCACCTAAATAAAATGTAATTGAGTAATGTGCAGGAAACATGTAACATATACCGTTACCATGCCAACCATTCAGGCCATTGCCTTCGATTTAAAGCTATGCTATACCAGCTAAAATCTAAATGGCTGCTATGGGCAACACCACCTTCAGTGTTCTTCCAAGCATCTATTTTTGGGTGCTCCACCCGGCTGCTTTTACTTGACAGCCGGGCTCTTGGAGCTTAACAGACTACTATAATAAAGTAAACCATTGTTTCTCCTATTACAGGGTTGGCTAACCTGTGACACTCCAGGTGTTGTGAAACTACAAGTCCCAGCATGCTTTGCCAATATATAGCAGCTTATTGCTGGCAGGGTATGCTGGGACATGTAGTTTCACAACACCTGGAGTGTCACAGGTTAGCCAACACTGTCCTTTTAGAAGAGGCACTATGTGAGCACTACAGCCAGCAGTGTGTGTGTGTGTGTGTGTGTGTGTGTTAGACCACTAACCACCAGTCCTGGCAGGTGAGGGCAATAAACTCCAGCATTTTTCAATACAATTGCAAAGTATTAAAACTGCGCCCACCCGGCTACCTCTTAATGCCACTTGGCTGGCAAAATTTTGTGGGGAGAACACTGATCCTTTTCTGCACCGTTACCTGTGCAACAAACTTTCATAACTGTCCCCTGAAATCCACACTACAATTCTGAAATTGCATGAAAAGCACGTACCACCCTTTTCCTTTGTCACTTGAGAATCATATGACATCACCACGTTCATATTTAAGTGATAAGTTAGGAGACAACACAGAGAAGGGAAATGAGGGCTGGAAGTGCTGCTGCAGCACCACAACAGAAAGGTATTGGCATCACTGAACACAATTACAAATGGTCACATTACCAGTCTATGAGGGTTATATACTTGCTAAAGCCATGGCAATATATCAACAATTAGCTTGCATCTATCTATTGCAAGTTACACAGGGAAAGCATATGTTGCTTGATTGGTACATTTTTAGCACAAATTTGCACCTTTGAGTAATTTTGTTAAAGATCCCTCTATAAGTGTTCCTCCAAAAGTGTTTAACATCAGAACAGTGCACCCTATAATACTCCTTGGTTTCAGAAATTTATAAAAATATATATATATAGCCATCCAAGTGGCTTGAATTAATGGCGGCAGAGCAGTACCAAGTGGAATGTTGACTCTAATAGGGAATGAATTCTTGTCAGGACCCTATGACCTAATGTGACAGGCACAAATCACAAGCAACTATACATGTGCCTGGCCAACGCAACCCATACATCACTTTCACTGTGATTCAGACTTATTAAGGACATGTATAAAATATACATAACAGATGTCATGAATATTTATGAAGTCTCAGGATCTGAAAATCACAGCTTTAAGGTAAATGTCAGAGTTTATGGTCAAAAAGACAGGACCATTCATCCCACGTGCTTTTATACCTTGTTTATCACTGACTTTTTAATGTGTTATTTACTCTGTTTTAGAACTACTGGTGCTTCTCTAGAAATAAATAGGACATTGCTTTTGAAAGCTTCATATTGTAAAGTACCTCAGGATCAGTTAATTGAGAAAGTTCCCAGCTATACACACACAGCAGAATATCTTCAATCAATTGTAGGCATCCAGAATTTGTCTGAAATAATTCCAGGACAGCCTGTGTGTGTTCAGTATTACATGACTGGCAAACCTACCCATCACCAGAAATTACCAGGTATCCAAGGATTAGAGGCACTGCCAGGATATCTTCAACCAAGTGAGAATTTTCCTATGTGCCAAGCTACTTCACCCAAACGTTTAGGTGCAATGTAGCACCTAAATGAACACTATTATGTCTAACTTTAACCCAGCCTCTTATGCACTTTTAATGTCTTTTGATAACTTCCCCAGCATTATTAGGGCAACCGGAGAAAATCAACAAACAGGAAGCAGAATTGATGGAGGTGATCACTGTGCAGTCAGGACTATTCCCTACTGGTTATATTGATATGTGATTGATTTTTTGATCTTTAACCATAAAAATATAAATTTTTAACTCCAGCAAAGCAGGCGGTAAAAAAAAAAGAAAAATTGGATGCTAAAAACGTTACTAAAGCTCTTTCACACAGATATCTGGTGATTGGTATCTTTACCTTTAATACTCCCAGGAAGTAGCGGCCTGTTTCACATGCACATTCATAAGGTGCAATAATGTCAAAAGCTCCAATAGACTTATTACCAGCAAAACCAAATGCAGATACATATAGCGCTGCATAGTTTATTTTTGTATTCACAAAGAGAATGCCTGGTTTGTTCTTGTGACAGAAAAGCCACTATTTTTTCTTTCATGTTAAACACACAATTCTGAAGGGACAGTGATAACAGAAAAGTACGAAGACTAAACAATATCTTAAGAATGGCATAGACCAGGTTGAATTTGTTTTGGTCCTTTGTGTCCCAGATAATGCAAGCTTTTAAGGTTTTTCAGAATTTAGTTGAAATTAAATTTACCCCTAAATAGTCTGGCCCAGCAACCACAAAATTACAAAAACAAAACTAGTTATAATTCAAATTGATATCACAGAAAGCTACACTATCATTCTTAATAACTTATTCACATTTTGAACGTGCTTTTGGGCTAACATATCCACTGACTTTGCCTTTACTTTCATAACCCATATCTAAACAACAAACATATTGTGCATTATACAATTTTATTGGATGGCTAGGAAAGACTATGACACTAAGAAACAAGAGAAATGGGAGAACATAAATATTATGCAGTACCACAATAAAAGCAACACAGCAATGTGAATTGAAAAGCATATTCTATGTATGATTATAAACACCACATAACATGGCTTGTGAAAGGAGAGAGACAACAATTGTCAACATTTAAGCAAAAATTTACATATACACATTTTATGTGACCCCAATGGGAAATTAAATAATTGTGTAAATAAAGGCACTTTTGCTTTATGGCTGCAAGCATACATCATTGAAAACTTAAACCTAAATTAGCTTTAAATAATTGCAGACAGCTACAAACTCCAAACACACAAAGCATCAACACAATAACACTTAAGATCTGAACTTGTTAACTACACATCAAACTTAAAAGAAACACATTCTGAAAGGGCAACAATATTTAAGTTTAAAGGAAGAGCAGCTGCTGGATACATGTACCAGATCTGAACTGTTACAACTATTGTGGGAGTACCACCATGTCTGCAGGTTATGCAAGGACTTGATGTCTCACAGTGCTGTACAGCACCTTAGTACATAACTCTGGATGAAGAGCTCACTGCACAGACAACTTGCGGGAAAAAAAATAAAACTAAATGGGATCATTAAGTCAGAAGCCAAAAAAGACATTCACAAGCTCCAGGAATTACTCACCCCACTTCCCGACGCCATCTTGAAATCTTGAAGCCGCCGGTCGCGCAAAATGACGTATTAGGAAAGACAGCTCCTACCGTCACCATGACCACGGCTTACGCCCAGCCCACAGAGCGCTAACATAGTGTTCTTCCGTGTGGCTGGAGAACCTTGGTTAATTTTAAACTGCTCAAAATAAATAAATCAGATATCCGATGTACAGATTATATGATAAGATGTCGTCTCTAAATATAAACGTACAGAAAATAAACAAGAAATATATCCAGTAATTCTACGTCCACGAACTGTTTCCTACTGTCACGAAGCGCTCAGGCGCCATTTTTAATGTGGGCATTTTTTACCATTGTTACGAGAAAAACTATGATCAAACATTCAAATAAATCTTACATGGTATATTATTGTGTTCATTACAACGAATAACCATCGCTGTGTTGTAAATATTATCTTGTCGATAACACACAGCCCTTCATTTTCTTATAACCATTCACAGATATACTGTGACGTCTCTTGCCCGGGCAGCTCAGTGAGCGTGATGCCCACAGTAACCATAGAGTATGAAATGTAGCAAGACAAGACTCCTGTGCCTTTGGAGGTGACATATTCACATGGGATGTCTGAGGGATTGTGGCAAAGCAAATGAATAATATATTGATCTTATTTAAAGCCTTTACATACGTAAAGGCTATCAAATCTGCAATCTTACATTTGGAATAGATTATTATGGAGAGAAACGCATTTCAATTCTATTTTCTAGCCATCTGATTCTAGGTAAGTTTTGTATAAGTAAATACGTGTAAAATCATAGTTTGTATTGATATTCTTATATGTATTCTCATCTACAGTTCAGAATTGTCATTCCTTTGAACAATTCATATATTGGTAAAATAAGTTTAGCAGTAGCATGCTATGTACTTCTTAATGCAGCAAGTGACAGTTTGTTTACTGCATCATACACACAGTTTGCAAAATATATATGTTATGTTTTTTTTCCAGGTTTGTGAACTAACTAGCCTTGTTGACATTTAAGGCAGAATGCCTGATGGAAGGTTGTAAGAATTTAAGCCTAACTAAGCTCTGAGCTTAAAAAATATATATTCTTGGAAAGCTGAGGATCTTCATTAAAATTTATCATGGTTCCTATAAAATGCCTATCCTCATCATGCTGGAGAGTGATGGTTGGCCAGAGAAAGGCAGTTTATACAACAGCAGCTTGTTCATTGAGCAATCTTTCCAATACTCAGGTGAGCTAAATAAAACTGGAGTTCCATTAATATACTAGTCGTGGGCCTGATATTAGATAACATCTGAGGGCTCCTTTATACAAGCATTTTCTCAGAATTTCCAGACAGAATGTGAAATGAGCCAAGAGCAAAGAAAATTATGTAGGTATAAAGAACATTGATCCCTATGTCTGGAAGTCATTGTTGTTCAGAAGAGTAGCAGAGGGGTCAGAACGATGTCCTTGAAAGTCACGCTTATATAATTTTATTACATTTTACAGTGATGTGCAGTTTCCACTGCCATTCCAACATCAGGAGGTAAATGTATTAAGCTGAGAGTTTACCGATGGGTTTGAAAAAACAATCGGATTCTAGCTATAATTTATTTAGTACATTCTACAAAATGACAGCTAGAATCTGATTGGTTGCTATAGGCAACATCTCCACTTTTCAAACTCTCAGCTTGATACATTTACCCCCAGAGGTGTGCTGGCATCGGGATCAATGATATCGATGTCCACTCTGTTTTCAGTATGTTGTGACATGAGTAAAAATCTAACAAGTGGTCCAGTGCTAATTAGCACTAGACCTTGGGATTGTGTGTTCTTGGCAAAATTTAAAGTTATTCCCATATAAAAATATCTTTGAAGAATTCCCAAATGTATATGTAAAAGGTAGAATTTAATAAAACGAAAAACATAATCGGATATATTGCAGATTTGGGTGAACTATACTTTTCTGCATTTCCTCATGCAGTACTGTCAAAGTTATGTGAAAGTCCATTTCAAGTCACTGACTTGGATCAGCAAATAAATGGGTCTATTAATAGCAATGTATGTAACCACATACTCATTAAGGTGTATTTGACTAAAGGTCTGAGCACCTTTTTGTAATCCATCTTAATCAAATGCACAAAGAAAAGCCCATAGCCAATCAGATCATGAGACTGTTCACATCGGACCATACTATTTCAGGACATGAGTGTGCTGATCTTGTATTCGGTAGTGGCCTGTCTGCTTGACATTATGTTAGTGATCATATCTCCCAACAGTCCCTGGTTTGGACTGTCCCAATTTGTGGACCTAGAAATGGGTGATCAGTGCCGTAACTAGACACTTTAGTGCCCTGGCCGAGACAGGGCACCGGCGCCCCCCATCTAAGTGGGAGTGGCATTTGACAAGTGGGTGTGGCCAACCTAATGTGTGGGGGTGGTTAGCACTTTACTGAAAGAAAGAGAGAAAGACTTAACTTACGAGAGCGTTTGATTCTTCATCCCTTAAGTTCAGCAGTGGAACGCATGTGCGTTCCACTAACAGAAAGTTCGGCATTTGGAACGCAGTGTGAACTTAAGGGATGAAGGTACAGAGGCAGGTAGTGGCCGGCTGCTGCGCCCCCTTGGCCTTGCGCCCTGGGCGACGGCACCGCCCGCACATGCCTCGTTACGGCTCTGGGGGTGATGTATTGTGACAAGGTCGGCATGGTTGGATAGAACTGGGTGCAATTTGGTGGATATGGGCATGGTTTGGGTCGATCTTGGGATGGGCTTATTGAATCCCAATTTTGCTTTTTAAAATGCTGAGAGGTGTGAGTGAGTGTGGAGATGGATGTGACAGGGGCAGTGTGTGAGGAGGATATAAGCCCATTGTGTTAGTGGAAAGAGCAAGACCTCCCCCAGCAGAATTGAGCATTGATGTGAGGTACCTGTCAAACTGATTTAGGAATACTGTATTGTCAAATGCATCTCTGTAAGGAAAAAAATAGTTTACACATCCAACTAATTTTACCTCTTTAACCCGTTTACATATAAATTAACATAATTAAAGCATTTCTATTGTAGAACTTCATACATTTTGGCAATTAACTGGCCACAGTTATCATGAGTAAAAACACAGTTTTTATTACCAAACAAACGCCCGTCCGACAAAGAAGTCTAACATTTTCCAAATAAATGGTGCTTGAAATTAAAAATCCATGAAAAATTTCACAACACGATTTTGTGTTTTTAATCAATTAACATTGATCATATACATCTTGCGGATGTATTTTCAAATGGTGATAAACTAATTGATTTTATTTCTAGGTCACCAGGAAGGCATTTATATATCAAGATGCAGCTACTCAAACATGTTATGTGGAACCAAAGCAGAACTTTCTACTCAAGACTCCAAAAGTAATTTTTCAAATAACTTCTTAAAAGAAAAAAAGAAGTAATAATGTTAAGAGGAGACCATTTATTTTGCTTATTTTGTACTGTGTTTTCAGGGTACACATGATGTTCACCCCAAACAAATGGCCATTCGAGAGAAAGTGTTCGGCACAGTGGTGAATTGTTTTAAACGTCACGGAGCAGAGACCATTGACACACCGGTGTTTGAGCTAAAGGTTAGTCTGTTACCATTCTGTAGATCTAAAGTTATTATAGCAGTGTCAAATGATGTAGAGCACAGATCCCAGAGTCTGGTCATATTTTAAAACATCCAGTTTGTTGTAACAGATATATATAGAAAAATATATAATGTTCAATAGAACTTTATAGATGTAGTTATGTGGTGTTTTGTTATGTTCATTGTTTTATTGGAGTGTTCATATAGGTCTGCAGGATCTTCTATCTGTGCTTGACTCATTGCTCTTTTATCTATATTCTCTACTAGAAAAAATAACCAGGTTCTTGCCTATGGCATAACATTTTGACAGTCGTGGGTTGGAGTGAGGCAGTGTATCTTAAGCATACTTGCCAACTCTCTAGGAAGGTCCGGTAGACTCCCAAAATTCGGGTCAGGCTTCCGTGAGAGCTGGCATTTCTCCCGCATCTCGTAATTCCCTTGTTAAAATGACCGATTCACGCGACAAAACAGCATTTTACTCATGGGGCAGGGCCAAAATGACACGATTCGAGGTGCCCGCCCCTCCCGCCAATTAGTCACGCCCCTTTCCCGGACGTCGCCTACTGAAAGTAGGCAGGTATGATCTTAAGTGCTTTGAATATTTATATGGCATAGGGCAACTGGGAGGGGGGGGGGGTAAGGGGGCTTAGACCATGGGCAGTAAGAAATCTTGATCAGTGATTGGGTTTCACTGATTGTGGAGGGAATGCTGTGTAGTGTTTGAGGCAGTACAGATCTAAGTTTAATGTGTGGGTTTGTGGATGAAAAGGAGAATTTCTAAAAGTCTACATTTTCCTAGACATGGGTGACTTGTCTACTTGGTAATGGATATGATCTGTACAGATTGCTGTAGGGCTATGACCAGTGATGTCATAATAGGAATTGGCAGGGAATGTACTGCATACTGCCTTTTACCTTCATTCTTTATATATATGCAAATTACTTTTTTGGGTTTGTTGTCATTACTTTGTTAGGTTAGTTCATTCTGTGACACATTTTGATGTTTACTGCAATATTTGTATATCTTAGTTTGTGATTTCATAAAAAAAAGTCCCACCCACTATCCATCCTGTGTTCTCATATAAGCAGCATCTATTACAGTGTTCAGCTCCTCCTACAGACTAAGGGGCAGATTCAGTTCACTAAATATCCGCGTGAGGTGCCTCCGGATCGGCCGCGAGACACTTCATGTGGACATTTTTGACAGAAGTACCGCTGATTTTTACTCACACCTCAAAGAGGTGCAAACAAAACTTAGCGTTACTTTTTACTGTAATAACGGTAATTGACTCTGCCCCCTAGACTTGCTGCCGCTGTGAAAGAAGCCCAAGAAATCTGGCTGATAATTAAATCCTGTGTCAAACATGAGCCCTACAAATCAACATTTGAGATGTCTGATGTTGTTTTTTGACAATATACGTGATAAGTACAGGGCTATATATATAATAATGGAAGAGAATATATTTACTAATAAGGAGCTGCACTGAACACTTTAAAAATGGTTTTAAATCTTGGAACAGCCTCCTCTGTTTATTAACATCCCCGACCGTGTAGTATTTCCATGGGTGTCACCTTCTGGCACTACCATCATGACCCAATTCTAGCTGCCATGTCACAGAAACTTGAACAGTACTTTTTTTTTAAGTACACTTTTGCCTGCAGAGCAGAGGCAGCCATTTGTTTGCTATGCAACATTTGTAGCCTAGCAGTTCATTAGATATTCATAACGTGAATGAGTGTAGGTAATTGGTCCAGTTTAAGAATGTTCAGGTTGGGGATGTGGTTTCCCTTGCCATTACACCCATATGTGTTTCGCTGAGATCTATTGCAATTGGGGATTCCCCATCCCCTGACTGAAGATATCCAGCAATACTGTGTTTGCAAGTATATAAGCAGCTGATAGAACCTGTTTATTATCCCAATCTTTGGCGCCAAAGCAGAACTATGCATCGCATCCTACTGATCTGGAAAAGTCTGGCACCACATGTGTCCCGGCCTTATCATCAGCCAGTGTGCAGATAGGACTTACAAGAGCCAGCTACTTGCCCATTGGTAGTGGACGTGGCCAATCTTCCAACGAGGAGAGCATCCTATTCAGACCATAATCGGGCGCCCACAGAAGCTCAGACCTTTGCTCTCTCACACTCATCTGAACACGAGAACCAACCGATTCAGAGACCACGTAGTCCGCGTTAACATCTGGAAGTACATCCAATTTCAAATATACTCAGCAGAGTTAAGAAGTCTGGAGCTAATCCTGCGTTTACCTGTTGGAAATCTCCACCCCTGCATTCCTGAGAAACCAGCCCAAACCAGAGCCTCTGCTGTACCCGTACCCTACCGGACACCTCCTCTCTAGACAGCTTGAAACTCTGAAAATGTTCCGGTCCTTTCAACCAAACAGAGCATTAAACTAGGAATAGGCCTAAAAGCAGGCCACTCTCATTAACATTGTAGTCTTCCAGCCCTGTAATTCCCCAGCTCTTTGCGCCATATACGACCCATACATAATATCACCACAAATTGCTCCCGATGCCTAGGAAAGGTCTGTAAGCCGGCCACCCAATTATCCAGGACATCCCCAACTCCTGAGTGCGATCACGACTATAACAACCCACTCTTCTTCTCTAACCTCATCGTGACCTACACATAAACGAGATACATCATTGATAAACCACAAACAACATGTTGGTAGATACTGAGATTCACTAACCTTGCCTTGATATCTCCCACATCTAATCCACTAAATATCTCATTGCATCTGGATTGAAATCACCCAAATTGAAACAAATTTCACCAGTGAAGCAATCCAATGTGGGAAAAATTATATAGAGTTTTAAGACTTCCATACAGTATCCTAGTCAACACACTATCATCATCATCATCACCATTTATTTATATAGCGCCACTGATTCCGAAGTGCTGTATAGAGAACTCATTCACATCAGTCACTGCCCCATTGGAGCTTACAGTCTATATTCCCTAACATACACACACAGACAGAGAGAGAGAGAGACTAGGGTCAATTTTGATAGCAACTAATTAACCTACTAGTATGTTTTTTGGAGTGTGGGAGGAAACCGGAGCACCCGGAGGAAACCCACGCAAACACGGGGAGAACATACAAACTCCACACAGATAAGGCCATAGTCGGGATTTGAACTCATGACCCCATCACTGTGAGGCAGAAGTGCTAACCACTTAGCCACCGTGCATCTCCCACTTCTACTGCTTGAGCGTATATAAAGATCCAAACAGGTAAAGAGACTGTGTCCCAATATTGCAAAATACTGCTCTTAACAATTTACCATTCTTTAACATTCTAATCTGCCATCTAAAAACATAAATTACAGAATTTAAGACCTGTGGTTTCTGGTGACCTTAAATCTATACCAACCATAGTCCTCAACTCTTAATATAAATGGATGCTCAATTCAACTTTTTCTTCATTTCCAATTTACTTTCTAAAAGGCCCTGATATGTGGAACACAATATTATTACCCAAGAAGCTTGTCCCTCCAAATCTTAAAAATTGTCTATTCTTTTGAAAATGGTATCAAGTTTATCTTCACAGAACTAATTCCTGGCTACCTGATATAAATCCTATTATTAATATGCCTAGTTAGGGCATTCTCCCAGAAACGAGGTCTGAAAAACCTGATACCTTTCCCAGTCCCTTTAGCGTAAGAATCTGAAATGAAGACCCTACTCCAATTTCCGGAAAATACTTTTTTCTATAGAGATTAAGGAAACGAGGACCTCAGCCCACATGGAAGTACTGAAAGTTATCTCTAAAAACTGAAATAACAACTATCAGTGAAAGAACAGACTAGTTAGATAGAATAATGTAAGACATTAACTTCTACCAACAGGAATCAGAAAATGGCATATTCCAAATGAAGCAAGATATCCTCCAATTATAGTAAAGCTACGAGGATCAAGATAATAAGACAAGGGGCCTGATTTATTAAGGATCTTAAATTAAGAAGTATCTTATTTAAGTCTCCTGGACAAAACCATGTTACAATGCAAGGGGTGCAAATTAGTTTTCTGTTTTGCACATAAGTTAAATAATGACTGTGTTTTCATGTAGCACACAAATACTTGATAGCTTATTTGTACACTGAAATTTAAAGTTGATATTTGTGTGCTACATGAAAAACAGGCAGTATTTAACTTATGTGCAAAATAGAAAACTAATTTGCACCCCTTGCATTGTAACATAGTTTTGTCCAGGAGACTTAAATAAGATACTTCTTAATTTAAGTTTCTTAATGAATCAGGCCCAAGGTCTGAATCAAAGGTATAACAGAAGAAATTGAATCTTGTTCCCAAGAACCTACATAAGGAGGGTCTTAAGTCAATTTTCCCCAGCCATCCCAGAATACTGCTTATTGCTTGCATAGGACCCATAGTTCTCTAAGGCGTCCCTCCCGAAATCATTCCCAGCCTCGAGATGAAATTTTCTGATTTTACAGCAACAGAACGTTCAGGTTTTTAGGACTAATGCACTGCTATTCACAAACACACTATTCTGCATCTTACGAAATTTGTTTCCTCTCCTATGTTACGTTAGATACTTGTTTAAATGTTTATTTTCAGATGTTTGACAGCAGAATCATTGGTAATTAGTATTGAAATTAATCTGAAAAAATGTTGAAATGCAAGTCCTTTTTCATTAGGTGTTTTGTAGCTGTTCTTCAGAATAAATTATGTTCACATTATTATTCTGCTTATTTAAACCTACTTATGAATATTTTATATTATAACTATGACCGAGCACCCGGTGAGAGATCGTAAAAGAATCAGCCAGTGATTAATTCAGTTGTTATTCAGCATGGATAACATGCAGCATGCGTGCTTAAGGATTGCAGTGATTAAGCATTAACTAGCGTCATACAGTAAAAATGTTGATGGCAACACAGTGGGTGCTGTTATGTATTAGTCACTATCTCCTGATTGCCAGAGGAGCTTTGTTTATTTTCTGTTTGAATTTCAGTTTTAAAGAAGAATTCTGACTAATTTGTTTATTAATGATTAACCCCTTCTAAGAACTCTCACACTCCTCCAATGTCTGGTGCCATCAAACTTTCATATTGGTCCTCACCAGCAGTACTTCTTCAGCGCTCAACACCTCAAATATTAAATGGATACAATGCTCATTGCAATTTGTCAATAAGGCTCATTGGATGGAGCAGTGTATTCTTTTAAACTTATGCAGGATGTCGAGCATTGGAGAAGGTTCTGTTACCAGGGCAAGCGGGGGTGAGAATCTCTGGGACTTTTGGGGGTCCCATACATGTTATGCCCAGAGTTCTACCACTTGAGAGAAGTTGTTTTAATCCTTAAAGGAAACAAACTCACCATTTTTTTTCAAGTTATGAGAAACTTTCTAACTGTTTTTTAGACTTGCTTGTTTCCCCACAATAGTGCAGTAAGCTGATATGCCGGCAGCTTTGCAGTATTCAGCAGCTTGCTCGCCCTTAGCAACCAATCAAATTCTAGCTGTCATGTGTCAGCGCTGCTTAGAAAATGAAAGCAGGGGGTAAATGTATCAAGCTGTGAGTTTTCCGGCGAATTTGAAAAGTGGAGATGTTGCCTATAGCAACCAATCAGATTCTAGCTATCATTTTGTAGAATGTATTAAATAAATGATAGCTAGAATCTGATTGGTTTTTCAAACCCGCCGAAAAACTCTCAGCTTGATACATTTACCCCCAGATGTCTGATTGCGTAATTTGGTTACAGCACTCTTGTGGGTAGGGTTGCCAGATGTTCAGTTTTGTACAGGCCCTTTTTTATTTTTAAGTGGCCCTGTCACTATGCAGAGTGGAGGCATACATTGTGGGCTGAACTAATAACAAACTTGTCTACTTTTCATATCTCTCTTCTGGGAGATGCAGAGAAGAGGGATGGTGGAGGCTTGATGACATGACTTGATGCAATATGCTTGTTCATCCACTGGATGCCGCATCACTCTTCTGCCGACTCTACTGCAACATATCATATTTTATTTTCTTAACCCCTGATTATGCCATAATCACAGCAATATGCATCACTGCTGCATGTCCCCGCCTACCTTGTACAAGTAAGGTTCTTCTGGGATACATGCTCGTTGGGAGTTCTGGAGGTCTCTCCACAACCCATGTGTTTCCCGGATCTACTGGGAAAGTAGACAACTGTGACTAATATTTATGACCATGTCATCCATGAATTAACTAGGAATCATGAACTGTAAGAGAAAGACAGGCCTCATGAATATTAGTCTGGCAATGGTTTGTGATGAATGGTTCCTAGAAAATTGTGAGGTTGCTTACTGGTTCAGCCTGCAAAGTGAATACTGCCATTGTGTGTACGTAACTGATCTTACCTTATCTATGCGCGTATATGCATATCTTGATTTAACTGTGACATCCTCCTGTAACCCACACATATGCACACACAGACACTGCATCCACATAGAGGTGCACTAATGCATTGATACACACATTGCAGTAACCATTAAAAATATATAATCTTCCTGAGAAAGTGAGCACTGGACTCCAGATATGCATTGAAGTAAAGATTAAGAGGTGGACTGGATTTAGCCGATCAGTGGATTCTGATCGGCTATAGATGTAGCCCTTTTGAAGGCTAGAGGGCCGCTCATATGGCCCAATAAGTATATCACATTGCCCATCACTGATATAATGGTGAACGGTGCACCCAGAAAAAAAAGGGGCACGATATAAATTAATATGCACGCAGTAAGCTTTAACACATTTAGGTGGACTTGTTCTTTAAGGCACGTCTCCATTGGATATAGCATCAGTTTAATGACAAAATATTGGTTTATTTGCAAAACCTCAATGCTACATTTTGTGAATCTTGACAGACACAGGGGGTAGCAGTGTTACATTGATGTTTGCACTGTCAAATCAAGGTCTCTACGTCTCTTATGTGACTTTGGCATAATATGAAAGATAATTTATATAATGATGCATCCCTTAGGATTATGTTTATATAAATGTATACCCTCTACACAGAATTGTACATTAGCACCCTAGGTAAACAGTTCCTCTAATTTATTTATTTTGACTGTATACACTGAGATATGTTTTAGTTTATTTTTACTGGATATACTAGACCCAGAGCTTCCACGGTGAGATTGGGTTTATCAGTCATTGGATATTAATTTAACCTACACTGGCCAAATTAGGGTGGTTTTTCTAGTATAGTATAAGGCTATACAGTATGTACATACACAGACAATTTGTGGTAGGAATGAGTTTTGCACACACTGTTATATTAAAGGCTTAGCTTGTGTTGTATGTGTAGAAACACCCTTTCCCAGGGGGTGACACTGGAGTTCTGAAGCCAAAAAAAGAGAAAAACCACCTGGGCCCTATAAATACAGACCCCAACCTGCTTAATAGGAAAGAGCAAGTTTGACTGCTCTTTACACTTAAATATACACACCTATCACAGAATCAATGTGATCACTATAAGCAGCTGGTATTACTGACAAAGGTAGCTGTGCAGTTAGATCCATATTGTTGAACAGCACATGTGCAAAGCTGTATATAGTAGAAACAGTGTAGCCAGTGTTTATCTGTGGTGAATAAAGCTGTTAAAATTAGCTCTGTTAGATGTTTGAAATTAGGAGAGTCTAATGTAAGAAGGCTACCGGCGGTTGTATGATATTACCGCAGGCTGTAATTCCTGTCGCTGAGGGCTCTATATTCAGATCTCCCCGTATACCACCAGTCTCCGCAAAATAAAACTTCCCGATGACTCGATCAGCGCATAATGGATCCCAGCCTACTGCGCACTGTTCCGTACAAGACTCCAACGGATTAAATGGTTGCAGTTCACCTTGATAGTTCTGTCCAAAGTGAATCTTAATATTCTGGTTAGTCACAGTTGGTTTGCGATTACATTGAAATTCATGATGCGTTTTTGTGCCAACCAGCACTTTCTTCAGAAGGTATCCATTTTTGTTTGTGTCAAGTATTTAATGGTGAGCCTGATGGAATGCTGCTAGAGGTAGTGAGGTTGGGTAGTCCAGGAGCACTGTGCATTGTGCACGGCTTATCAATAATCTAACCCAACCTGCTTAACAAATTCTCTCTAAGCTGCAAAACCATCATCATCAGCATCATTTATTTATATAGCGCCAGCAAACTCCGTAGCGCTTTACAATTGGGAACAAACACAGAAATAAGACAATACTGGGTAATACAAACAGAGCGGTAAGAGGTCCCTGCTCGCAAGCTTACTATCTAAAGGACAATAGTCTGATACATGAGGTCAAGTTCCACACACTGCATATTGGTCCAGCCAGAATGCAGTGTTAGGGGCATATTCAATTGTTAAAAGTATTACCGTTATTACGGTAATACTAAGCCGGATTTCAGCTCGCAGCGCACTATTACCGTAATGACGGTAGTAGTGCGTCTGCCGCGTTACTTTAGGCAGTAACGCCAACAATTGAATATGCCCCTTAGAGTGCCTAGTGGGCCATATGATCCAGTCACACAGCAGTGTTGTTCAGGGGCTCATAGTGTTATAGGCTTGTGTGAATTGTGGGTGGTAATGGGGTAACCTCGGGAGGTGAAGAGAAAAGAAAGACATATCTATGATGGAAAAAAAAAGAAAAACATTTGTATTAGTTCACTGATATACTAATTGATTACTTTTCCAGATAAGTCCACCCAAAGTCAAATTTAGTTTCTGTTGAAGATAAATAAAATCTGAAAAATGTACTTGTCTTTGCTCACCTAATCCCCCATTCCGACGGGTCCCCCAATAACTGTAAAGGTCCAATGAATGTGAAGCTTGTCATGGAGGAAGATCCTTAGCAATTTTACCAACCCCTGCCCCAAGCAGGAGAGAGGTACTCCTTTGCAGTCTGCTACCGTCCATTAGGAGACTTGCTAAGAGGATGGCGGGAGCAGCTGTTAGTCGGTGTATCTTATTTATCTCGCTGACCTACTCTGAAAACATTTTTTTGTTTTGTGTCTTTTTACGTCTTGGGTCCTATTTCAGTTCGCTTGGATACCTTCCCCAATGTTGTCTCCTTCCAAAGACAGATTAGACTAGAATAGATTTATTGGCAAGTTAAGATGGTTTTAGAATATCTCCTTGTCACTAAATTCGATAACCTATGAAATGTTTTGTCTTTTATAAAAGCCTTAAACTGAATACTGATTTATAACTACACAATGTATGTTGTAAAACTAGAGGCTTGAATTATAATGGCTGTCATCTATCATCTGTCCCGGCACAATCTCTAGGCCCCTAGAAGAAGAGGGTTATATGTTTCTTATTACTTGTAACACACATCACAACCTTGGTATGTGATTGTGGTCTATATCTTTTAGGCTGGCATATATGTTTTTTAATTGTCCTCTACTTTAAAGTTCTCAACGGTGTAATTCATTGGGAAAAGCTATATAAAGATCTTATCCAAGGCATTATAAATCTGTCTTAGAGTATGATTCATTATTTATTAATATATCACATTAGGTACGGTGTGATCATGCAGTGCCCTTGGACTGCTTTGTGGATAATTATGTGTGTAATTTACTGTACAGCGTCTCTGGAGAATCTGCCTGGTGCTCTAATTTGTAATACATAATTCATTCATGCCTTCTTTTTTTTTCTTGTTTATCCCATGCTGACTTGTTGGCGGATGCCAGATATTTATGCCTATCATTTTAGCGTTGGCCCAGTAACCTATGAAAAGTAATTATATAGAAAAACTTCTGTTTAATTATGTTGTAAACATGCATGTGCTTTGTGCTGCCATTAGCATTTTGCTTTTGCAGAATTGCAGTCTTTCTTCTTTGCTTGTTCACTAGGCCGCTGCCACGCGACTACAGTACATTGAAGGAATAGGCAGAACTTGTAATATTAAAACGGAGTTTTCGATAGGTCTGTCAAAGTAATGGCGTTTATGACAACTGTTGTTTTTACTGTGCATTTAGTCATTGTTGCTTTGCTGTATTATGTGATGTAGGTGTCTGTATATGCATAATACTATGCCCACTAACATACACCTATAGAACGTAGGGGAAACCAACATGTCTGACATACGGCCTCTGTCACTCAATAATATTGTGAGAAGATTAAAGGAGAACTCTATCCCCAGATATTATTGTCCTGCGCCCAGTAAGATAAGTTTGCAACAACTTGTGGAAACAAATACTAACCCATACCTCAGAAGGCTGTGTCCAATTATCTGCCTCTTGAAAGTGCCTTAAGCTCCTACGTAAATGCTGTATTCCTCCTACTCAGATACTCAAGGAAGGGCATATTGTCAGCGTGGAGTTCAAGTTTCATATAATCAAGTTATTTAAAATATCTATTTGTATTTATCATTTTGATTGGGTTAAGTTTTGCATATGTGTGAGCTGGTATGAGAGTCTCCAGTTTTTATCATCAATAGCCACCCCAATGTGATGGTACAGCAGGTATGACTGATTGCAATAGGCCTTCAAATATCAGACTCTATGTGACCTGTTTTGTTAATTTTCCTAATTCACACTCCATTTATTGAGCCATAGATTTGTATGGTTTCCATAGTCTATTCCAGGCTTGGCTAACCTGGTGTTGTGAAACTACAAGCCCCAGCATGCTTTGCCAATATATAGCAGCTTATTGCTGGAAGGGTATGCTGGGACTTGTAGTTTCACAACACCTGGAGTGTCACAGGTTAGCCAAGCCTGGTCTAGTCTATTCTTGACATGATGGCGGCTTGTTTGTCACGTGACTGAGAGAGTTTGCTGATGGAGATTAATACTTTTAACCCTGGAAACAATTCCTCTCTAGCTTGTGGTATCTTTGGCCTGCAAGTACTGTTTGCAGCGGACCTTAATAAAATACAAAACTAATTTCAAGAGTTCATGGGTAAAATAATCCAAGCTGGCAGACTGATTCTGCCAATGTGATGTGATTGTTTTTGTGTTTGTTAAGGTGATCATTTTTATATTACATACTGTTATTAAAGTGATGTTCTTGTAGTTCATTCTTTATTTATTTAACAGTCTGGTCATGTAACTTGAAGGTCAGCTGGTGCTGCTGCAGCTAACTAACCTCCATTGCACTGTTGTTGTAGGAAACACTCACCGGGAAATATGGAGAAGATTCAAAACTTATCTATGACCTGGAACACCAAGGAGGGGAGGAGTTGTCCTTGCGCTATGATCTGACTGTATCCTCTTTAAATGCCTTTAAAACACCACTTGGTATGTTAATTGGATTTCCACTTTAACTTTTTTTTAAACCCCACACCCGTGAAAAGCTCATAACGGGCCGGAAGAGATACGGTAAGATGCACTGGCTTAAATTGATGATGGCCTATTTGCCTTTTAGGGCAGTACCAGTATGGGGAAATTTAGGTTTAGAAAAAATATCTCACAGTGGAAAACACATTTGAAGTTACGAGGCATTTCCTAATGATACCCAAACACAATACAATCTTGTGTGGGCTGGTTGTTCAGTCCAAAATCTTGACAGGATCAGGCTGTAAATACTTTCAGCCACTAACTGTAGCAGTCTGGCTATGTGTCCATCGGCTGTCAGGAAATTGTGTTCCTCGAACGACCCTTGTTCTAGCGGCTTGCCGGATGTCAGGTTCCATCCATTTGATTGGCCTAGGTCCAGACCGACCCTTTCCTTCAGCAGGCATGGCAGACAACCGAATCACAGCATGTGGAGAGGTTTACAAATATTACGCATACTTGCCAACTTTTCCTCGTTGGCTTCACTGAGATCCCGGGGGAGGTGGGTGTGCGGGGACGGGGCTTGATGAATTGCATCATTTTGGCCTAAGATGACGCAGTGTTTGCGTCAATAAGTCCCGCCCCCCGCCATTTATCTGTTGAGGGGGCGAGAACCGGGAGGTTGCCCTGTCTTCCCGGGAGGTCTCCCAGAAATGCGGGAGTCTCCCGGACATTCTGGGAGAGCAGGCAACTATGCGTTAAAGAAAAGCAGCTAATGAATCTCTAGAGACTGAAGTGTCTTTTACATTTCTGTCTCCATTATGGAAGTCATGTTGTCTTACCTGTCAGTCTTTAATTAAATCTTGGTCTCCATGAAAATGGCCACCTCCATAGGCATCAATATATGGACACAGGAAGCAATTTCTGAACTGTGTCATCATGCCACAGATGGTGAAGCCAACCACGTCTTGTACTGGTTCAGCATCAGGGCGAATGCCAGGCTCTTCAGAGAGTGAGGGAGATCACCCGTTTTTCAGGAAGTCTCCCTGACATTCAGGGAGAGTTGGCAAGTATGATATTACGATTGTATCAAAATGCAAAAAATGTGTTTATATTTGGGGGGCCCTTAAATGTCCACCTAATCTAAGTTGATTCAGTATGATTAGACGTACAGAAACTAAAGCTTGATTCAGAAGGCTAGTCTGGCTGTCACAAGATCTCTCTGACCACCTTCTACTCTACCTTTATTAAAAGGTGTTTTTTTGCCAACTATATAATGCACAAAACACTGTAATAAAGAAATTAAAAATAATATTGAAGGATGGAGTGACATGATCTCTTTATCTGCACAGTACTCCATTCCCTCATCTAGCTCTTATTTATATAAAACAGGTTGTATTTTAGGTTTAGTCTATGTATGTCTGACCTCTCATACATGCAGAAGTGTTTTAATAACAACAGATTGTGTGACATTTCCTTAACTCCTTTAATAAAGGTTCCCTTAGCACGCTTTTTGGCCATGAATAAAATCACCCATATCAAGCGCTACCAGATTTCCAAAGTTTACAGACGTGACAATCCAGGCCGGGGGCGCTACAGAGAGTTTTATCAGTGTGTAAGTATCGGCACAGCAACTCATCAGACGGATAACTGGGTGTTATTAATTGTCTACTCCTAGGAACTGCATCCTTCTAATATAATGTAAATATAGGAAAAATGTATTATCCACAAGTGAAACTACATTGGTGTATTTCAGTCTTCATATAAATAAATGTTTATCTACTTCCCTGTGCAGTAAAAAATGCAGACATTTGTAATTATTTTGTTTTAATCCCTCTTGCCACAGATACATGGGCTATCTCTTAATCTGCTAGAATGCTCAGTAAATGTATCCTCTAACCATTCTGTTTTAATAATGGAAAGGAAGAAGATTGGCAAATAAATAAAAATAGATCTATATGCATATATAAAACTTAATTGTATCAAAAAATGTTAATGTCAGTTTATGGTGGCATATCCACTTTATCAAGACACCGGGGGGTATATTTACTAAACTGCAGGTTTGAAAAAGTGGAGATGTTGCCTATTGCAACCAATCAGATTCTAGTTATCTTTTATTTAGCACATTCTACAAAATGAGATCTAGAATCTGATTGGTTGCTATAGGCAACATCCCCACGTTTTCAAACCCGCAGTTTAGTAAATCTAGGCCCAAGACTAGATCACCACCTGCCTTCTAACACCCACTGTTACCTGTTAACAAACACTTATCTATCTTGTATGACCGCTTGGAGAGGAAATGGTTGTCAAGGATACACTGAGCGCAACGTAGTATATAGAACATTTATTGCATAGCACCAGATTGGATTGGCCACAGCTATTGTTCAATCAGATGCCTCGCTCACTACACACCTTTAGCCTGGACAGTTTGAAAATCCCCCCCAGTCACATTCTCCTCCCATGTTATTAGATGCAGCAGTTCATTGCAATCATCATTGAAGCTCGATAGGGAGTGTCAGGGTCCTCAAGAAAGGACTACTTTGGGATAGTTAGTGCGTGAAGGGAGTGACCCTTTTAAAATTGAGAACTAGAATTCTAAATTTTAGGCACTAATTTAAATGTGACAATATCAAACTGTGACTGTCCTGGGGAAATAAGATATATTGGAGACTAAAGAAGTATAATATTATAATTGTATTTGTTATAAAGACAGGTGCACTGTTGTGTCTGTAATAATGCTCATTGTTTGCTTTGCTGGTTGTTAGAAGGGACAGTATTGCACATATAACTTGCAACAATCCAGCAATATAAATCATTGTTTGCAATACTATTTATCTGTTTTAAAATGTATGAGTTGTAAGCTGTAACCCCATCTATCTTGAATCGCTTGGCCTGTCGCTATTGATCCCACCATGCATATTCATGCCAGGATTTTGACATTGCTGGACACTACGACCCCATGATCCCTGATGCCGAGTGTCTGAAGATTATGTATGAGATACTCAGCGAGCTGGAACTGGGAGGGTTTCTCATTAAGGTAAGTGCTGATCTGAAACAAATAAAAATCACACTTAATGGAATGAAACTAAATACATATGTTTTTTGTGTTGTACATTGTAATGGGTATTCACACTTTCTGCTGTTTGTGGGGAATATATAATTGCTATTAAATGGAATTTTCCTGGAGTGTTCTGACACAGCACCTTGTTTCTCTGTGTTCTGCAAGAGCCTTTATATTTCAGTCTGCTCCCTAAATGCTCTTAACTTCTGTACACGTGACTCAATGGACTATCATGGTCATGTGCAAATTCATATTTGGACAGACCAAGTCAATTTTAATTGTTTTCTAATGCAGCTAATTAAACTATAAATTTATTTCTACTTGCTTTTTTTGTTTGCCAATAGAAGTCTTCAGAAGTTCAACAGCAACCCCTCTCAGCCTCATTGCATAGGGGAAGCCATAGACATAGTCTGCCCCCTTCCAATTTTTAATGATTCAGGCAGTGTTAATGTTGGGGGAACATGCTGGGACTGCCTTGATCCAAGTGCAGTTCTATCTCTGCAGCTCATGGTAGATCAATACCAGCCTAACACTAGAGAGTTTTGTTTGCGTAGTTTAATGTAGTTCTGTAGTGTTAACTCTTTGCTGTACTGCCCCTATATTGCAGGTTTGGGCAATACCTGTTGCCCGGATTTTTACATGCTGTTCTGCATCATTTGCTAAATATATTGCTTTTGGTTTCTAGTTTCTGTGCTTTTTAGCCAAGTCTTTATATGACTACTTTTGCTGCCCTGGGGTTTAGCTGGATACAGTTGTACCCAATGCAGAGAGCTCAGCAGAGCTGTGTTAGCAACAAAAATAAACTGCTCTGCCTGATTTATATAAATACATGGCTGAAAAGCACAGAAGGAAGTTCAAGTGATAAAGCAGTGTGTTTGCTAAAAGTTGCAGAAGGGCACAAGCTAACATATTAAATTCATTAGTGAATTGAGATGCCTAATCTACTATATGCAGGCCACACACTCTTAAATATTCTTTCTCCTCTTCATACATACTCCACTCATATCATTATGTTAATACACCTGTCTATACTCCCAATCACTAGGACAGTAAATGGCATAATGTATTAGATCATTATAATGAGGGAGCACTGTGTAATAAAATATTTTTATTATTAAGCTCTATCCCTTATATTATTCTAGCGTCTGGATGTACACAGCACCCTCTTCAGGCAGCAAAGCAGCATAGACATTTTCTACAAATCTTTTTTCTAACTAATATATGTTCAATAGGGAACACTTCCAAGTGTGTATAACCAATCGGCCACTTAAATGTGAACATCTGAGGAATAATCATGTGGAATTGCTTTATTAGAATTATTTCAAAACCTTTTTGTCTGTTTGCTTATTAACCATTGCATGAAAATAGTGTAGAGTTTGTTTTATAGATAAGTAACTGGAGTAGGGTCCAAGCATGTGAAATATTTGAATATCTTACATTAAGTATAATGCATAAGATACATACATTAACATATCTAACTTCTAATATAAAATACACACTTACCAGCTCAATTATACCCAGTTGCTTAAGGGCTTGGTTTTTTCGTTGCGTTCCAAACATGGGGAAATCTCAAATGTTCTCTAGCCTGCTGTATTTTACCAAGTTGCAGTCCGCCTAGAAAACAAACTTTTTTTCTGTGGATGAATCCTACAGGAATCGGGCTGAAATAGTCTTTCATCATACAATGTCTATATACAGTAAAGGACAGGGGATGACCAATTGAGACATACAGGGAAAATGCAGATTGTGACCTCGTTTTTGTTTTCTCAAAGTAGCCAGAGCTTTCAGGCCCATCGTGGCTTAATTTATGCTCTATGCACATATTTATGCACATTTACCATAAACATGTCTCCGGTTTAATGTCCACTTTATACTGTGTTTATGAAAATATTTGTTGGTGAACTCAGAGATACGTCCAACAACATGGACTTTCTCTGACAAGTTTCTTTAGAAAATATGGGCAGTACGTGTTATTTTCCAGCAAAGATACAAACGCAACCCACAGCAATCAATCAGACATCTGCTTTTATAGTCAGACTTGCTCTAGACCAGTGTTGGCTAACCTGTCACACTCCAGGTGTTGTGAAACTACACGTCCCAGTACACCTTTACAGCAATAAGCTACTATATATCGGCAAAGCATGCTGGGACTTGTAGTTTCACAA
Source organism: Mixophyes fleayi (assembly GCF_038048845.1). Taxonomy (NCBI): domain Eukaryota; kingdom Metazoa; phylum Chordata; class Amphibia; order Anura; family Limnodynastidae; genus Mixophyes; species Mixophyes fleayi. The sequence goes on along the minus strand of NC_134405.1, from coordinate 301,902,160 downwards.
CACCTGGAGTGTCACAGGTTAGCCAACACTGCTGTAGACCAATCAAAGCTAATTGCTGATTGGTTGCAAAGGGTCACTTCACATATTTACCCATGTTGGTAAGCAGCCCTCACTGCTATACTCACCATGCATTATACTGAACAGAGTACTCTGTGTTTCCCGTAGGTAAATGACAGAAGGCTTCTATCAGGAATTCTTTCTGTTTGTGGTGTTCCAGACTCCAAGTTCAGAACTGTGTGCACCTCCATCGACAAGCTTGACAGGGTAAATGCATTAATTTTCTATATTTTTCCTAAATAAGCAGAATAACCTATCCCTGTTTGTTTTACTGCTTGATTTTATTTATTTTTTCTGCAAAATAAATGAAAGCAAACCTTACTTATGAATATGATATACACTTTAAACTGAGCATACATATTAAGATAATTTTATAACAGAACCCTTCACTAACGGTATGTGTATATATACTTCACCAAGCAGTGTGTCACTCATAATCGGAATCAATCAACCCATGATTGCCGAGCCCTTTCCAATAACAAGACTGTGATCAGAAATCCATCATAATGTGGCGTTACTATTACTCAGTACAAAGTGGACATGCCACAAATAATTGTCAGTCCTGCCAGGTATAGATTAAGTTGTGCAGGGCAGATATTAATCTCCTGGTCGGCCTGTCTGAAGTGTGTAATGATTGAGCATGGTTGTAATGATGCAAGAGATGCATAACAGTCCATCGTCTGCATTGTGATAAAGTACACATTGATCTGAAAAGTATCTTCCATATTTTTTCTTCTTCCAAGCAGTGCATTCATCAATCTCTTAATATATTCCCCCGTGAGCCACTGCTGTGTTTTTGTGAGAGTTGATACATCAGTGTCACAAACAGGCGCTGAACCAGCCCCACAGAATCACATAGCAGAAAGTTATATTATCTCATGGGAGATAAGAACCTGGTCTTTGATAAATACCAAACACCCAGTTCTTGAAGGTTCCTGTGTAAATAAGAATTGTAGGGCACATACTACTTTCTGATGCTACTATACATACATATTTAAACAATGAAGGCATCTATTATATGGGCTGAACCAGTATTTGTGTTGTTGCTCTGAGGCACGAGGCATTAGATGCCTCTGTGATATCACTAGTTCCTAGTGAATTTATAGGCTGCAGTCTGATGAACACATATATATCTTGGTAGCAGCTATTTTATAGATTGGAACAATATTTCTAGCAATCCATCTTGTTAGTTTGCTAGAAGCTCGTGTCCACATGGAGTGCCTCGAACCTGTAACTAATACTAGTAAATTGGTTAGCACTTCTGCCTCACAGCACTGGGGTCATGAGTTCGATTCCCAACCATGACTCATCTGTGTGGCGTTTGCATGTTCTCCCAGTGTTTGCGTGGGTTTCCTCCGGGTGCTCTGGTTTCCTCCCACACTCCAAAAACATACTGGTAGGGTAATTGGCTGCTATGAAAATTGACCCTAGTCTCTCCCTGTCTGTCTGTCTCCCTCTCTGTGTGTGAGTGTGTGTCTATATTAGGGAATTTAGACTGTAAGCTCCAATGGGGCAGGGACTGATGTGAATGAGTTCTCTGTACAGCGCTGCAGAATTAGTGGCGCTATATAAATTGATGATGATGATTGATTAGCTGCATTTTTTTTAATGTTGGTTCAGCCCACAAGGTGACTTTATCTGCTATGTTTAAGGGCTAGGTACACAGGGCCACATTAGAAGACTGTACTCATATGAAGTGATTGAGTTTACTGCAGGAAAAGAGGAACTTCTGTGCAGTAATGTTATATCTGGCAGCATTGAGAGAGTCCCCACGGGGATGGAAGCATGTGAACCACCACGAAGGTGCCACGGAGGGCATGCCCCTCCCCTGTATTACATATAGCCCCCCCTCACCACTACTACATATCTCACAACTCACTCTCAGCACATATTTCTCCCCAGTCCAAGGGCCACCACCCCCATAGCAGCAGCGAGAGCCGGCGCAATGTGGGACAGAGCAGTTAGAGGGGGTCATGTGACCCGGCGGCAAAAATACTACTGTAGCGTTCCTGTTCCCTTCTGTGTCCTGCTTCCGGTGGGCTGCAAAAAGTGACCTTATGGGCCTCATGCTGTAAAGGGATTCTCCACAGCTTGGAGAATAGTCCATGGCAGTACATAGTATATTTTTACTGTGGGTTGACACATTTTTTTTTTAAACAAACAGTCCCTCTTCCATTTTAGATAAATTAAAATCATTATTTGGTAGATGTAATTGATTTTTTCCGGCTCATACAGGAAATATTTAGGTCACACATAATACCTTTTACACCAGTAAACTTTAGAAGAAGGTGCGTGGAAAACCGAGATACTATTCAGTGTGCAGTGACAAATAAAGCAGCGAAGTTGTTGTACCAACTGCACGCTGTTTATGAGGTGCTGTATATCACAGCCTGCATGTGCAGGGATTTGTTATATTCTATAAGCAGCTGCAGTGCCATCTTCTGGTCAAATCTGCCATTTCAAGTTTTACTATTTCCTTAATGGGGATTTTGTTGAAGTTACTTAGAATTTGCTAGCATTTTAGAAAGCAAGGAACAGATATTGAAATGATGCCTGCTATATCTCTTTCTTTATATATTGTCATTGTTTTTAGTTTATTATAGAATTATTTTATCCCTTATTAATACAGTCCAGACACATTACGCAATGCTGTGCAGAGGATGTTTATTCACATCAGTCCCTACCCCAGTACAGCTTTCAAATCTAGTTTTCCTACCACAGGTGCACTCACACCTGCACTGCTATCCACAATACCACAGATTGTAAGGTGCAATAGGCTTGTCCTCATCTCTTACACATGTGTGTGTCTCCATTGTAGAATTGGGCAGAGAAAGAACAACCTGTAGCCAGTCAGATAATTAGAATGGTCTCGGAAACACATATGAGTATGAGCGCGCAGATCTAGTGGGGGGCAGTGACCTCTCCACTTGTGTGTGTGTGTGTGTGTAATATATATATATATATATATATATATATATATATATATATATATATATATATATATATATATATATAATTTTATATTATACAATGTGGTAAGAGCAGGACTATGTATGACCTGCAATTTACAAAAAATAATAGTAAATTTATTTAAATATATATATATATATATATATATATATATATACATATTATACATACACACACAACTTTATTAGATAGCGATAGGAGGACAGTGTGGGTTCTTGTACCACCACTGTCTTTTTGAAATGAGCTTCACCAGAGGCACCTGGAGAAACCTAGCGCCTGTGATACCCGGTGAGATTCTGCACTGCCCAGGGGCTGTAGTAAATAGGGAGAAGCCCTATATCCTACGTAAAGTTGCATTTTCGCTGGATCTAGGACTTTTTATCCATTGATTGCCCCTGAATCTCTGTGTTAAAATAAAGCTGCCTAATATTTGTGTGTTACATGCAAAAGTGAGGAGTATTTTCCTTGAAGGCAAAAAGCAAATTGCATCCTTCCCCCCTCGCAACGCAGCATAATTTGATTATGTGCAATTCTGCACCCTCTGCTAAATTTACTTCTATCTCTAAATTAAGCCCAATATGTTGATAGCTTGAATAGTACATTTTCCTTATATAACAGTTTTATTAATAATTCAACTAACTTTTGATGTATTCCATGAAACTTGAACAAAAGGTGTTTTGAATTAATAATTATATACATATATTAGAAGGTCGATGAAGAAGGTATTTGTGTGATTTTGTATAGTAAAGTGCAGAAGGCATGAATGTGACAGGTTATAATCACCTCTTTGAACAGATAAAGTATTGGGCATGTTTTTTGTTGTTTTTTTTGGGGGGTTTTTTTGCCGACAAGAACATTTATTTTTTATTTTTTGTAAAGCCCATGTTACAGTGTTCTTACGGTGGTTGGAAGCTTTACTGGTTAACGTTTATGGTCTTTTTTGGTTTACAGTGTACTTTCAAATGTGCTCCTAGTGCTTTTCAATGATATCCTTTAGTGTTAAAAAAGTTTGAGCTATTAAAAATACAGATTACCTTAACATCCGTTTTTATTTGTACTTACAACTCCTCTGTACTCACCTTGTAGTTTCTTAATAAATACGACCATTTGAATAGAATCACAAAATGATAAGTTTTTGATGTCCGTATAACATACATGGTCTTGACCTGACTTGTCATTGCAGCTCTAATAAAAATTAAAATGTGTTGGAGTTGGAATTAATACCGCTCCATCCCAAACAACTAAAGACATTTCTAACAGCTTTAAGACATTGGGTTTGTTTCTGATATTGGAGGAAAAAGCCTAAATTATAAAGCATAGTATATCATAGCATAGTGTATTGATCTTTCTGGCAATGTCGTGTGTGAGTACACCAATCTGCAGTTTGCACAGAGCTCTTTTGTTACCTAGGAGATTGCAAGGTAACACAAGTTGTAGATTATGCACTGTGTCTCCAAAGAAATGATAGGTAAAGAAGCACCACCCTTCTATAAATGTCTACCTTCCAGCAAGGGATGCTACAGAGATCATAATAAACAGATTTAGCTAAGTAGAAGCCTATCAATTTTTACTTGGTCTTTGATACATAGGCTTTGATTTATGCTAATTTGCAATAATGTTTCTATTTAAGAAAATAAATGGTTATATTATTATTAACACACACTACATCAGACTTTTTAGGTACAAATTTGAAGGCTGTAAAGAGCTGTTAGAGGGTTAGAAGACTGAGTGGATATTAGCAAGCAAACATTCTTCGCTTCTCTAAGTGAAAGATCAGTGTTGTAAAATAAGAGGATGATTTTATATTTCAGGAACCTGATTGGCAGCTTATGTACAAGTAGCTGCTATAGTAGACAAAATAGATTCTGAATTATTGAATAGGACTGATTGGATTGTGTCACCCTGTTCTATAAGCAGTGTGACAGATGCATTGGGAAAGTAGTAAATGGCAGATATGTAAGTGCGGAGTGTGTTCGGAATATAGGAATAGCCAGTATAAGGGTCCCTGGGGTATGAATAGAGAGAAGGGCGGGCTTCATTCAAAAAGGCTAATTTCGGGTTTACCAAACAGTCAGCAAGTTGCTAGTAATCAGGAGTTGCACTTGATGAGGTGCTTTTTAAAAACCTGCTAGGCAGTCCATTCACTCTCTCAATACCTTAGTGGAGGGGGAGGTCAAATGGTTCCTAAGAGATACTGCATTTGGTGTTCTGTACGTTCTGTTGTTTGCATGTGTGTGGGTCCCTCACTTCTAGACTATGAAACCCGATAGGCAAGGACTTTGTGTGTTTTATTTTCATGCTAGTGAATAGCTGAGGCTATTTAAACCAAAGCCCTGGACTTGTGTGACATACCTGGCTGATTGTGTAGCAGCCGTCTACCCCAGGAGACGGTACCCCTAACCCGATCTTATGACAGCAGGGTGCACATATATAGTGCTGCCTGTCTACTGGTGATTCCTGCCTGCACGATACAACTTAAAAAAGGGACAGGACTGCTTTCAAACTCCCAAGGGCCTTCAGCGCTGTTTGCCGATGTATGAAAGTATTCTAGAATAGAACTGTCAGATGCATGTGTAAAAGGTACATCACATACTAGGTAAATAGGCTGTGATTGCAGCTTTGGATAAGTTAGGAAGTAACAGGAGACTTTCTAAGCGACTTTGCTTTTGCTGGGGTTTTAGTTCTTTATACAGTCTATGTGGTCTGTTTCATACTACGCCCACAGCAAAAGGATACAATCATGGCATTGCGCCTCAGGGGCTGATATGAAACAATTTGCGGCTCCACGCCCCCTCCACACTTGCACTTCACCTCCCTTCCCGGGATCTCCTAGAGGGAAGAATAATAAAGTTGACAATTAAAATTTGTTTTGATTAACCCTTTCACACACACGTCACGCATGCTCAGGTGGGTCTTGTCATGACTATGCCAGTACCTCAATATGAGGATTGAGAAGAATTAATGGAGGAGAGAACAGACAAGAAGGAAACTGACATAGTAACATAAATAATATTGCACATCTAGGTACATACAAAGACCTAAGCAAGGATACAAAAAAAAAAGAAATGTCTCTTACTTTGATAAATGTATCTGATTATGCAGAGATATCATTTAAACCTGACCTTCTAGTGACACTTAAGGTCTGTAGTTGACGTACAGACAAGTTTTCGGAACCCTGCAGAAATTAGCATGCGTCTAGAAACAGCAGCCGTCACATTCTATTTTTAACCTCCTGATGTCACAGACTGTTTGGGTGACATTTTTTTTTTCAATGATTTCTTGCCTGACTTTTTGTCACTGCGAAATAGCAAGTGCTTGGTGACACACCTATAATTCAGACGTTTTTAAAAAAACAACCAAACACAACGACTAACTTATGTATTCCAGATTCCTTGGGACAAGGTCAGAAGTGAAATGCTTGAACAGAAGGAGCTCAGAACTGAGACTGTAGACCGAATAGGCGAATACATCAGACTTAACGGTATGAAGCATGGGAACCGTTCATAAAGGTGCTGATGATAAATGGAAGGCAGCAAGACCAAAGGGCATTTTGTGTACCTTCAGCGCTTCTTTTTGCATACGTTGCAACACAGAATAATTAAGTCTCGGACTGGCAAAAGATTTCATCTAGTGGAAGCTAATTAAAGTGCAGTTATGCCTGTGGAAATACATCAGAAAAATGTAGAACCCCAGCACATTGAGACAGATGCATAAATTATGGATCTAATAACGGAATTCTTCAGCTGGGGCTAGGGAAATATATTAAAGCAGTCAAATAGTATATAAAGCATCATGCATATTCAAGGACCATTTTAATAGGGTCTTCTAAACAAAACACTTTTGCAGTTGAGAGAATATCACTTATTGCTTTGTTGGCCTCAGTAATACGTGCTTAGTATTTTGCAGGATATTTTTAGGAGAATGTTTAAATTACATCACAGTCCAGAAATAGCAGGTTATCTTTTAATTTAATTTTAGCTGTTGGAGGTGCATGAGGACTGGAGTTAAGAAACTCTACTCTAGGAAATGCTTAATAATATTTGCTACAATGTTTTTATTAAAAAAATTCTAAGGGTGGTATTTAATTGACGGTGGGATCGCCGAAAATCCCGCGCTCAAAGAATATTACCGTTAATACGGTAATTACTCGCTGGATTTCAGCTCGCAGCTCCCTGATCTGCGAGCTGAAATCCAGCGAGTAAATTACCGTATTAACGGTATTTAAGCACAGGATTACCGTATTAACGGTAATATTCTTTGAGCGCGGGATTTTCGGCGATCCCGCCGTCAATTGAATACCCCCCTAACAGACTAAGAAATTAAGCGGTTTATTCCCATTTAAACGAACGCATCCCAAAAAGTGCTATATGTTCTTTTATGAAGGGGCAAAACCCTGTGATCATTTAGTGGTTAAGGACCAACAAACTTAAAATACTAATGTTAGCAAACCTGTATATGTAAAAGTCCATACCTTTCCATAATTTGAATTGTTTGACATTGTAATGCTGCTCAGTACAAGCCACAGTTCTTTGTTATCAGCAATTTCATAATCCATAAAGCAGCACACTGTCTGTGTGTACCTGCACAAATATATAGACCAAAGCTGTAATAAAGTCAGTGCTATCCGCAATAAAGAGGGAAAGTCATTGTCCAAAATAGTCCAGTAAAAGTTTTCCTTAAATCAGTAGTAGAACCTTAATTCCAGCTGCTCCGTCCCAAATAGAAACAAGTATGAAGACAACACGGTTGTATATGTTGTAGTGTCAAACTGGAGAGAAAGGCGCTCAGAGAAAAAACGTCAAAGAAACCATCATAGATCGATTGCAAGAAGGTTTTTGAACTATAGAATCATACTTGGGGAACAGATAGTACATATTTACACACAACCACTGATATGGTCAGTATATGTGTCTGATCCCCGAGGAAGGATCTAGGGCCTGATTCATTAAGGATCTTAAATTAAGAGGGTCCTTATTTCAGTCTCCTGGACAAAACCATGTTACAATGCAAGGGGTGCAAATGAGTGTTCTGTTTTGCACATAAGTTAAATACTGACTGTTTTTTCATGTAACACACACATATCAACTTTAAATTTCAGTGTACAAATAAGCTATCAAGTATTTGTGTGTTACATGAGAAAACAGTCAGTATTTAACTTATGTGCAAAACAGAATACTAATTTGCACCCCTTGCATTGTAACATGGTTTTGTCCAGGAGACTGAAATAAGGATCCTCTTCATTTAAGATCCTTAATGAATCAGGCCCCTAGTCACTGGACATAAACTCAGGATTTACCAAAGTACTGTATATCTGCACAAACTGTAAGTCCATAGTTTTATCTAAATTAAAGTATTTTGCTACTTGTTGCCCTTACTAATTCCTTCCATCTATCTTGCATCCAGATCAGGGGAACAAGATAACCAAAGAGGCGAGGGCCTGCCAAAGTGCCCAGAGTCTGCTAGATTTAGCACCATTTTGAGTAGATATATTTTGTAGCTCTAAAACCTTCCTTCATTTCATATATTGTGGCTTTCTTTCATGTTCTCCTAGCACCTATCCCTCCATATTGATCCTGTCCTTCCATAGACAGGCATCCTGTAGTTCCCCCCACTTAAACCTTAATTGTGGCCTGATAACTGGAAAAAACAGTGATCTGGTTTTTCTACAGAAAAAAACTGTATATTTTAAAGTAACCTGAGACATTTTAATATGTCTTGTGTTAGATATTCGCACATATCTCACACAAGACACTGCAAAAACCTTAATTCATGCAATCTCCCGCATTGATTATTGCAATTCCCTCCTTACCGGTCTTCCCCAAAACAGACTCAAACCCCTACAATCTATTTTGCACGCAGCGGCAAGATTGATTTTCCTTGCAAATCGTTATTCCTCTGTTGAATCACTCTGTATGTCTCTACACTGGTTGCTTGTTTTCTACCGAATCCAATATAAAATACTTTTTACTAACCTACAAGGCCATCAACAAAGCTGCACCAACATACATCTCCTTTCTTGTCTCAAAATATCTCACAACTCGGCAACTCCATTCTGCACAAGATCTGCGTCTCTCATCCACCCTCATCACATCCTCCCATTCCCCGTTACAGGACTTTTTTCGGGCTGCACCCACTCTATGGAATTCTCTCCCTCGCACAATAAGACTCTCCTCTGGTCTATAAACTTTCAAGCGTTCTCTGAAAACCCACCTCTTCAGACAAGCTTATAATATTCCTCAACCACCCTCTTAACCTCACTACATTACCCTATTACCATCCGTTACACAATTTCATACAAGACAACTACCCCCTGACCAACATTGTTGTGTGACAGGATCATTTAGCTTATGAGTCACTTTTAACTTTGCAGTCTGGGTGGGCCGAAATGCAAAATGTAGACTTCACCTCATGTGTCAAACTCCCATTGTCCCATAGATTGTAAGCTTGCGAGCAGGGCCTTCTCACCTTTGTCTGTTTTACCCAGTTTGTTTATTAGTTTACTGTGTTTGTCCCCAATTGTAAAGCGCTAGGGAATATGTTGGTGCTATATGAATAAATGATGATGATGAGATGTATCGTTTGGTACCTCTTTTACTTATTTAGAATTTACATACCGTCTTATTTCTGTAAAAGTCTGTCCCACATGCCAAATCGTTGACTTGGATCAATTAATTATTATTAATGATTAGTAATAAATTATTTCCCTGTTTTAACTTCTTTTATTCTGTTCATATGGACATACTTTGTAAACACACAGGCAGTTATATATATATTTTTTGGCTTTGCTTACGCTTCACATTACTTTTTATTAGCCAAATACATTAGCCTAGGCATACAGTACTACTTTTAAAAATTGCATGAATGAATGCACCTTTTAGAGTATCAATATAAATTAGTTTTTTGTTCTGCTGTAATGGATAACTGTATTGTACCTGAGTAGATCGTGAACTTTATATAAAATATGACACATGAACCGGTGTATTAAGCTCCACCATAAATCTGTATATCCTTAGAATGCCCTACTTAAGACTACTAATATTAGTTACAGCTCTAGTTTATATGCTGTTAAATTTGCAGCCTCTACAACAGTTGCATCTTTTATAGCATTTTAATAGTCCTTATTTGTTTTTCTTCCCCTGACATCTTGATACAAGTCTTTCAAAGGAGCCAATAAATTGAAATGTTGACATGAGGCGTTTCATGTGCTTTCTCCGGCATGAATTGTGACTATAGAACTCTATTATATACAAGCTGATTAAGACCATGATTAAATTGCCCTTTGTCTGGACTATACTTCGGTTTATTGGGGCTATTTAGCTCCTTTCTCTCCATATGGGTGAACTAATAATACTCCTGGTCGGTCAGGTGAAAAAGCAGCATGTTTTTAAAATTGCATCTGTGATTTATATGGTCATTGACTTTTCCTGTGTCTTTTTCGTCCTCACACAGACAGTTGCTTTTTGTAGAAATCCTTTAGTTATATCGTAATATAGGAAGTATTCGCATACGCCTGATGGAAATAGCCGTACCTTACAATACCCAAATATTATGATTCCAGCCTCCGTTAACGGGCAGCATGGTGGCAAAGTGGTTAGCACTTCTGCCTCACAGCGCTGGGGTCATGAGTTCAATGCCCAACCATGGCCTTATCTGTGTGGAGTTTGTATGTTCTCCCCGTGTTTGCATGGGTTTCCTCCCACACTCCAAAAACATACTAGTCTCTTTCTCTTTCTCTTCTCTTCTCTTTCTCTTCTCTCTCTTTCTCTTTCTCTTCTTTCTCTTTTTCTCTTTCTCTTTTTCTCTTCTCTCTCTTTCTCTTTCTCTTCTGTCTCTTTCTGTCTCGCTCCACTGGGGCAGGGACTGATGTGAGTTCTCTGTACAGCGCTGAGGAATCAGTGGCGCTATATAAATAAATGGTGATGATGTAGATGGTGACATGCAAATCATTCTTTATATGTTCCTATTGGCTAACTGTGCATCCTGATCTACAGGTATAGCAGCACAAGAACAACCAGATATAATGATTATTATTACTCGTATAATGCCAATATATTATTCGGCATCGTGCAGTTGCAGGTGGCCCACTAGTGGTGTCCTAAAAGCTTTTGTGTTGTTTATTTACTTGACTGTAAACTGGTTGCAGACTGAACCATCATCATCATTTATTTATATAGCGCCAGCAGATTCCGTAGCGCTTTACAACCATAGCAGTCACCAACCACACTACCAAATCAGACTTATTTGTCTTATGTTCAGTTGTTCATCCAATCCATACAGCAAGTAAATACATGTTACTGAATTAACGAGCTGGCTTTACTTTATTAAAGCTATGTCACAGGTTTTTTTTTCATTTGAATGAATGTAATATCTTTGTAATGGAATCCAATATTTCTCAGGTCCCCAAGAAATACTATGGGGTAAATGTATTAACCTGCACTATTGTAAAATAGCTATTTTTGCATGCATGATTTAAAACCAAACTTTAATTAAACCCAAAACAATGTTGGGTTTTGCCCTTACTTAAATTGACGTTTTGAATTTCCTGCGTCTTCAAAGACATATTTTTACTGTTGTTTTTCTCATATTGAGCTTTTTACTGTGCTAAACAGTATATCCAGCCAATGCTAAAGTAGTGGAACATGTGACATAATTTAATGCTTTGGCTTTTTACATAAATTCAGCTTAAAAATACCCCAAAAAGTGACATTTTACCGCAATCAGTTGGTGTTTGTGTATTGGGTATTTCAGCTGTGGTTATATTCATGGCTGCACAGAGAACCCGCTAGTTTAGTGGTGGTTTCAAATAACTCTGTGCTGACACATTGAAGTGAATGTTACACAGGAGCAATTTACACTCAGAAAACATTACATGCAACGTCTAGTGCGCTTAAACGCTCCCATGTGATGGGTGCGAGTGTTACCCATTTACCTAAATGTGCCAACAAGGTGAGTTTTCATTGCTAGATGGAAGAGCCTAAAACATCATCAATATTGTATATAATTAATAGTTCTATTTTAAATACTATTTACCATTTTGTTTTTTTTATTTGATTGATGAATGTCAGAGTGGCCCTAATGTCTCATATTTCAGGCAAGAATTTTTAAATTGCAAATGTTTTCAATTATACAGAAACACTGTTCATTACATTGGATAGACCACAGTAGCGCTAACATTGCGTGATAAAACAAAGGGATTGTTTGAGAGGTACTTTACTAACAACTTGTGGGAACGTGGTACATTATTTAGGACAGTTGCCATGTCGGGGGTGCTTTGCTGCATATGTACACAGACATTTATATTTATAAACCTGCTGTGCATGTATGCCTTAATTATTACATGATCATTATATGATCCTGCACTGGAACACTACAATAAATATAAGTTCTGCTGTCGTCTTAGGTGGTGTGGCCCTGATAGAGCGGCTGTGGAACGATCCTGTGGTTTCCCAGAATACGCTGGCTATGGAAGCACTGAGTGACCTGAAACTTCTACACCACTACTTGGAGATCTTCGGGGTGGCAGACAAGGTGTGAACATAGAAGATACAGGGTTCCATGCCCAGTTATTAAAGCGAGTAAAGAATATTACTGTGAGATCTCTGTGTGTCTTTCATGTAATCACAATCTCTCCTGCTAGGTCACTTTTGACCTGGGTTTGGCCCGTGGATTGGACTATTACACTGGAGTGATTTATGAGGCTGTACTACTCCAAAACCCAGGAGGACCACAGAGTTCAGAGAATGCCGCAGCTGCCAGGGTGGCTGGCCTTGGTAGCGTAGCCGCAGGGGGCCGTTATGACGATCTGGTGGGAATGTTTGACGCCAGAGGCAGAAAAGTGCCCTGTGTGGGGATCAGTATAGGAATCGAGAGGATATTTTCCATAGCAGAGAAAAAAGCAGAGGTAAGTGGAAAATATATGAAACAATGCAATCATGCGATTTATTCTAAATGATTTGAAGTATGATACTTTGATTTCTTCTATTGTGCTGTGTTAGATTTTCCTCAATCTTAACCCAGTGGTTCCCAAACTGTGCGCTGCAGCGATCTCACGGGGTGCCATGTCCAGGGCAGGTAGTAAGCAAGTCGGGGGACTACTTGGTAATTATTTTGGCTTAGGGGTGCCTCGAAAAAATTATGGAGACCCTAAGGATGCCCCGAACTGAGAAACTTTTGGATCCACTGTCTTAACCAACAACTAGACGGAAATTCGTTGGGCTTGGTTCATATAAGAAGCTATTCACTAGTAGGCAACTGGTGATTCGATATTTTGGAACTGAACAATCGTGCTACAATTTGTTATTTACTCATCTACAGACTTATCCGTGTGAACTGTAAGGACATTCGTTAGTTAGTTCAGTAATGCTTATTTTAGGTGAGATCGGGGGCCTGTTATGAGGTGGAGTCAGCATGATGGATACATTAATCTGTGTCAAGCTCATATACAAATGTATGTGTGAGTGGAGCTATTTAGGTTTCACACAAAGTGTTGGATTGTGCTTTATGGCTGTCCTTAGTCTGCAAAAGCAATTGACACTGTAACTTGTCTATAGGAGTCTAGTAAAGATGTCCGGACAACTGAAACTCAAGTGTTGGTTGCAACAGCGCAACCGATGCACCTAGAGGAGAGGATGAAACTTATTACCATACTCTGGAACTCTGGGATTAAAGTAAGTCGATTCCTAGCTCTGAATATCTGTATGATTTGACTTTGAAAAGATTTTTTCTCTATTGATTACTTTTGAATTTTTATTATTCATAGTCCTTTTCAAATGTGTCTCAAACTTGTATTTTAAGAGTTTGCAAAATAAGATATGGTCTGTTTTTAGATAATTTTTCTACTTGTAACTGCTTAGGAAACTAGGATTGTTGTGGTCAGGATACTTTTATTAGTAAGTTAAGTGATTACAAGGAGAGAACCTTGTGTGCTTGATCATACAAGTATATTAAGTTTGATATGATATTTCAATTAATGAAACTATATTTTATTAATGATAGGACAGGTAAAAAGATAATCATGAACAATACAAGTATATGAAAAATACACAAACTGTTCAATTGATAAATATGCAGTAAGAACATAAAGCATATAGCAGTCCTACACATTTGCTTTGCTCTCCTTAATGACTAAGGCCCTTTAACTTTTTCCTCAACTACTTTTTATAGATACATTCTGAATAATAAAGAGCAAGTGAAACCACTATTTGACATTACTATATATTGAAAGCTGTGTATTGTGGCTCTAACAAAATCATAGGAATATCTTCTCAAAAATAAAAAGACCAGTTTATTTAGTGGGAACAATTAGAGCACGGACATCTATCCAGACAGCTTTTGAACATCAAGGAAGTATATGAAAAAGTCTAAGCCGATGCTAGTAAATCCCATGCAAAATATATTAAATCATATCTTTTAAACATCCTATGTTACCCTTAATCTTGCAGTCTTCATCAGTGTGATATTGAGCAGACAGGGAACTAAAGCAGGTTACAAGGAGCAGGATAGTCGGCATAGGGCTGGAGCCCCCTAGGAGGTGAAGGGGGAACAAAGAAAGAACAAGGGTGGTAGTTATACTTTATATAAAATGTTGTATTCATGAAATTGCTAATCCATTAAATCACGGGTATATAGTTGTATGCGCTCCTGCATATTTATGTTCCAGTGGGTATAAGGCAAGACAAAACACTGTCTCTATACTTTCCATGCACATTATCAAAATATAGAAATTGAGGTCAAGTTGACCTGGATTGTTTCCATTGGGAAACTAACTAGTGACAAAACTTCTGAGAATGTAGCCATTTGACCTATTGTGACATCACTGGCCCTACTCCTGTGTATGGACCAATCTGCACAGTGCATTTCTTCAAGTCTGCCATGGTGTCATTCACTCTGTCTCTGTTCTGTTAGAGAAGCATCTCCCTCCTAAAATGGCATCTTGCTAGAGAGGAGTGAAAGAGAGCATGATGGAATTAAATATTGAAGTATAAACACCAGTTATTTTATGTATAAAAATTAGAACCATAATACACAGCTTTCAGTATATAGTAATGTCAATTAGTGGGTTCACTTGCTTTTAATTATGTAGATTGTAGCTATAAAAAGAAGTTGAGGAAAAAGTTTAGGGGTCTGAGTCATTAAGGAGAGCAAAGGAAAAAAAAAATAGAGTAACTGCATCTGGACAAAACCATGTTGCATTGTAGGTGGAGGTAAATTTAAAATGTGGGGATAGATTTATAGTTGGTGTAGAGCATGTTCTAGATCAACTTTAAATTTCAGTGTAAAAATAAAGCTATCAAGTATTTGTGTACTAGATGAAAAAGCAGAACGTATTTTCCTTACATGCAAAATAATAAACTAATTTGCACCCCTTGCATTGTTTCATGGTTTGTCCAGGAGCAAAGTTACTTTTTTTTGACTTGCTCTCCTTAATGACTCCAAATGTGAAGCTCCACTTTTCTAACACTGAGCTTCAGACTGCTTTGATTGTAGCTGTTGTTTTGGGTCCATAACTAATCAGATTTAAAATTCTTTTGAGATCTGCTGATTTTCTTCACTATTCACTATTATTGTACATAATATTTATTGTTCACATTTTTATCTGTTAAGGGTGGATATATTACAGACCAGGCTTCGCCTTATATTATCAATTACTTTACCTGCTATAAATTGCCTTTAACTAGGGCAGCACAGTGACTAGCATAGCCACCTCACATGCTCGAGTCATGGGTTCTATTCCAACCAGGACTCTATGTGTACAGGGTTTGTATGTCCTCCCCTATAGTTCCGTGGGATTCCTCTGGGGTGCTTCTGCTTCTTCCCACATATAATGTTAGTGTGTGGTAGAGAATTTAGACTGTGAGACTGATGGGAACCATTAAACATTCTCTGTAAGTGCTGGGTAATATGTTAGCGCTTTTTAAATATAACTAATGTTTCCCTCCACGCAGGCTGAAATGCTGTATAAGAAGCACCCTAAGTTACTCACCCAGCTGCAGTACTGTGAGAAGACAGGGATTCCACTGGTGGCCATCATTGGGGAGAAGGAACTGATGGAGGGTGTGGTCAAGCTGAGGGATATTGCAACTCGAAAAGAGGTACAGTAAATACTTAAATTATAAACTGGTCAGATAAATAAATAGACAATAGGAACGAAGACCACTATAGAGAATTAAATATGTACACAAAGTTCACTCGGCAATCACATTGCCATTGTTATCACTGTACAGCTTGATTGACCAATCATATCAATATGTGTGAACTCGTCCTAATCAATCAAAACCTGATCAAATGCCATCTGGTTTGAAGACAGGGTAAAAGTTGATCACTGTTTTTATGTTGAGCCATCGTCGACATGAGCCTGTGCTCAGTTTTGATTCTGGTTTGTTTGGCTTGTGGTCTGAATAACCATATTGATGCAATTTGATAACACAATGGGATGGTTAAATTGCTCACTTATCTGTTGCACTTTTTTGTTTTTAAGCCTGTACACAAACTCAATTATGCTTGTGAAAGGATTTCTAGGGTCCTCAGTGATAATGTTAATAATGATATGTGAAGGAGTTAAAAATGTTGGTATTTGCCTTAAAAATACATTCAGCGTAATCACCAGCTCTAGCCTTGAACTATCTC
This sequence comes from Mixophyes fleayi, assembly GCF_038048845.1. Lineage (NCBI taxonomy): Eukaryota > Metazoa > Chordata > Amphibia > Anura > Limnodynastidae > Mixophyes > Mixophyes fleayi. The sequence continues at coordinate 301,885,507 of NC_134405.1, read as the reverse complement.
AAAGACCCTGGATGGAGGCCTAGGACATGGGATAACGAATGATGACATTGGGAGTACTGGTGCCAACGAAAGTTGATAAGAAGAACCCAAAAATGTGACATGAACATGAAGAGAACTAATACCACTTTCATATTGCCGCCCCGGCAATATCCCGGGTTTTTCAAGCCGGGTTTTTGCCGGGGCTCAGAGCGTCCCAGCTCAGAAACACCATTCATACTGCACCTCGGACCCGGGAATTTCCCGGGTTGACCCCATTCATACTGCACAAGTCTGTGCCCTGGCAATTTGTGGGAGTCATCACCAGAGCAGTTTTCATTGGCTGAAAGCTGGAAAATGAAAAAAATTCTCTCTCTCTCCCTCCCTCCCTCCCTCCCATTCATAGTGCAGGCGACCCGGGAATTACCCCTCGATAAATCCTGGGTTGAAGACCCGGGATTTTTCACTTGTACCATTCATACTGCACCAAGACCCGGGTCGTTTCAGCTCGCCCCGGCAAAAACCCGGGATTTTGGTGCAGTATGAATGGGGTATAACTAGCTTTGTCAGAAGGTTTATATTTACTCAGGAAAATATCAATCATGTGTTTCTATCCTATAACCAGATCAAACGCTTTTTCATGTATTAATGTAGCCCACTAATAAATGAGTACAGCTCAGTTCCATCTTGACATTGGCATGTCTGTGTCTTGATTACTGATCTCCTGGTTAACCAGCATCTTATCTCACTGATATCTGAAGGAACTTGATAAAGGAGAGGTAAAATTACCCTAACATGCTTATGATGCAGTCTTAATAACAAACACTATTTTACATCTTTTTCCCTTCTTTGTCAACAGGTTGATGTCCCCAGGGAAAACCTAGTAGAAGAAATCCGAAAGCGCAAAAGTTAACAGTATATTTTCCACAGATACTTAGTAATTAAATGAAATGAGAACACGTTCTACTTGTCAAAAATAAACGAAGGAAACCTGTGTAAATATGGGTACTGACAAATATTTGTTCTTTAGATTGAAAAAGTTTATAAAAAAAAATATAACAAATCTGTTATACTATACATATTGTCTTTTAGTTTTGTGGGAGTGGGTTTATTAGAAAGTGTGGCCATTCTCAATAACATTTCCATGGTGCTGTTGACAGCCAGCTGGCTCAGCCAATCAAAATACAGCTGACAGCTGCACCATGGAGACTGTCGTCAGATGGCTTAGTTGGTAGAAAACGCATATGGAGCTGAATGATGCAGCAAGATCTATTTTAAAACTGTTAGGTGGAGCTGGTGAACATTTATTGTGGGCGGACATTCCTTTTGTTGTTTTGTTGTTCTTTTTGATGCAAGGTCCAAATGCAACCCTTGCTAAAAGGCAATAAATAAATAAATGTGCCAAACTTATAAAATAGCATTGTTGAGCCAGTGTTCACATTTTGCACACAAAGAATTAAAACAATAGCTGGTCAGTATGTTTCACCACTTTTATTCGGTGAATCAAGTTTCTGCAGTGTAAGTTTTGGTCTCTGTACAAATTAGAAGAGCTAAGTGTAGCTGTATTCTTGCAGAACCTGAGCCGGTAGAGCCATTTTCATACATCATATTGTTCAAAGCAGCCACTACCCTGTTTACTGCTAATTTGCCTATTGGTTTACTAACCTTCCTGTAGATCTGCAGAGTATTACAGATATGTTTTGCAGATCATCTCATGCTTAACAAGTAGGTATATTTCTTACAGCAATTCATCAGTTGCCCCTTACTTGTACCACTTGGGGTAGCAGAAAACTGGGAAGGTTGAGGTAGAGGCACAAACATTAACATTTGATATAAACTATACATTAATATAATATTACCCACAGCTAGTAATATGTTATGTTAATGGTGCTGCCGAAAACCTTATACATGCAGCAGACATTTCAATTCAATGAAGGTAGAAAATCAGCCAGTGTTCCTGAAAACTGACTATAATCTAAGATGATCAGGTGAAACAAGTGATATACAATGTGTACAAACAAAATCACAGCTCTATGGCACGGTGCATTGGGATCTATGGGAGCCATGAGCAAAGTCACAGTTATCCTCATGGGATGATACAACTGCACATTGTTTACCAGGCCATTGATGGTAATAACAGATCCAGATACAAAGTTATATGTGCTTTCTTGAACTTTATACCCTGTTGGTGCTACCATGAGCTACAGTATTTACTTGTGGTCCCAAATTTTTCTGGGTCAAGTTAAAATGGAAATACTGAAGTTTATCCTATCGCACAACCTCCCTTTCACTACTAAAGGAGAGTGGGTAGCTCCATCTCAACGCAAATCTAGGAATACAAAGTGTACTACAGGTGGTGCTACACCCCTGACAGACTCTCAGAAATATTCCCCACCTGTACTCCAAGCTGTTGGCAGAACGCTGGCCAGAGGGGTACACTCCTTCATATTTGGTGGACCTGTCCACGCATAGTCCCCTTCTGGGATATAGTCCTGGCTGTCCTCAACTCCCATTTCAGAACAACCGTTAACTAAGGACCCTTGGACTTTCCATCTCTCCTGCCCTATGCCTGAAGAGAGCTCCCCATCTAATAAATTTAATATCTCACATCCTCGCGGCTACTAAATCTATAATAGGCAACCACTAGAAAAACCCGAATCCTGCTACTCTACTGGCCCTTAAAAACTATGTGTGGCATATTGCAGGCATGGAATGTATTACTTACTACCTACATGACAAACGCCTTAAGTTCGACCTCAATTGGACCCCCTGGTACCTTTGGGAGAGCCGGGACTCTCTGCCTAGCTCCGCCCCGCCTAATGTTCCATGACTCCTAGCTCCGCCTAATATTCCGTGTCTCCTAGTTCCGCTCACGACTTGAGCCCCGAGCCGCCTTGGGTTTCTCCGGCCTGAACGTTCTCCATCTATTTCCCAAGAAACAAAATGGGCTCCTTATGGTTGTCTGTTTGTTCTTTCCTTGTTTATGCTGATGTGTACATGTTTTATATTGACTAACATTTATCATTTGTCCCCTTTCTAAATAAAGAGTATAAAAAAACAAAAAGGAGGGTGGGGTCCGAAGCCGGAAACCACACATTTCTCCATTAATAGATTCACCAAATTAGACAGGTGCCACTGCCCAGATATTAAGTACCTGGTAAACTGATCTAGACTCCATCCAATTTTCCACACACTGATTTGTATACCATTCTTGGTAAATGGCCAAGAATGTAAACAAAAGGGTTAAAAATGTGCTGTCCTTCACACTGGGGTTCACCAAGAAATGGCTTCCAGGGCAGTGGTGGGAGGAAAATAGTAGATTCTTTAATCCTGCAAAATTGTCTTTGTTGTTATGAGGCATAAATCACCAGAGTAACAAATGTCAAAGCCTGCAGTAAAAGTCACACTTATTTATTGTAACAAATGAGTTCAGATAAGAGACACTGCCGTAATGAACTGTTTGTCTCAGGCTCATAAAAAAACAACATGTTCAACTGATTGACTTTGTAAGTAGTATTGGTAAAACAATTGAGCAAATAAACATCCTATATAAAGTTCTGACATCTTTCAATACACAGAAAAGAGAGTGATACACCAGAGTCACTATATTTTATACAATAATGGGCTATTCGTCTGTTACACAAATAAAAAATATTGTTTAACTTGATTTTGGATAAATATCCACATTTTGGATTGCACTGTACAAGTATGTATTAAACAATGGTTATGGCCTATTTACAAAATAAAGTGCACATCAGTATCAAGATTTCATAGACTTTAAGGCTTTGTCTGAAATTTCCACCATTACTTTACTGAACATGTATGCTCCATTTGACAGATAAGCGAGCCATACGTGCAACTAGGAAGGAAATTATTACAACTGAGGGTATGTATGTGTCACCTCTTTGGACAAATCAAGTTACAAGAACAGTGACAAGTAGTGGAAACCCCAAGAGGAGCTTTATCACAGTGGGGCTGGGTTAACTAAAGAGATTGTGTTGTCCAAAAGTGCATAATCACTATAAGGGCCCACCTACAAAGATCTGCTACAAATAGCTGAATAGGGGTCTTTTATTTCTAAGAAAAATATAATAAAGGACACAACAAGCATATTCCCCAGATGATGATAGGAGTGTGGATGTCTAGTCCTATTTAACAGCACTAGGACTGGCAGAGGTTATGCTGTACTTATAGACCGGACACTTTCTTCCTAGTAAACCAATTTAGACTGAGCTGTCATACTTTATATAGGACATAACCCAGCCCTGTGTTGTGAGGAAGGGGTGGAGCTATCAGACTATGAGGATTCCGCCCTCACTCATGACAGATATCCAGCCTTCCACAGACCTCCATATTGATATTTTCCATACTTCTAAGCCAAAAACCTGGAATTTAAGTATACTATTGTAAATTTTAATATTAATAATAATATTAAAATAATAATAGTAATACAATAATGAGATTTCTCTAGGCCAGAAGACCCATCCATTGCAGGAACCAGTAAGATTGTATATCTACTGAACCATGGAAGTCCTTGGCACTCTATTAGTTGGGGATAGGGAAGTTCAGGTTTAAAAGTTCAGATTTTGCTTGGAGTTCCCCTTTAAGATCATTATAAAATGATATTGATGGCAAATTGTAAAGCTTCTTGGTGTCAGCTTGTTTAGAAAATGCTCAGCTCTGGTAACTGGTGTTCGTTTCTATTGTGTTCACATGCTGTCATTTATTTTATAACTATCTAAAGTATCCGGCGGTGCCCGAGTTTAAATCTTCAAGTTATTAAGTTATCAATTAGCAGCTCTTCCAACAAACCCACGTTTTGGTTTTTGGGGTGTCGCCAGTAGCCCTAATCCCCAGTTTTCCTTTCTGTTCGGTTTTATAATCACTTTTACATGGCGAGATGGGTTTAAAGTTCTCCTTCTGTTATCAATGTTGCTATTCCAAGGCTTTTGGGTACAGAATATTTGTTGTCTTCCCACCAGGTGCCAAGACATATAAGTACTTACCTGTGCCAACTCTGGAACATGCAACATACAGTTGGTCATGAGGAAAGCAGGCGCTCTCAAGATTTATGCCAGTTTTGAATAATTGTCCTTGTGCCTTAATTATGGTCATGGCAAAGCCAAGGGGCATATCAGTTTGAACAAGAGGAATGCGAGGTATAAACACATCTTCACCCTTGGCACAGCCAGTCAGTATTGTTGCCTCGATGACATTAGTCATTATTCTTTTGACACAAAGCCTTGTGCCATTGCAGAGCTTTGGAGCATCAAGATTTCTAAGCAGCATTATAGATGCTCCAACTTTTAGAAAAAGGTTATGTGGAGGCATCCTGATGGTTCTAAGAAGTTCAGAAACTCAGTTGGGTAATTGACAGCTTGGTCTTGCTCAAGAACCATGTTAACGGACTTATAAAGTGAATGATTCCCTGGAAGACTGTTCAGAATTTGTTGGTTGATCTCGTTCACATTATCATTCTTAGAGGCAAGAATTGCTCTCTCACAGAGTGCACTGATGGTTTCTAAAGTTCTGTACTATATTCGGAAAGACATTGCTCTTTAGTTCTTCAACTGACTTATCAATGTGGCAATAGTTAGTTGGAAATGTGATCAAGCCATTTGCGTCTTGGCCTGTGCTTCCATTTCCAAGAAGTAGTAATAGCTATGAGAAATGACTGGAAGATGCATCTCCAGTCAAGTGAGCTCTCATGTTGGTATTGAGGCTCATTTTTAGAATGTCTCCTTAGGCACAATAGCTTTTAGCAAGATTTAAGTTCATCTGCTGGAGTCTCCTTTGAAACGACAGGTAAAGTCTGCCTGAAGTCACCAGCAAAAAGCAAGACAATGCCTCCCATTAGGGTCTTGTTATACTTTAGAACTTGAGGTGTGATCAAGTGCCAATTTGAGACATTGTGCACTCATCCTATTTTACAAGCACACACTCCTGCAAAACCCTGGCTGCTCCACTTTCTCTACTTATGCTGCAAGTAGGAGCTTCTTCAGATTAAAAGACAGTATAAAAGCTGAACTGGCTTTTCTGGCACTTTAAAGCAAGGTAGTGACAATGCCTGATGATGCAACAGCCAAGGCAATTTTTGACTGATGGCAAATTTTTCCCAAGACCTAGTTGATAATAAATGTCTTCCCAGTGCCTCTAGATTCATCAATAAAAACAATCCCACCTGTCTTTCTGGTCACCATGTTCAAGATTCCGGCATTATTATTATGGCTCTCTGATCATTGACCAAGAGAGGCTCATTGCTTGCGATAAACTGCTCTAACTGGTTGACATCATAGCTTGTCTCATATAGCATCTCTCTTACAATCCGTTTTTCATGGCTTCATTAGGTGCTGGAAGACCAACCTAATTCAGAGATTTTCCAGCCATTGCCAGGATTTTATCTTCCAGCAAAACTAAAGACTGGTTAAACATGGCAGGGGTGAGATTAAGTTGCAATCCAGGATTCTATCTGCGAGCATGCAACAGAACATCGTTAGAGAGTGATTCATTGTGAGTTTCGCACGGGATTTGAGAGACCTCAAGTTGTCAGCATACTAGCAAATAGCTTTAAGACTTGCTGATGAGTGGCTGACTGCTGCTTCAGTCTAAGTTGCATCCCAGTGCACATCACTCTTCAGCAATCCTCTTACCTGACATGCTTCCCTATATGTTGCTTAGACACGCCTATTGACGATCCTCAAGGCTTCAGAGGAAGTTGACCCTTACACATTGTGGAGAAGAAGTCGAAGAAAGAAGCACACAAAGTTATTGGGATGTACAGTGTAATTTCAGCAAGCACGTCACATACCCTTATTCCATCAAAGCCAGGAACTGGTGCTCCCTGTACTCAATACTTAAAAACTTTCTTTGATGCATCCCAAGTGTAATACTTAGGGACATCTGTTAGTGTGTGTGGGGGGGGGGGGGGGGGGGGGGGAATGGCTTGACAGCCATACTGGGTGGATGGATATTCTGTGAGCTCACTACAACAGCTATTAAAATCGCCTACCATCTGCATGTTTTGGCCTATGTGACAGCTAGAAACTGTTTTGTTAATCGGCATTTTTTGCCCCCCACTACCTGGCACCTTTTATTTTTTTTGTAGCAGCCGAATTACACCAGCGATGACCCACGATATATTTACACTTGAAGTGTCCCCGACTTCCAGACCATTCCAGGACTCCGGACGTGGTGTCCCTGACCCCTCTTCAGCGCCTGGCTCCCACATACCTTGGACCACCGTGGCTGACAAGAACAGACGGACCAACGTGATGCCTCCTTGAATTGGCGGTGGCCTCCAGTGATACCCTCGCGGGCTCCCGGCTGACCCAGCTAACTTGTGTGGTGTCCTTGGCCACTCGTTTGGGTCTCCTGTGCGTGACCCTCCGGCACTTCTGAACCGGACATCTTGGGACTTACGAACTTTCTGTCTTAGCCGTCGGGTCTCCACGCCACCAAGAACTGAACGGTGCTGCACCCAACGGACCTTGTGGGCTACTCAAGCTGATTATAAAGGGTATCATCCTGTGCTGACCCTCTGCTTAAGTTAGTCATCAGGAAACTCGACCTTAGGCTCTATTTACTGTTCTCCCAGCTGCTACCAGGTCAGTGTCTTGGGACAGTCTATTGGTACAAACCCAGCTGCCTCTTATCTATTGACCTGTGCATCTATCTCCTACTGGAGGTTACATTACACCTTCCCAGCGCAGCTATCCACTTGAACAGAAGCCTCCATTCTACCTCAGTGTCTAGAGTGCTGACTGCTGGATGCATATGTGACTCACATCAACAGCCCACAGCCACGGTCTGTATAATATGTTGTTTTACTTCTATGGCATATCCTTCCTATCGCAATATTGCCACATTGTGGCTGTCCCTGTGCTTCGATTGTCGGACCACCAAGAGCTATAAACCAGTGGCACTCATTTGTTTCATACCTGAGACCTCCTTTCCGAACACTGGCCTCAATTTTCTGCTCACTACACATATAAAGGTCATGTGATCATCTCCACTTGGCCTGGACTCAGGCGGACCCCTCTCATACGAGCTGAACACAGTGTGTGTCCCTCTCCCCTCCCTTTCACCTTCTTCCTCTTCTGCCTTCTCCATTTCCCCAAGCGGCCTAATAGTTTTGTCAATCTTACTACGTCTGCCAAACCAAAGAAACCTGGGTCTTCGGCCAACTTCTTTGGATCTAAATCATAGGCTTCTCCTCCTCATACAGACCACCAAGAGTTGATGGGCCCCTTCCTACTTTCTGAGGTGGAACTGGACCCTCAGATCCAAGCAGTTATGACTAATCTCCTTGAGAGGGTAAAAGTGGCGTTCCAACAAAAACTCTCTAAAGCAGTCATTGACTTTAATACCGAACTGAACTCACTCGGCAACAGGACAGACGCCCTGAAATCAAAAACAGATGATCTCTGCCACTCTCAGATGGTGCTATCCTGACTCCACAACAAAATTGAGTCCCTGAAACAGAAAAAGAGGACTCTGAAAAACGCTCCTGCCACAATAGTATTTGCATTAGAAATGTTTCTGAAGACCTCTTGCCGGCAGAAATTCAAGCTTTTGTTAAAGGCCTCTTCCTTCACATCCTTCCGGATCTCACCGATGCAGACTGCCTTATGGATCGGGCTCATCAGGCCTGAGAGCCAAAACCACTACTGGTCAACTTCCTTGGGATATTATTGTTCGCTTGCATTATTTTTGCACCAGGGACTTCATTCTACAAGCAACCAGAGATCAGTCTGTTCTCTCTTTTCGAGACATAGACATCCAGCTGTTTCAGGACCTTGTTTCAACAATGATCCAGAAGCGTTGAGACTTACAGCCTGTTATAAGGATACTCCGCCAGCATCCGCTATCACTGGGGCTTACCTTTCCAGCTCCAGGTTTTTGTGGCCAATTCCTCTCATCTTGTTAAAACCCAAAACCAAGGACACGATCTGCCTGCCAAATTGGACATCCTTCCCACGTTATCTACCTTGCAGTCTACACCTCCAAGGGCCCAACATTCATCTCCCCCACAACCTGATTGGTCTCGTACCTCTCGCCGCCGGGCCTGGGATGCTACTCCACCCTGACGTGCTAATTATTATTGTTGACATTTGTTGCTTGTTCTTCATCTGTTTTACTTTCACAGGTGGACCACTTTGAGTAATTGGACTTTTAGTCACTGATTACGGCTCCACTCCTCTTGCTTCCATCGCATTAAGTATAACATATATTTTGATTTCTTATATTATTCTTCTTTAAAAGCTGTTATATCATGTTGCCTTAAATTCTCTCCTCGTTCCCTCTTCCCTTCCCCCCACACCACCTATATCCCTTATTCCTTTCCCTCACCTAATTGTCTAACTGTTTAATGCAATATTCAAAGTCATCATATCTTTTACACACTGTTCTTTGGTTTGGTATTATGTTTCTCTAAAGAATTTTTTGTCTGTCCTCCGGTCCTGGCACTTATCCTCCTCAGGCTTAGGATTACTCCCCCACGCAACCTTTGATATTGTTCATTGAATTATGCATTGCTTCTCCACTATGTCTTTGAACCCTCTATGGGTTCACTTCACTCAGGGTTATTGGCCAATTGGGCTTACTGTTTCTCCTCCTCTCTTCTTTCTTCTCTGTGGCTTTTTTCCTACTACTGGCCTGTATTTTACTCTTTATCTCAGGGACGGACTAATTAATTACACCTTCCTCCTCAGCCATTAGTTTACCTTTGCGAGATTCGACACCCATCCAGCGCCATGCCTTTAAAAATCTTTTCTATCAATGTTAACGGCCTCAATACTTAGGGACATCAGAGTACAGGAGAGACTGTGTAAATGTATCTTGCTGGCAAAGAAGGAAAAATGCAGTTAGTGTTGTGTTTGGAGACTGCAGCACTCTCTGCTGTACATTCTCTTCAGTGAAGTACACTCGCTGGCTATTTTCTAAGTGTACGCGACAGCCGGGTATCGCTCATGAATAGGGAAACTGAAGATGCGCCATACAGCCAATTGAGGCTAATGTAGCGACCCAGTTAGTATTAAGTTATTACAATAATCCTCTCACAATGTTGCAAACCAAAGACTGCCTGATCTGAGCCTCTATTTACATACATGCAGATGTACTTAATTGCCTGAACATAGTTATAGTACTCGACATTTATATGGGCCTGGAATATCTTTGATAGCAGTGGTGAGTATGGCACTATCCGCCTGTTATCAATCTCAATTTCTTGAGTGATGCTGTTGATTTTTATTTAAATTTTTGCCGTGAAGCCCCCATTCCCTGGCTGCCTCCATCGATAAAGTGGGTAGCCATTATCACCGGTCTGAGTCTCTTTAATTAATTGTCTTGGAAATTATTTAGTGCAAACACCATCCTGCATGCTGGCAGATCTTGGGTTTAACATTCACGGTCCATGAATCATGTTCTTTACAACAATGTCGTAAAGACCTGGATCTTCCCTAGCATTATGTATTTCTGCTCTGATGTCTTCATCAGTGTGATTAGGCCTTATCTTTTCCTTTAGCCAATCTAAAGTGTGTGTGGATGACCTCTTTTTTGCCACTCAATGGAGTACATTAAGCATCAAGGCTGACCAATGACATGATACTTATTGATGATGTTCATCAACTTTATGAGTTTTTGTCGGAAAAATCTGGCTGTTAAGTCAGGTCTGTCAGTAGGAACTTGTCCATGGAAGAGCAATAACTGTATTTCTGGCCATGGAGGATTGCATTTGAAGGTAATGAAAATGCCAGGCCTTCCTGTTAGGAACCCCTCCAGCCAGTACAACAAAACCCGGAGTCTGCTCCGAAAGTCTGGTGTTCACGGTTGCCCCTAGTGGTGGGGACAGACTTGGCTGCAGACAAACGGAGGGTTGTGAGATGTGTACCGGCTGCGGAGAACCCAGGAATAGAGAGTTATGGCAGAAAGCAGAGTGAAGACCAGGCAAGGTTTGAGGGCCGGCAGCAGACAACGTATCCAGAGAACAAGCCGAGGTCAGGGGTCACTTGCTTGGTAGAATAGTCAGAAAACACGCCAAGGGTCGGGGTTACGAGCAAATCAGCAGTATCCCAATTTCAGGCCAAAAGGTAAGGGGCACAGGCAATAAGGCAAAAGCCAGTAAACAGGCAGAAGGGTCAAAACAGGAGTCCAGCAGAATATCAGAGCAGGTCAGCACAAGTAACACACTAGGACGCTATAACCGACAGGGAGGCTAAGCCCTCCCTGCTTTAAATAGTGCCATAGACCAATCAGGGCATAGCCCTGCAACCGAACACAGGGGTAGATAATGCCCTAATTAACTTAGATTAATTAGCCCACAGACTGTATGGTTGCAGCGCATGCGCCCGGCTGCTCAGAAATGCCAGAGCGCGCTGTTAGCTGTTTTTGGCGTTTGGCTGTTGCCTTGGCAATGGTCGGAGCCGCGAAACCTTTTAGAATGTGATTTGACATGCCCACTCTAACCATCAACCTGTAGACATAAAAGTCCATGCAGGATACTTTTTTACCTGCAATTTGGTTTTCCGTCCTGAGATGTCTGGGGAATGAAGAAGTGATATTCATCCTCTCCCTGCAAGAAGATGAGTGGATATTGGAGAGCATCATAGGACCTGTGGGTCTCTGCCACTCGCTGTAGCTCATTGTTCTGTGTCTGCAAAACAATATTTCTCTTCTCAAATTCGTTACCAACTATGACAATGGCAACCTCATTTACAATGTGGGTGCACTGTATCGATGCTCATGCTCTCCATTAGGTCTCTTGTTAGCTTGAATAACTACCATCCACTCTTCAGTGGGCATTCTTTCTATTGCAGTTTTGAAAAGTTCAACATAGGCATTGTGCTGATGAAGCATGTGATGCAGCCCCAACTCAGTATCAAGTTGGGTGCATGGAATGTTGTTACAACATTTCTTAGCTTGAGATAGCTCATCACCAAGGGAAAACATTTGAAGAAACTGTGGTTGCTCATTGGGAAGAGGAAGAAGGGACCCCACCTGTTGACAAATTAGTCTCTGGATCTTAAATGTTGGCATAAAACTAGGTTCTCGTACCTCATGGTTGACCCCAAAAGAGGTCATATGAAAGCAGGAGTTCTATTTCCTGATATCTCCAAGAAATGCTTTGACTGTGCAGAAGACCCACACATCAAAGATTTTAGAGGCTCAGAATGGTTGTTAAGTTGAGGCAGTTTAACCTTTCCATTAGAACAACACATCCTGTTTGCCTCTGCCTTACACTTAGGTGCACCACAATGTGTGCAGCCTGCAGTCATTCCCACGAATGTAACTGCAGTTTTCTGATTACCTGAGTGTAGGATTATACCGAAAGGCTTCCATGTTGCAGTTGATTTTGTCAGCTTGACTGCAGCCACTACAGAACAGCCAGCCTCAATTCGAGCTTGCCTCAGTTGAGGAGTCTCTGATGGACCACTGGTGGCTGCTTGCCTTTCACGCTTGTTGTTGCCTCTAGCTTGTGCAACTTGTAGGGCCATAGCTGCTCCTGTGGCAGCTTGTCTTGCTTGATCAGACTGCTCTCGATCTTAAAGCTGTCTGTCTTGCTTGTTGGTCAGCAACTGGAGCTTGTGACTGCTGAGGAGTCTCAGCTGCTCTAGCAGCAGCATGTCTTGCTTGATCAGACTGCTTTTCAGCTTGCGCCTGCTGAGGAGTCTCAGCTGCTCTTGCTGCTGCCTTTGTTTTGGTATCAGACACTCTGCCCAATGGAGCATTTCTTTCTGGAGGCATTCTAGGAATCCTGAAAAGTATTTTTTTCTTAATGCTTTTAAATTGCCTTAATCATTATTGTGTAATAGAATTTAATATACTCTGTTAAAAATATTTAAGTATAGTAGTTTACAGTTACCCCATCAAATTTTATTAAAAATAGAAAGAGTGGGGCAAAAGAAAAGATTATTTTAAACTCTTAGGGGGGTATTCAATTGTTAGCGTTAACGGGAAAAAACGAGCGCTCAAAAAATATTACCGCTTATACGGTAATATTGCGCTCAAAAAGCGTTAATACGGTAGTTTACTCGCGGAATTTCAGCTCGCCGCTCAAGGGGCTGCGAGCTGAAATTTCGCAAGTAATTACCGTATTAACGCTAAGATTTTTTGAGCGCTCGTTTTTTCCCGTTAATGCTATCAATTGAATACCCCCCTTAATACTTAAAAAACATAGATGTTTACATCTGATCATATATTACAGGTATAGGTACCATACCACGCAGCTGCTTGACGATATATACAGTTTTTGTTAATAATGTCATTCACGGCCCTAAGAATGTCGTCAACGCTATATTCCGGCGGTGGTCTTTTTTTTTTTAAATAAACTCTTAGGATTTTAAAAATAAAAAAAATATATATGTACCAGTGACGGCGCGTTGAAATTTGGATTACAGAAGCAATTAAAATAGGGTAATCATGTTTTAGGTTAATTTTCAGTAATAACACTAGATAAAGTCAGGGTTCTAAAATAAATTTCAGAATAAATATTTTTGCTCCAATTTGTTCATTATTTTATTATCTAAAACACCATAAAATAAAATTTATACACCTGATAAATATTATTCACAAATTTAAAATCTTTAAATTTTCTAAGACATATACCTGGAAAAATGTTATCAAAGAAAATGTCAGTTTTTCACTTTGAAATTAAAAATATGAAAATGAAACATATTAATTATGAAAAATTAAAATGGAACATATCAACCGTAGTACATAATTAGGTAATTGTTTTAGGGTGCTATCTTCATAAAAAAATTGTTTTCCTTTACCCCAAGTTGATACAGTAGACATCTGGTGTGAACGACTGATGAAGTGAACTGCCCAGTAGAGTGAACCCAAAAAATTTTTAACTGACCAGTCGAGTGAACACATTTCTTAAAAACAAATTTTGTTTATTTTTCTTTCAAATATTGTTCTCTTTATAACTGTACATTCAACAATTTTAGAATTTAGCATACTCTAGACCAGGCCTGTCCAACCTGCGGCCCTCCAGGTGTTGTGAAACTACAAGCCCCAGCATGCTTTGCCAGTAGACAACCTGTTGATAGCTGGAAGGGCATGCTGGGACTTGTAGTTTCACAACATCTGGAGGGCCGCAGGTTGGACAGGCCTGCTCTAGACCACCAGCGGCATCAATTCCGGGGTCCGGCCACTCACCCTCCTGTCTACCTTTAACCCTACCCCCACAACCTTAACATACAATATTGTTAAGCTATCACTCACTCAGATACCTGACATTGCTAGAACACAACATTTTTCAACCATTAATGGTTTCAAGCAGTTCTGTTGTATTTGAAATGTATGTTCTACGTTATATACTCATTTAACTACCATTGCGTTGATACTTGTTAAATCATGTACTGAAAATTCAAAAGGAGTCTTTTGGTAATCAAGCCTAAGATAAGGGGCCTGGCATCTGGAAATTTGGCTTTAAAAGGAGAAGGTTACTTAGGCAGGTGAAATATTGTGAGTGATCCTGGCACAGCTACACCTGGGGAAAATCTCATATGCACAGATAAGCCTTCACTTTAAAAATGTAAGTCTTGTGCTTTCTGGTTTGGAAAGTGTACTGAAGCATGGAGTGGGTTAAGCAGCAGGTTGATAGAAGCAAGCATGATATTGCTTTGTGGGGAGTCAGTTGCAGAGTTAATCAGATTCTAGTTATTACTTATTTAGTACATTCTACAAAATGACAGCTAGAATCTGATTGGTTGATATAGGCAACGTCCCCACTTTTTCAAACTCGCAGTTTAGTAAATCTACTGCCAAGTGTTGAATTGAATATGCAATATTGTGGCATTGCATTTTTCTGTGCAGAAAAAAAGAGAAGACATTGGTTTATAGAAGTTTATTGCTAGAAGTAAATAAATTCAAGAGTGCATAGTGGTAACTATTTAGAAAATATTGAATGAAGAACAATAGAGAAATAATTATAGTCAGATAGATTAAATTAGAGAAAACTAAGATTACATGATGAGGTGTATCCCTCACTGTTTGTCTTTAGAGCAAGGATAACTGGTCATATTTGAGAGGGAAGTCCAGAATAGTAATGGGGAAATATGTTTTGGATACTGGCTCAGCTGTATCTACCATGGTCTGTCTTGGCTTATGCCCTAATGCTGAGAATACATGCAGGAGCTAGCAGGCAAATATTAGCATGGGGGGAGGGGAAGGCAACATCTTAAAGGGAAAAAAGGGACTGGCCCAGGGTGCAAATGCTCCCCAACCCAGCTAGCCCCTGAATATAAGGCTCGTAGGTTTTTTAACTGACTCACCCGTGGTCAAGAGTCATCTGGTAAGTGTCTTTTTAGACTCTGAGGGTACATTGAGGATAATGTCATTCCAATATTTTGGTTTTTATTGTATGCCAAAAAGTTGACATACTATTGATACTGACATTTTATATGAAAATGGCATTGTGGTTGATTTGAAAAGACAATGTTTGTTGCAATATACAGATGATATTTCTGTTGCTACTATACATACAGATGTGGCTATGATCATTGAGATAAGAGACCTATTTTATAGTCTGTATTAGAAAATTATAGATCAATTAAAGCATTTGTTTTAACATAGAATACATTTGCAGGGAATCATGGGAAAGGAAAAGAGACTTATGGGACATGCGCAAGCCAATGAAGTGGCAGATTCCAATCATTGAAAATAATCAGATCTTTCTTTGTTTAATCTGTAATGGTGTGGGACATATGACAGATTAGAGTCACCAGTGTTAAAAAGATTCCAAATTATAGTAACCGGATAATGGTTTGAAAAATATTTGATAAAATGCCTTTTGCCACTTGTTATTTATTTGGGCAAAGGCGGCAGATCATATGTTAGAGGGAGGATGGAAGTTAAAATATGTTATAGTCAAAAGCAAATTTAAGTTATCTTTTTAATTTAATATTTCAAAGGGTATAGCAGGCGAGAAGGAAAACGTTTCACTGTATATGTTTTATTGTAGTTTTTTAATACACAATGATTTAGCCATAATAATCATTGGTAGAAATATTTGAGGGTCTATGGGTGTCTTGGTAGACTGTTGGAATTTAGTCCTTTGGAGTGACTGGTTGATTTCAGTTTATTACAGTAATTTCAGCATAAATTTGTGATGTCACTACGAGGCATTAACTTAAAAAAGAACACTGGAATAGTTTTATAATCTTTAGGATACAGAGATACATATTTTATTATATGAATGATATATTGATATAAACCGAACGTTTTTAAGAAAATTAAATATGATTTTTTTTTTTTATTTATCAGACATTACAAATTTTTTAAATTAACATTGACAAGTTTCACTTGATGGTGTTCAGAACACTCTGATATTAGAGGTAGACTAGCTATTATTGAATTTGTTGTTTTAAGTAAATAAATTTTCTGCTCTCTTTGAAATAATAAAAAACATATATTGAGTTTAATTAGGTGATTATTTTTTTAAATGTACATTGTAAATACCAGGAAAGTGTGTCGAAAGATCTATGTCTTCTCTATCTTCAAAATAATGTAACAATTAAAAAATGTTTTCTTCAGTAAAGTTGCTGATGATAGTTGATAAATTGATGATATTGGAACTTGTCAATGGTAAAAGAAAAAATGTGTTTTCTAAATGGGTTTACTAATAATACACTTTAATCAAATATTAGTTACTGTGGTGATGTGATTTCTCTTTATGCACCGTATGTTATTTAAGAGGAATACAACAGAGATTTCATGAGTCCCACCATTATTAATAGACTGAAACGGTAGAATACATTAATTAAAAGCTCTATAACAAGGACAAAAATAATACAATTATAACAAGGAAAAAATAATACAAGAAAATTGTATTCTAATTAAGAGAGTTCATTTGTCATTGAAACAGACTATAATACTATATTGTCATAATGATTAGGAAACAATAGCAACATTGATTAAAATGTGTTTTATTTGATGAGAAATGATGATGCAATTTGTTCTTACAGCAGCAGTTGGAAAAGCATCAACTTCTGGTAGCGCTTGAGTATTTCTACAAAGCATGTATCCCTGCTTCTGCTAGACACTTTATTATATATCTATCATTATTATTACCATTAGTATTATTATTATTTTTAGCAACATTTAATTATATAGCACCAGTATATACTGTAGAAATGTCGAACTCATTGACGGGGGGTTGTTTTCCTACTTGTAATAATATATTGTTTGATAAAGTTTGGTTTACAATGGCTAAACAAGGCTCAAATGTATCTAATGTTACAATTGTGGGAGTCAAATAATTGGCTGAATGATTAATATTGCTTTACTGTGCGATTGCAATTAGTACGCTACGCCATACCAGGGTTAATAACGCAATCGCACGGCTAAACAATGCACACTTACATTCACATACATAATAATCTACGATAATAATGATTCACTCTTACATTTTGTAAATAGTACACATTTATTAAAGTTCCAATCCACATTCATTTATTAGTAAATATATTAGAGATTATTTATACATAGATAATGCTTCAGTAAGGGTTACTATGGTTCAGGTCCTCAGAAATGTGTGGAGTTTGGTCTCATATTAATCTATATTTTACTAGCTGAAATCCGGTGTCAATAGGGAAACGATCACATATTGTGATCGCAAGTTATGAATGGTTTGAGATTAATACTCAAAAGTACTTTGTTTATGGGTCAGTTTAAACTGGTTATTCGGCAGGAAGACACGTAGGCAACAGTTGGAGTAAATTGCCCCCTTCTTTAGGAGAAGATCAAATGAACTGACCTATGACCAGCAGTCTACTGGAACATCGTTAACCCTGGGCCAATGAAGACCTCTCTTAGTGTTATCTATGTATATTTGTGACATCATCACTGTTTATGTTAGCTCAAACTGTATATAAGCAAGTCCTGGGCCAAGGTTAAATCCTCCTTGCAGACTACAGGACTGAATCTGGACCTGGGCCCAGGACGCGCTTGCATAATGTATTTGGTTATACTTTCCTGTATATTGTTATACCTTTTATGCATCATCATGGTTTGCTGTTATCCTGCTATCTTTGCTATTGAACATCTTTGTGCATTGGAACCACATTAATCGCATCGGACAATATTTATTGGTAACGACAAGATGAACATTACACAATGTAGGGTGTGTGCCCAAGTTCCTGTTCATACAGAACGAGGGTTTTCTATGGCAAGAGTTCATTTGTTACTGAATAGAGCAGGGAAGGTGCTGTTATAGGAATATTTTATAGTCTTATAGGTGAGAATAAGAGGTGGTTATCAGAGATGAGACAAGGCGCAGGTCAGAGGTAGATCTAAGAGGGAGGGAGAAAGAGTATTTTGATATGAGATTTGACATGTATGCAGGGGTGGTGTTGTTGTTGAGGGCTTTGTAGGTGAGGGTGAGTAACTTGAATTTGATTCTGGAGGACACAGGGAGCCAGTGTAGGGATTTGCAATGTGGTACAGCAGATGTGGAGCGGTGAGAGAGGAAGATCGGTTTTGCAGCAGCATTTATGATGGATTGAAGTGTGGATATATGGGTGTCAGAAATGCCAAATAGCAAATAGGTGCAATAGTCAAGACAGGAGCTGATGAGAGAATGGATTAGAGTTTTGGTAGCGTGCTGGGTAAGAAAATGGCTTATTCTGGCAATGTTTTTAAGGTGGAATCGACGGAGCTGGGAGAGAGACTAGGGGGTAAATGTATCAAGCTGAGAGTTTTCCGGCGGGTTTGAAAAGTGGAGATGTTGCCTATATCAACCAATAAGATTCGAACTGTCATTTTGTAGAATGTACTAAATAAATGATAGCTAGAATCTGATTGGTTTTTCAAACCCGCCGGAAAACTCTCAGCTTGATACATTTACCCCTAGGTGTCAAGTGTGACACCAAGGCAGCGGGCTTGAGGCCTGAGGAAGCTGTGGTGTTATTGCCGGTGACAGAGATTTGTGGGGAGGTAGTGAATCTGGAGGTACAGTGTAGGGAAGCTGATCATTTCTGTTTTGAACATTTGAGCTTTAGGTAGCATTGGGAAATGCATGTGAAGATAGCAGAAAGACAGTTTGTGGTCAGGGAAAGACATATAGATCAGCAGCAGCAGCTATTTATATAGCGCTACTAATTCTGCATCACTCTACAGTGTGTCGTTAGTACAGAGGTGGTACTGAAGGCTGAATGAGTGAATTACATCCCCGACAGAAGTGTACAGTGAGAAAAGTAAAGGGCCAAAAATAGAGCCTTGAGGGACCCCAACAGATAGTGGAGGAGAGCATGTGCCAGAGGTAGAAACACTAAAGGAGCGGTTCGATAGGTATGAAGTAGGGATGTGCACCGGCGACTTTTGAGGTCTCGTGTTTTGTGTTTTGGATCCGGATTTTCGTTATTTTTGAGGTTCGGATTTGTCTCGCAAAACACTTGACGAAAGGTCTCGGTTCGGATTTAAGGTATTGGATTCGGATTTTTTTTGAAAAAAACATAAAAAGTTTAAAAATCAAGTTTTTGGGCTTATTTTCACTCCTAGGCTATTATTAACCTCAATAACATTCAATAACAAGCATTTCCACTAATTTACAGTGTATTCTGAACACCTCACAATATAGTTATTAGTCCAAAACGTTGCAACAAGGTATCTTTCTGGACTGCGTAGAGGAGTGGGTCACCACAATATATATTAAAAACCCTGAACTTTTATGATTCGCACCAATAATTGTACCTGGACTGCGTAGAGGAGTGGGTCACCACAATATATATAATAAGAAAACCATCAACTTGTTTGATTCGCACCAATAAATGTACCTGGACTGCGTAGAGGAGTGGGTCACCACAATATATTAAAAACCCTGAACTTTTATGAATCGCACCAATAAATGTACCTGGACTGCGTAGAGGAGTGGGTCACCACAAGATATATTAAAAACCCTGAACTTTTATGATTCGCACCAATAAATGTACCTGGACTGCCTAGAGGAGTGGGTCACCACAATATATTAAAAACCCTGAACTTTTATGAATCGCACCAATAAATGTACCTGGACTGCGTAGAGGAGTGGGTCACCACAATATATATAATAAGAAAACCATCAACTTGTTTGATTCGCACCAATAAATGTACCTGGACTGCGTAGAGGAGTGGGTCACCACAATATATTAAAAACCCTGAACTTTTATGAATCGCACCAATAAATGTACCTGGACTGCGTAGAGGAGTGGGTCACCACAATATATTAAAAACCCTGAACTTTTATGAATCGCACCAATAAATGTACCTGGACTGCGTAGAGGAGTGGGTCACCACAATATATTAAAAACCCTGAACTTTTATGAATCGCACCAATAAATGTACCTGGACTGCGTAGAGGAGTGGGTCACCACAATATATTAAAAACCCTGAACTTTTATGAATCGCACCAATAAATGTACCTGGACTGCGTAGAGGAGTGGGTCACCACAAGATATATTAAAAACCCTGAACTTTTATGAATCGCACCAATAAATGTACCTGGACTGCCTAGAGGAGTGGGCACTGGGCACCACAATAAAATATATAAAAAACCTTCAACAGGTCTGCATTACACTACACATACGGCTGCTCCTCCATCCTCTCCATCATATACATGTTGGAGTTTTAGCGTGTGACAACCTCTTGTTTTTGATAATGTCAGTGCATTTTGAATATTTTTCAATTTGCCCCACACCACTGAATGTACTTTATCTATGATACGCATCTATCTATCTTGACTGCGTAGTGTGGTGGCCCCGGTACACAATTTGGTACCGAGGCCACAATATAATTAAAAAACCCTCCACGTGTCAGAATTCCACCAAACAAGTATCTGGACTGCGTAGTGGGGTGGCCCCGGTACCCAATTTGATACCGGGGCCACAATAAAATAAATACACCCTCCACGTGTCAGAATTCCACCAAACAAGTATCTGGACTGCGTAGTGGGGTGGCCCCAGTACCCAACTTGATACCGGGGCCACAATACCTCCTCCAAACATGCTCCAGACAATTCGTCATTGACAGACCCCAGACAGACAGGGTCGTAGTGTTATTGTTTGACTTTGTAAACCCAAAAAAATGTCCCTGTTGCACATGCACATAGTCGTGCAATGAAGACTGACTTTTTCATTTAAAGGCACGATCTTTCAAGTGTAGTGTTTGTAAGTCTAAGTCATATTATACTTTTGGTAAAATTGGTTTTTTTTGTTCCTCTTTATGGTAATTAATTAGTAATAGAATTAAAGTAGGAAATAGAATTAAATAGAATTAAAGTAGGAAATAGAGTGGTATAGAGTTGTAGTGTGGTATAGATAGAGTGGTCCACACAATATAATAATAAAACCCTCAACTGGTCTGAATTCCACCAAACAAGTATCTTGACTGCGTAGTGTGGTGGCCCCGGTACACAATTTGGTACCGAGGCCACAATATAATTTAAAAACCCTCCACGTGTCGGAATTCCACCAAACAAGTATCTGGACTGCATAGTGGGGTGGCCCCGGTACCCAATTTGATACCGGGGCCACAATACCTCCTCCAAACATGCTCCAGACAATTCGTCATTGACAGACCCCAGACAGACAGGGTCGTAGTGTTATTGTTTGACTTTGTAAACCCAAAAAAATGTCCCTGTTGCACTTGCACATAGTCGTGCAATGAAGACTGACTTTTTCATTTAAAGGCACGATCTTGAAAGTGTCAGAAAGAGAGAGAAGACACAGGAGAGGAGAGTTGTAGCTGGGGACCTGGGGTGGAAGCTCCCAGGCTCCCCCAGCATTGCCTGGAAGTCTGAGCGTGGTGACTGAGCCAGGGCAAGGAATGTGTGCCCTGGATGAGGGGGAGAACTCCATGCCACTATAGTGAACCCAAGAGAGAGGGGGACACTGCACATGGAAGAGGCCCTGGAGTGAGGGCTGCTACAAGAGGCATGGTAGCTGTAGTGTCAGATCCTGAGGCTGAGAGTACACAGAGTGACGTGTCAGAGCACAGGAGACATTATCCCCGCAGAGGAGGGATGAGCTGCAGTTGAGAGGTCTGTTGTTGAAATAGGACATGCACACTTTAACAAACCAATCATTTCAGCGACAGGGCCTACCAAACAACTTTGACTGAAATGATTGGTTTGTTTGGGCCCCCACACCAAAATAACAATTCATCTCTCCCTGTACAAACTAAACAGGCTCTACTGAGGAAAGATGTCGTCCTCATCCTCAACCTCTGATTCCTCTCCCCCTACAGTGTGTACTTCCTCCTCCTCACACATTATCAATTCGTCCCCGCTGGACTCCACAACCACAGGTCCCTCTGTACTATCTGGAGGGCAGTGCTGTACTTCATTGAGGAATTGATTATTCATTTTTATAAACATCATTTTTTCAACGTTGTGAGGAAGCAACCTCCTTCGCCGCTCACTGACTAGGTTCCCTGCTGCACTAAAAACTCTTTCCGAGTACACACTGGAGGGGGGACAACTCAGGTAAAATAGAGCCAGTTTGTACAGGGGCTTCCAAACTGCCTTTTGGAGTTCTACCACGTCACTACCTCTAGTTAATTTAGATTGCAAGGCTTGTAAATACTTTGAAGATAAAAAAAGCAGGCTGCACAGACTGTGGAGCTAGAAAGTGAAATTAAATGGACCACGTTACTTTGGTGGCTATCTATGCCCCCCCCCCCTCCCCGCCCTACACTTGTAGTTGAATATAAAAAAAGCAGCCTGCATAGACTGTAGAACTAGAAATTCAAATATACAAAAAAATGGACAAAGGCAGTTTGCTATCTATCTGCATCAGATCCCCTCTCCACTAGGAGTAAAATAGAAAACTATTCAGCCGTTATATAATCTAGAATATAAATAGAAATTGAGAAAGGCAATTTGGTATCTGTCTGCATCATAATCATCAACATCCTCCTCAGCGCCAGCTACATCAATATCCTCCTCCCGGTGTACAACATTCACACCTTCATTAGCCAAATCTGTAACTGGACTGTGGGTGATCCTTCCAGCATATGCAGAGGGCGTGCTGCAAATGCTGGATGGAGCCACCTCTTCCCGTACAGTGATGGGAAGGTCAGGCTTGACAACCACCAACATCCTTGGACTCACCTTGTGGATTTGTGATAATTTCTCTTTAGAAGGCAGAGTTGTTTGCTGTTTTGTTGCTGACAGCATAACTCTCTTAAATTTTTTGTAGGGGGGGGGAGGAGGAGGAGGGCTAAGATCCGTGGGTGAAGCTGAACCACTAGTCATGAACACGGGCCAGGGCCTAAGCCGTTCCTTGCCACTCCGTGTCGTAAATGGCATATTGGCAACTTTACGTTTCTCCTCAGATGATTTTAAGTTTCTCTTTTTGCTACTTTTTCTTAACTTGGGCTTTTTGGATTTTACATGCCCGGTACTACGAGATTGGGCATCGGGCTTGGAAGACGACGTTGATGGCATTTCATCGTCTATGTCATGACTAGTGGCAGCAGCTTCAGCATTAGGAGGAAGTGGGTCTTGATCTTTCCCTACTTTATCCTCCAAATTTTTGGTCTCCATTATATGTAGCACAAGATACTGCAGAATGTGTGAACTTGGTAATATTGCAGTACCAATGGACTTATACTGCTGGATTGGTTTTGCAAATTTGGTTATAATTATTATATATTTTTTTTTTTATTTATTTTTTATTTTTTTTTACTTTTTTTTTATTTTTAAAAAACTTGGGAATAGTGGGGAAATAACTATGCCCTTAGAAGCACAGAGCACAGGACACAGCACCACTGGACTGAACAGGACACGGCACAGGACCCAGCAGCACTACGGAACTCAGCAGGACAGAGCACAGGACACAGCACCACTGGACTGATACTGCAGAATGTGTGAACTTGGTAATATTGCAGTACCAATGGACTTATAATGCTGGATTGGTTTTGCAAATTTGGTTATAATTATTATATATTTTTTTTTTTTTAAATTTTTTATTATTTTTTACTTTTTTTTTATTTTTTAAAAACTTGGGAATAATGGGGAAATAACTATGCCCTTAGAAGCACAGAGCACAGGACACAGCACCACTGGACTGAACAGGACACGGCACAGGACCCAGCAGCACTACGGAACTCAGCAGGACAGAGCACAGGACACAGCACCACTGGACTGATACTGCAGAATGTGTAAACTTTGTAATATTGCAGTACCACTGGACTTTTACTGCTGAATGTGTGAACTTGGTAATATTGCAGTACCAATGGGCTTATACTGCAGGATTGGTTGTGAAAATTTTGTGGTAATTAAAAAATATTAAAGTAGTTTTTGGTATTTTTTAAAAAAACTTTTTTTTATTTTTTTAAACACAGGGGAATATTGGGGAAATAACTATGCCCTTAGAAGCACAGAGCACAGGACACAGCACCACTGGACTGAACAGGACACAGCACAGGACCCAGCAGCACCACTGACCTCAGAAGGACAGAGCACAGCACACAGCACCACTGGACTGATACTGCATAACACAGCACAGCACAGCACAGCACAGCACAGCACAGCACAGCACTAAACAGCACAGCACTAAACAGCACAGAACTAAACAGCACAGAACTAAACAGCACAGAACTAAACAGCACAGAACTAAACAGCACAGAGGACCACCTAACACACCCTCCCTCTACCCTGATCAATGCCCGAGTGAAGATGGCGGCGACTAGCGGGGAATTTATAGGATCCGAGTATCGCGAGATCCGACAACGGGATTATGAGTCAGAGCCTCAGTTTCACTTTTGAATTTGGCGCCAATACCCGGATCTGTCTCGGATCCGACTCGGATCCGCAACGTTCGGGTGGGCTCGGATTTCAGAAATCCGAGCGCGCTCATCCCTAGTATGAAGTAAACAAGGAAAGAACTATGTAACCAACGCCAATGGAGTTAAGGGTGGGTAGGAGAAGCGGGTGATGAACAGTGTCAAAGGCAGCAGAGAGGTCCAGGAGGACGAGTAGAGAAATGACCCGTAGACTTTGCTGTACGTAGATAATTGATCACTTTTGTGAGAGCAGATTCAGTGAAATGTTGGGGGCGGAAGCTTCAAGGACAAGTTTGATCATTTAAGAAAAGGGCTTTAATTAGTAAATCCAAACAAGTGTATCTAGCCATGAAAGGGATAAATTAATTATCAAAAATGTTGGACAAAAAAATGTATGAATATGTAATGAGCATAACCATGCCCCCAAGAAGCGGTTCCACCCTCCCAATGCCCTCTTCTTGGGGGCAGGGATAGCTTTCAATGATAACATATACACATACTTTTAACTGTGATTAACTACCTGTAAACACTAGCATCAAAAATTCAAAACTGCTAAAAAAACATTTAAAAGTAAAATGTAGCATGTCAACCTTAGATTATAGGAACTACACTAAAGTGAGAGATTTTGTTTTCTCTACTGTCATTCTAACACAGCTGCCATAAACACCCCCATCTGAGTCTGCTCTGACTATAATATTTTACTGACCTCTATACAATAAGATAGATTATTCTTACTAGGGTCTCATCCACTGTCAACCTACCACAGTTTTTAAATTTCCACAGCAGTATAAAAAAAAAAATCACATTGCCTCCGCCTACCTGTACCCAAAACTTTAGGGTGTTCCTGCCATATTGGTGGACACTTCTTTGCCCCCAAGAATAGATTCCAGCCCTCTAATGCCCTCTGTACATGTTCTTGGGGACAGGGGTGACTTTCAAACATAAAAAGCACGTACTTTTTGAAAATAACTGTGATACTTGTGAACTCTAGCATTAACAATTCAACATATGCATTTTTTTGTTTGAAATAAAAAAACTTTTGCATAATTATTTGCCATGTACTAGCCATAGTTATACAATACAATGAGTATACTACTGACATACAATTGAGAGAGCATCATAGTGCCTGATATGCAGTACAGAGCGCATTCAAGAGACTTATATACAATACAGAGAGCGTTCTAGTTACTGCCATAAAATATCAAGAGCATTCTAGTGATCAATATACAATGGCATCCAAGTCACTGCCATATAATGGAGAGAGCAGTGGACTATCACATTTTCAGTGATTGCTCAGGCTGCACTTGGCACAGATTGTCTCTGCCTTCCCATCATGAGAAAAAAAACCACAATACACACCTTAGGGTGGGTTATATATCCACACAGCTACTTACCTATCTGAACTATCTGAATCCAGCCATATTTTCTCTCTGCTTCAACTGCTTGTCATCACCTTCACTACAAAGGACAGTCTGCAGACCCCACCATCTGTGGAATAGAAAGCGCTCACTGGGGTACAGGATTCCTGTGTGTTGGAAACCAAGAGCCAGGAGATGGAGTTACTCTATTCCTTCTTATTCCTCCATCTCCATCTTTCTCCTCTTCCTTTTTCCTCCTCTTCATTCTCCCTCTATCATCCACCTTCTTCATTCTTCTACTTCAACCTCATTCCTACTCTAACCACTTTCTCCATCCTCTTTCCTAAAATCACAGTGCAGCTGTGCACCACCCCTGCACTCGGTGACTATGTGTGCTGAGCTCCTCACATTACTGAGGCTGAGTGTCAGAAGAGTTTTTGGTAAGCCCTGATTTGCGGAGCTTGCACAATTGGTTACTGAAGGCTGGAGTGGTGCAATTAACATTCTAGGAATGTCTGTACAATACAGAGAATATTCTAGATCATCTACACAATAGAAATATAGAAAAATGTTCTCTATAGAAAATAGAGAACATTTTATTGACCCCTACACGGAATCTGCTGCCACTATATAAATACGTGTTTATGATGAGGATGCAGATATCATTCTATTGGCCAATACAGAGAACATATTAATTTAATATATAATACAGAGAGCACATTAAGAACAAAATACAATACATAGACCATTCTAGTCATCTCTATATAATACAGAGATCATTCTGTTAAACCAATTGCAATACAGAGAGCATTCTAGTGACTGATGTACATTAGGGACATAATTTTATTAACAGATATGTAATACAGAGAACATCTTAATAAACATGAACAATGCAGAGAACATTCTAGTGGCCTATTTACAACACATAGACCATTCTGATATACACTTAATATATATTGTATAATAGAGACCATTTTAATAACCTTTATACAATACAGAGAAGATCTTAGCAATCTCTATACAATGCATAGAGCATTCTAGTGACTGATATACAGGGCCTGATCAACCAATAGGCTGATCAGGCTGCAGCCTGGAGCGCTGGAGTCTGGGGGCCGCAGCGTCCCCGAGGTTAATTTTTTTTCCCTTTCATTTTTTTTTTTTTTACTTAGGCAGCGTTGGTCCTGAATCATCGGGACCGCCCCTTGTCTAAAGGGGGGCGGCCCGACTACTAGATGATAGGCAGTCTGGCAGCGATCGCTGCTAGCTGCCTGTCAGCGCGGCTGCGGGAGCTTCTTTCTGTGGTCACATGAGATCAGGACTTCCACATCTCACGTGACCACAGTAAGAAGCGCCCGCAGCCGCGCTGACAGGCAGCTAGCAGCGATCGCTGCCAGACTGCCTGTCATGTATAGCGCTGGAGAGAAGACTGCTGCCCAGGAACAACAGGTAAGTCCTAATGTCTGGGGGCGGAGGGGCTGGTAACAAAGCTAAAGAGGCAAGTAAAGAGGCTAATGGTGGCAGGTGACATTGCTAATGGGGGCAGATAATGCTAAAGGAGCAGGTGAAGAGGCTAATGGGGGCAGGTAACAATGCTAATGGGGCAGATAACAATGCTAATGGGGGCAGGAAAAGAGGCTAATGGGGGCAGCTAACAATGCTAATGGGGGCAGGAAAAGAGGCTAATGGGGGCACCTAACAATGCTAATGGGGGCAGATAATTCTAAAGGGGCAGGTGAAGAAGCTAATGGGGCAAGTAACAATGATAATAGGGGCAGATAGCAATGCTAATGGCTAAAGAGGCTAATGGGGGCAGGTAACAATGCTAATGGGGGCAGATAATTCTAAAGGGGCAGGTGAAGAGGCTAAAGGGGGCAGTTGACAATGCTAATGGGGTCAGTTGAAGAGGCTGAACGGGGCTGATGAAATGGTTGAGGGGACTATTTAAAAAAATAGAGCAGCTTTGGGGGGGGCATAATCTTTGTATTGTGTGACGGTTATGAGGATGGTCTCTGTGGTTCTAGGGTCATTAAAATGCAAAATTTTAGTCAAATGGGGCTGATAGAGGTTTATATTTGATTATAGCTCTTTGACAACAATTTTCATATATTTTATTGCCTACATATGCCTGTGCTATGGGGTAGTTTTATATATCCATAATGGACTGTTGTGTTTTGGAGTCTAATCATTCAGGCTTTGTTAACATTTAGCATTATAAGAGAAGTGTGGCCATCAGCCTGAACGCAGTTAAAATCACGTGGGTGAGTGATTAGGTGTTTAGCCTATGGGCTTGTGTTATATGTGAACCAATAGGCAGAGAGGGGGGGTGGTTTTGTTTTATATAGGTTAAGGTTCTCCTCCATTTTCCCCTCTCTGTTTCCGGATTTCTAGCTGTGCAGTTGGATCCCTAGCTGTCAGTCGGTGCGGTGGATTCAGGCCTTGGAGAGAACATTGTGGTATCGTACTCAGCTCTGTGTATTGTCCTTGTCCTCTGTGTTTTGTCTGTGTTTTCCCTCCTTCCTTTATTCTTTTTCCTCCCGTTTTTTCCCTCCCTGCTTCCTCCTCTTTCTCCTTCCTCTTCCCTCTCCCTTCTTCGCTTTCCCCCCCCTCCTCCCTCCCTCCCTCCCCCATCGTTTTTCTTTTCTTTTTCTTCTTTCCCCTTTTTACCTCCTTCTTTCTCTCCTGTCCCCGTGTACTCTTCCTTCCTTCAGGTTTCTTCCTCCTCTTGCCAGGTATGTCGCGTCCCAGCCGTGTGCGCAGTGCCCCCTCCAGATACCGCGAGGCGGGGCCTGGCCCTGTCCCCCTCGCTTCTTCCCCGTCTCTCCGGTCAGCGGGGGCCCCCTCCTCCGTCTCAGACGGCGGTTCCCTCAGGGAGTCTCGCAGCGCCTCTCCCCCTCCCTCCTCCACTAGAGCCTCTTCCAGCAGGGGAAGGCGGCATCGGGCTGTCCTTACAGGCGGGCTTATCCCACTCCCTCCGGCGGGGTCCACGGCGGAAGCGGGGGTGGTGACAACAGTGCCAGATCCCCAAGGTGGTCCCCCCATCAGCTCCTGTCCCTCCTCTGCCACCCCCCTGCCCATGGGCTCTAATGGGGTCTTTAGAAGTTGGGAGTCTTCCCCTTCCCGGGTTCCTCGGGCAGACCCCCTTCCCAGGCCTCCTGCCTGTGCCGTGTCTTCTTACAGAGGCCTGGGTCCTATTATTTGGGACCCCCCCATTGCCGGGGTTCTCCCCCTTCCCCCTCCTTCCGGCCCTTCCGTCCATAGGGTGTGTCCCGCCCCCCCCCTCCCTTTGGGCTCCTTTAGTGGGGTTACCGGGCTGGGTTTACATGGCCCCTGGCAGGTGGAGGCCCCTGTTCCTCCGGCGGGGGAAGGGGGAGCGGCGGACTCTTCGGATCTCGGTCCCCT
Organism: Mixophyes fleayi; assembly: GCF_038048845.1. Taxonomy (NCBI): domain Eukaryota; kingdom Metazoa; phylum Chordata; class Amphibia; order Anura; family Limnodynastidae; genus Mixophyes; species Mixophyes fleayi. The sequence continues at coordinate 301,856,012 of NC_134405.1, read as the reverse complement.
TTTTCCCGGGTCATCCAATCTCTCCCCGGGTTTGGGGTCTTTGGCCGGGGTGGTTTCCAGGGTAGGTCCCCCCTCCTTCCCGTCTGTCCTTCCCAGCCTTCCCCCCCTCCTCATTTTCATCCAGATTTGGCGGCTCCCCCTCGGGTCCCGTGGGATTTGCCGTACCCCCCGGCGGGCGGTTCGTTGTTGGTCCCGTCTGGAGCTGGGGAGGGTCCCCCTTACCCCATCCCCTCTGGGGTCTACAGGCATTATTACCCGGTGCCCCTAATACCCCTTCGGGGGGAAGTTTCTCGTCTTGGGCGTGACCCAGGCGCTTCATCTAACAGACCCCCCCCACCGGGATTCTTAGGGTTAGATAATGAGCTCTTGGGAGCTAATAGTTCAGTGGCGGCGGTAGAGTCATCTATAGAGTTTCGAGCTAGACTGTCAGATTCTAACGTGCCTCTTGTTTCAGATTCACAAGCTATGGTTGGAGGGATGAAAGCTCAGACATTACAGGTGGTCGGTGCCGGGCCGGGAGCAGCGGATAGCCTGTCGCAAGTTGCAAGGACAACAGCCGATCCGGCGGGACTGGAAGTTCAGCAGGCGGACGCCGCGGAGGTCGGAGCAGTATCAGGTCCTTCCAGGCCGTCGGGATCCGGGCCGCAAGCGGAAGCTGTCGTCAGCGGTGAGTTGTCTGAAGTTGTTATTCCGCAAGTACTTACACATAGCCCCCCATTGTCCTCCACGGACAAGGATTCTCCCTCTTCATCGGGGGAGGGCCCTCGTAAGCTTATTAAGTTGCTTAATACACACTTTGGCAGGTCTAGATCCCAGGGTGGGAGACGGGGTGGGGCAGTCAAGTCAGTAGCGCCCCAAACCCCTATGGTGCTTTGTGAGAACACGGCCCTCTTAGCAGGATTACGGCCCAGTATTAAAGACAGGATTAGGAAGGGTTGGTTCGTTAACATGTTCGAGATAACGAAAGCAGCAAAAAAAGGTCTAGACGCAGCTTGCAAAAGAGGGGGTATCGGCGAAGAAGCGTATAAAACCTTCTCCAATTGGGTGACCGGTTATTGTGCATTTGCGGCCTGCTACATCAAAACGAGGCCGGAGGCACATGAGGATGTCTGGAAATATCTGCACCTCATTAATGAGATGTTCATTAATGACCGTCCAGGAACCTGGCTTAAATATGATGAGTTATTTCGAGAGAGGGTGGATGGTCGTGTTGACATGCCACTGGGGGTAAAGGATGTCGAGATTTGGATGCAACTTAACCGGGCTAGTTTAGCTTTTGGTCCAGGGGCACAAGGGAATCGGTTTCCGCAAGGGGGGGGACGTAGTGCTCCCCAGTTTGCTAAGAACAGATTTTTCGCCTTTAACAATACGTCCTGTGGGCGGGGGGAAACGTGTAGATATCGACACAGTTGTACGTATTGCCGCGGACCGCATTCTGCCAAGGAGTGTCCGAGGAGTGCCCTTCGGTCTTGGCAGAGGTCGTGGCAATGACGGAAATATGGGTTAAGGGCCCCTCCCCTATTCGTATTGAGTATTTAGAACGATGGCTTAGATTATATCCAGATGCAGAACAGGCTTCTTTTCTCCGGGAGGGTTTTTGTTACGGGTTCCGGTTGCCAATTAGGACAGCAGTCAAAGCTAGGGCGGCGAGAAATTTAAAATCGGCTTATATTTTTCCGGAGGTCCTGGAGGAAAAGATTCGCGGGGAAATTAGCCTAGGACGCATGGTCGGCCCTTTTACCTCACCCCCCTTATCAGATTTAGTCATTTCTCCAGTGGGGATTGTCCCAAAAAAGGTTCCGGGTAAATTTCGTCTAATTCAACATCTGTCACACCCAGTAGGCGAGTCGGTTAATGACGCTATCAATCAAGATATAAGCTCGGTAGTTTATCAATCATTTGAAGAGGCCCTATCGATGGTTAGACACTTTGGCGCGGGAGCTCTCATGGCGAAACTAGATATTGAATCCGCTTTCAGATTACTTCCCCTTCACCCAGATTCCTTCAAATATATGGGGTTCCAAATTAGGGGAGGGTTTTATGTGGATAGATGTCTGCCCATGGGTTGTTCTTTGTCATGTGCCTATTTCGAAGCTTTTAGTTCCTTTCTTTATTGGGCAATTCAGGCAGGGACGGGGCAGGAGGGCCTCGCTCACTATCTTGATGATTTTTTATTTGTGGGCCCGGCCGAGTCACCAACGTGTAAAGATCTATTGTTCTCAGCACAGGCCCTGTTCTCAGTCATGGGGGTGCCAGTGGCACAGGACAAAACTGAAGGTCCACTTACATGTCTGGCTTTCTTGGGAATTGAGACAGACACAATGGCGGGCTGCTGTAGGTTGCCAGCAGATAAAATCATGAAGCTAAAAGGAATGATAGATAATGCTTTGTCTTCCCCCTCTCTTAAACTGAAAGAAGTTCAGTCCCTGTTAAGGCTTTTTAACTTTGCTTGCAGGGTTATTCCAATGAGTAGGATTTTTTGTAGAAAATTACAGCTTTCTACGGCGGGTATGAACAGGCCGCATGCGTTGATCAAACTCAAAGAGGAGATTAGACAGGATTTGTTGATTTGGACATCTTTTCTGGGGAGATTTAATGGCATTAGAATCTGGTCTCCCCCCCCTATTTCCACCAGGGATTTAGAGTTGTTCACAGACGCATCCGGGTCTAAAGGTTTTGGAGCATACTTTCAGGGCGAGTGGTGCGCTGGCTTGGCCCCAGGAGTGGGTTGACAGTGTCCCTGGAGTTGTGGGCTTCTCAGCTTAAAGGCCATAATGTTTAATTTGGTGCGACAATTTGGGAGTGGTCCAGGCAATTAATCGCCAGAGTGCATCCTCTAAACCAGCAGTGAATTTATTGCGGGTTCTGGTTCTTCGTTGCTTGGACTACGACATTAATTTTCGCGCTAAACATGTCCCGGGTATTGAAAATGGCATTGCTGACTCTCTTTCTCGCTTTGACTGGGTGCGGTTTAGATCACTGGCCCCGAGAGCTAATCCTGTAGGTATAGATTGTCCATTTTATATTTGGCAGATGATTGGTCCGGATTAAGATTTTTGGCTGAAGTGGCCCTAGCTCCCTCTACGCTGAAGACTTACCGGTTGGCGTGGCAACGCTGGGAGAATTATTTGGTAATTTCTGGTAGGCGATTGTTGGCCAATGGTTCAGACATAGAGGAGTTCATGTTGCGGTGTTATCAAGAAGGTTTTAGCAAGGCATCTATGTCTTCCACTTTAGCAGGAATATCTTTCATGTCTAGAGTTCGGGGGTTAACGGATCCTACGAAATCCTTTCTGGTTAGGAAAGCCCTTAAAGGATGGGCTAGGTTACACCCTGTTCCAAGAGATCACAGACGGCCCATTGACGCTCGTTTGTTGTCCCGTTTGATAGATGTACTGCCTGGTATTTTGATAGATGCTTTTGAAGTTTCCCTTTTTAGTGCTGCCTTTTCCATGGCTTTTCATGGGGCTTTGAGAGTAGGGGAGCTGGTTGCTCAGTCGAAAAATCAATTAGGGTCAGCTATTTTAGCAGCTAATGTCATCATAAATTTGGATTCCGTTCAAATTAGGATTGCCCGGTCTAAAACAGATCAATTGGGAGTCGGTCATTGGTTAACCCTTTCAAAGCAGGTCAATGATAGGATTTGTCCGGTTAGTCTATGTCATCAATTATCAGAATCCCGCCCGCAGGCGGAAGCTTGGTTAGTTCACAAAGACAGTTCCCCACTTACCAAGTTTCAGTTCCACTCCATTATGTCCAAGGCTCTACAGGACCTGGGCTTCCCCCCCCTCTGAATTCGGAACACATTCCTTTCGTATTGGCGCAGCGACAGAGGCAGCAGCAGATGGGGCTTCTAATTTAGCTATACAGGCATTAGGCAGATGGAAATCTAGTTGCTATAAGAGATACATTAGACCTGATGTTTAACAATTGTTTTCTTCCCTTGTACGCAGTCTCCTTTTTCTTCGCTTTTCTTTCTCAGGTGGTAGACCCAGGGGCTAGCTGCTCGCCGCTTTTTGCGGGTGCGTGAAGGGCTTTTTCCCACCGGGTTTTCACCTTCACCTGGGTCGCTGCCTTTCCTTTCCGTTCTATTTAATGTTGGAAGTAAAATCACCCTTATTGTTAGTTTAGGGTTGTTTTCTTCCCGTTTGTTTTGGTTAGTAGTTTCATTAGTTTACAGTTTTTTTAGTTATTTGTGGCATTTTACATTTTGGTTATTAAGTTGTTATTCTCGTAGGGGTTGATTCCAGAAAAATATCGGTCTGGTTTTTCGGACATTCCTTTATCTTCTGGGCCGGTATACATCAGTTTGCGGGTTTTTGTCCGTGGGTCCCGGAGAATTCGGACATCATTTGGATAGGTCGTCGAGGTATGAGATGGAGGCAGTTCTTGTCGGTTTTATCCTGTGAGATTGCTGTTCGCGGAGCCCCTGATATCCTCGTGGTTCACCTAGGTGGTAATGACATTGGTCAAATTAAATCCCTGGAACTCATCATAAATATCCGTGATGACATTTTATCGGCCTCTGAGTATTGGCCGTCTATAAAGTTTTGTTGGTCCTACATTGTTCCCCGTAGGACATGGAGGTCTGATTTGCCTCCTACGGCTATTTCATCTGTGGTCCGAAAAGTGAATCAGGTGGCCAGTAAGATTTTTCGGCAGTCTGGAGGTTTTTCTATTTCCCATCCTTTGTTAAAAGCCGAATATATTCATTTATTTAGATCAGACGGGGTTCATCTGTCGGATTTAGGCATTATCCTTTTTATTGATCAGTTATTTTGGAAACTTAGGCCTATTTTTAGGGCTGTGTTTGGCGGGCTGCATTTATAGCATCTCTGCAGCGTGGGTGGGAGAGCAGTGCAGTTGGTAAGTTTGCATATGGTGCTTGGTTTATATGTCATAGGTCACTACTCCCCCTTTCGTATGGTGTTGTCATCACGTGTGTTGGGTCCAGTGAATGGGACTCTGGGCCAGTATGTTGATTATCGCTGGCCGTTTATATAGGGGGGTGTAGTCTTGCCGTTGGACATATATTTCGCACCGGCCAATAGATAAGGTAAATCCTGGGTTGGTGGTTCAATGGTCTGACCTTTCCACCGTTATTGGTTTTGTTTTTGCCATCTGCCCTGCTCTCGTCCGCCTTCAGCCCCTTTAGTTTAATATATCCATTTAATAAATATATTAATAAATATATTTTAATTCCAACGTTATTCTGGTGTCCGTGTCGTTATTGGTTTAGAAGGTATTATGGTAAACACTATGAGCTTCCGCACTGTGCATTTTATACAATTGCTGCATATTTTCAAAACAGGACCCTGACTTTCCAGAAGCAGCTAGAAGACAACAAAGCTGCAAGAACAGGGAAGAGAGAAGAGCAAGAACAGGTAAGAGAGAATGCACAATCTGTCTAATTTTGAATGCTGGCGAATTCTCCTGAATATACATATTCAGGAGTATTCCTATACACTTATATTTGGGGGGGGGGGGCGCTGCGGCAGTAATAGCCTAGGGCGACTGGAACCCTTAATCGGGCCCTGCTGATATATAATATATAGAGCATCTATATGAGCATCTTAGTAAATAACAATACAATACAGAGAACATTCTTTTGACCTTTATGCAATACATAGAGCATTACAGTAATATCTACATAATATGGAAAGCATTCCAGTGATCTCTATACAATGCAGAGATAATTCTAATAACTAACATACAATACAGAGAACATATTAATGATCAATATAAAATACAGAAAGTATCTTAATAAACAATGTACAATATAGAGAATATTCTTGTAATCCCTATACAATGCAGAACATTCTAATAATTCAGCACAATCAAGCATTGTAGTGAAATCCACACCTTAGTGTGCATTATGATGGTCTATATACAATACAGAAAACAATCTGGTGATTTCTTTATAATACAGAGAGTATTGCAATGACTGATATACAATACAGAGATAAACATAATAAACAACATACAATACAGAGAACATTCTTGGGTGCTATATACAAAACAGTGAGAATTGTTGTGACTCAATGATATGGAGTTTTGTACAATGACATTATGAATATTATGACATTGTAAAAATTGTTCAGATCATTATATATTACATGAAGACCTCTTATGTATTCTAAACAATACAGAGAACACACTAGTGACCTCTATGCAATAGAGAACATTCTAGTGACTAATACACAATAAAAAGTTTATCTAGCAATCTCAAAACTCCCTCCGCTACAATGTGCCAGTTTGCAGACCCCACCATCCATGGAATGGAACGCGCTCTCTGAGGCCCAGGATCCTGTGTGCTGGGAACCGAGAGCCGATGGATGGAGTTACCATCCATCTTCTTTTTCCTCCTTCATCTTCCTCCTGTATCCTCCTCCATCATCTTCCTCCTACATCCTCCTCCCTTTTCCTTCTCCCTCTGTCCTCCTCCTTTATCATCTTTCTCTTTCCCGAATCATATGGTAGCTCATTGTGTAAAGAACACAACAATGCTCACTGTATTGCATAAAAGTAATTAGAATATTCTCTGTATTGTGTATATAGAACCCTAAAATGCTCACTGCATCGCTCTGGCACTAACTATGTGTTAGATAGGAACTAAAGTAAAATAGAACATTTTATTTCCTTTGCTGGCTGTCATCCTTACACTTGCACATGCCAAAAACACTTCCATCTTAGTCTGCTCTGAGACTAGGAACTCTGCTGCTGCGTGAAGTCCTTCCACTTGCACATACAGAGCCATCTTTCTAGGTCCAAATCCTCCCCTGCAGTGTAAAACTTGATCACATTGCAATCATCTGCCGCCATTAGCCAAGATATTAGGGTGTACCAGCAATGGTGGTGGGAGTACCTGAAGAGGTTCCACCCTCCCAATGCTCTCAGTGCCTCTTCTTTCAAACATAAAAAGCCCTAATTGGAGGAGCTCAGCACATGTAGTAACTGATTGTTGGGGCGGTGCTTTTAACATTCTAGGAATCTCTATACAATACAGAGAACATTCTAGTCAATCTCTACAATACAGTGAACATTCTTGTGATCATTAACCGATGACCTCAATACAAAACAGTAAGCATTTTTGTAATCACAATACAGAGAACATTCTAGTTACCTATATACAAAATCTTAATGATTAATAAACAACATACAGAGCATCTTAATAAGCAACATAGAATGTAGAGGAAATTATAGTGACCTCTGTACATTACAGACAATATTCTAGTTACAGATATACAATTCACAAATCACTCTAATCACCAATATACAATGCAAAATTTCAACAAATGTACAATACAGAGCACATTCTAACAATTTTTATAACCCACGTCGCCTCTTTGTCACCTTCAAATCTGCCACAAATCTGCCAATCTGTTCACTCGACCCTTTTCCCTCCCAACTAGTCTTCTCCCTCTCCCCCATTGCATGCCCACCTCTAACTCACCTCTTTAACCTGTCTCTCTCGACTGGCACATTTCCATCCTGCTTTAAACATGCACTCATCTCACCAATTCTAAAGAAACCATCTGTCAGTCCAGCCTCTCTCTCCAACTACCGCCCTATTTCTCTCCTACTCTTTGCCTCCAAACTACTTGAGCGTTTAGTGTATAAACGCCTCACTTTCTCCCCTTATTTCATTTTTGACGCTCTGCAATCAGGCTTCCGCCCCCAACATTCCACTGAAACTGCGCTCACAAAAGTGACCAATGATCTACTTACTGCAATATCTAATGGTAATTTCTCTGTACTCATTCTTCTGGACCTCTCTGCTGCTTTTGATACTGTTGATCACCCTCTTCTTCTATACACCTTTCACTCCATTGGCCTTCGTGACACAGTTCTTTCCTAGTTCACTTTCTACTTATCGAACTACTCCTTTAGTGTTTCTACCACTAGCACTAGCACTACCACTAGCTCCACTCCCACTATCTGTTGGGGTTCCACCTGGCTCTGTTCTTGGCCCTTTACTTTTTTTATTGTACATCTCTTCTCTTGAGGCACTAATTTGCTCATTCGGCCTCCAATACCACCTCTACACTCATGACACCCAAATCTATAGCTCTTCCCCTGACCTCTCTCCTATCTCGTGTTACCAACTGTCTTTCTGCTATCTCCACATTGATGTCCTAACACTACCTAAAGCTCAAAATGTCCAAAACAGAGTTTATTATTTTCCCTCCTGCCAGAGTCACTAGCTGCCCTCAAATCTCTCTCACTGTCAAGAACACCATATTTTCTCAGTCTCTCAAGCCCGCTGCCTTGGTGTCACACTTAACTCCACCCTCTGCTTTATTCCTCACATCCAGACTTTCTCCCAGTCCTTTCGACTCCACCTTAAAAACATTGCCAGAATGCACCTTTTTCTTACTCAATATGGTACCAAAACTCTAATCCATTCTCTTATCATCTTCTGTCTTGACTATTGCAACCTCCTATAATCTGGCATTCCTGACACTCATATATCCACACTTCAATCCATTCTAAATGCTGCTGCAAGACTGATCTTCCTCTCTCACCGCTCCACATCTGCTGCACCACTTGCAAATCCCTACACTGGCTCCTTGTGTCCTCCAGAATCAAATTCAAATTAGTCATCCTTACCTAAAAATCCATCAACAACACTATCTGTCACTCACCGGACCGTGAGTGCCTCTTCCCGGACATTTAGGAACCGTGGCCGTCCTCCATCCTGAGGGTCTGCGCATGCGCAGCCCTTTTCTACCCTTCAGTGTATGTCCCTTTAACTTAATTGGCAGATCAGGCAACACTCCCTATATTAAGCACCTGTGGTCATCACCACGTTGCCTGATCTTGGAGTCTCATTCCCCATGAGTCTCTGAAGGTGTTTCCTCGTTTATTCAGCGCTGCTGATTCCTGTGGTTTCCAAACCACTTCTACCGCTGTGGTTTCCAAACCACTTCTACTACTGTGGTTCCCATACCACTTCTACCATCAAGTGTATCATCGTGACTGTTAGCTGATTCCTATCCGCTGCCTCCGTGCACTACAGTCTTCTAAACCACTTCAACTCTATCTCATATCATTGTGACTGTGAGCTGATTCCTATCCGCTGCCTCCGTGCACTTCAGCCACTCTCCACATCTACTCACCTGTTCATCATCAAGACTGTGAGCTGATTCCTATCTGCTGCCTCCGTGCACTTCAGCCACTCTCCACATTTACTCACCTGTTCATCATCAAGACTGTGAGCTGATTCCTATCCGCTGCCTCCGTGCACTACAGACTCCAGCTTGCAACTCGTCTGTGTTTCAACATCATGACTGTTAGCTGATTCCTATCCGCTGCCTCCGTGCACTACAGACTCCAGCTTGCAACTCGTCTGTGTTTCAACATCGTGACGGTGAGCTGATTCCTATCCGCTACCTCTGTGCGCTGCAGTCTTCATCTCATCTCTCCCGTGTTTCCTCGAGACTGCTGCTATTATTGCCATTCGCTACTCCCGTGATCAACAGCTCCTGGTCTACTCTGCTCACCCGTGTTCCATCGCTATTTGCACCTGCTGGTTGCTACTGGTTACCTCCGTGTGTCCGCAGAGTTCTGCTCCTGCTGCCAGCGCTAATCATCCATCTGTTGCTGATCCGCTCTCCACACCTTCCTGTGTCCCGCTGGTCTCTACCCGCCTGTCAGCATTGGATTCGTGTCTCATCTGCTATCCTGCTGCCAGATCATCACCATTCTCCTGGGTCCTCCAAGAGTCCAGTTCCGTGTTCTACCGATTCCTGTGGATTCGTGTCCCTGTTGGTTTACTTACCTGTGCGCTGCACCTACTAGACCTCTGCTTCATCCATCCAGGGACTTCTCATCCTGCCGGCCTCCTGCCGCTCAGGTATCGCTGCACTCCTGTCTGACTGCCTGCTTCTGAACCACGGTATGCATACTTCTCATTGACTGTGCTGGTGTATTGCAAACCTGCTGGACTGTGTTGGTTCTCCTCTGGAGTCTGCTATCCGCTGAGTCTGTTGCCATCATTGACTGTACTATCTTGTTCCGGATTACTTCAAGAGACTTTCCATATTTGCAGTGCTGTTCAGTCATTCATATATCTATATTGTGCATATTACTGTGGATCGTGTTAAGGTGCCGTGATCACCCTGCTACCAGAGTACCCTATTACCACCTACGTTGCTTTGGTAAGCCTACCACCTGGTGATCCCTGGGTAAAGACTCCTAGTGCCCGTGACAGTAAGATCAGGCCATGACAGACCCAGATACGGAACCTACCGCTAAAGAGATGCTGCAACATCTGGTCAGCCGTGTGGAGCAACAGGATGCCCGCCAACAGCTGTTACTTCAGTGTTATCAATCATTAACCTCCCAAGGAACATCTGGACAGACTGTGACAGCCACTACTGAGGCTCCTGTGCTTTCCTCCGTTTCCCCAGTGCCATCCCAGGTGTCTACAGCTTCCACGCTTCACCTGCCTACTCCGTCAAAGTACGATGGGGACCCCAAAACTTGTAGGGGTTTCCTTAACCAATGTTCAGTCCATTTTGAGCTCCAACCTCAAAATTTTTCTACCCATCGTTCCAGAGTGGCCTATCTTATCTCTTTGTTTTCTGGACAAGCCCTGGCTTGGGCCTCCCCTCTGTGGGAAAGAAACGACCCAATATTGCAAGATAGTGCCAAATTCATTTCTACATTCCGAAGTGTGTTCGATGAACCAGGTCGTGTGACCTCCGCTGCTTCCAGCATCCTCCGTTTGCGACAAGGATCTCATACAGTAGGCCAGTACGTCATTCAATTTAGGATCTTAGCCTCTGAACTTCAGTGGAATACTGAAGCCCTAGTTGCCGCCTTCTGGCAGGGGCTCTCCGATAAAATTAAAAATGCACTGACTACCCAGGAGCTTCCTTCGTCACTTGAAGATCTGATCTCTCTTTGCCATCGTATTGATATGAGATTTCGTGAAAGAGAGGCTGAGAAAACAACTTCTGCTAAAGCACCTCTTCGTTCAAACCCTCAATTTCGTCCAGTTTCACCCACTGTGATTCCCATGGAGATAGGACGTTCCAAATTATCTTCAGAGGAGAGGAAACGAAGAGTAAAGAATAGACTCTGTATCTATTGTGCTGATTCCACTCATATGCTCAGCTCTTGCCCTAAGAGATCGGGAAATGCCAGGCCCTAACTAGTTCTGGAGAGGTAAAGTTAGGGTCCCTGGAGTCCTCTCCATCTTCTATGAAATCTAAAGTCTGCGCTTTTGATGTTACGATTTCCTTTGCTACCAAAACCTTTGAGTCACAGGCATTGATTGATTCCGGAGCAGCAGGAAATTTTATTTCCAAATCATTAGTGCATCAATGGTCCCTACCAGTAATTACGTTAAGAACACCCATTACTGTGACGGCTATAGATGGATCACGTCTCATCAACGGTCTCATCACCCAGAGTACGTCTCCAGTAACTCTTCAGATTGGTGCCCTGCACCATGAAGAAATATCGTTTTTAATCCTTCCAGTTACGACAAGTCCGATTGTCTTAGGCCTTCCATGGCTTCAGTGTCACTCTCCCCAGATTGACTGGCGCACTCCTCAAGTTACGTCTTGGGGGTCTGAATGTTATCATCGGTGCCTTTCCCAAGTTATTCCTCTCAAAGTACAGCAATCTTCCTTCTCATCTTCCTCACCGGGACTCCCTCCTCAGTATGCTTCATTTTCTGATGTGTTTGATAAAGCTCAGTCTGAACGTCTTCCTCCTCATCGTTCTTGGGATTGTCCGATCGACCTTCTACCTGGCAAGACTCCTCCCAGGGGCCGGGTCTATCCACTCTCGTTACCTGAGACTCAAGCCACATCTGAGTACATACAGGAGAACCTCCAGCGTGGGTTTATTCGACCTTCCACCTCTCCCGCTGGAGCTGGGTTCTTCTTCGTCAAAAAGAAGGATGGATCATTACGCCCTTGCATAGATTTTCGTGGACTCAATGCCATTACTATCAAGAATCGGTATCCCATTCCGCTGATCACTGAGTTATTCGATCGCATCAAGGGAGCCCGTATCTTTACTAAGTTGGATCTTCGTGGTGCCTACAATTTAATTAGAATTCGTTCCGGTGACGAATGGAAGACAGCGTTTAACACCAGAGACGGGCATTACGAATATCTGGTAATGCCTTTCGGGCTGTGTAATGCCCCCGCTGTTTTCCAAGGCTTCATCAATGAGATCTTTCGGGACTTATTATACGTATGTGTCGTCGTCTACCTGGACGACATATTGATCTTTTCACAGGACCTGCCTTCTCATCACCAACATGTGGCAGAAGTCCTCTCCAGGCTACGGAAAAACTCATTGTTCTGTAAATTAGAAAAATGTTCATTCGAATTGCCCCAGATTCCATTCTTGGGGTATATAGTTTCCGGAGTTGGCCTGAAGATGGATCCAGACAAGGTGAATGCTGTACTACATTGGCCCCAGCCAACTACTCTTCGTGCTATCCAGCGTTTTTTAGGTTTTGCCAGTTACTATAGACGCTTCATTCAAGACTTTTCTTCCATTGCATCCCCTATTGTGGCCCTGACTCGGAAAGGGGCTAATCCTAAGCAATGGTCATCTGAGGCTTTCCAAGCCTTTCAAATTCTCAAAGAGTCCTTCTCCTCGGCTCCAATTCTTCGACAGCCTGACGTGACACTTCCCTTCTTCCTAGAAGTAGATGCCTCTAATGTGGGCTTGGGAGCCATTCTCTCCCAACGCTCGGAACAGCAAAAATTCCATCCTTGTGCCTTCTATTCTCGGGGTCTTCTGCCCGCAGAGAAGAATTATACTATCGGGGACAAGGAGTTACTGGCTATCAAAGCTGCATTGGAGGAATGGAGATACTTATTGGAAGGAGCTCGCCATCCGGTGACGATCTTCACGGATCATAAGAACTTGTCATATCTCCAGTCTGCCCAGTGCTTGAACCCTCGTCAAGCAAGATGGTCTCTTTTCTTTTCCCGTTTTGAATTAATTATAACCTTCAAACCAGCTGCCAAGAACAAAAAAGCTGACGCTCTATCTAGAGCTTTTGTGACGTCCTCTGATGTAGAAGAGGTTTCCAGCCATACTATTCTAGACCCCAAATGTATCTCACTGGCTGCTTCTTCCACCAAAATGCTACCATTTGGGAAGACCCTCGTGCCTCCTACTCTAAGGAGGAAAATCCTTTCGTGGTTCCATGCCTCCCGTTTTTCTGGACACGCCGGTGAACACAAGACCTTTGAGATTCTCTCTCGAAATTACTGGTGGCCTTCAATGAGGAGAGACGTCAAAGAGTTCATTGCTTCCTGTGAGTTATGTTCCCAGTTCAAATCCTCCCGCAGAACTCCAGCAGGGTTGCTGCGACCACTACCCATTCCGTCCAAACCGTGGACCCATATTAGTATGGATTTCGTTACTGATTTACCACCTAGTAAGAATCATAATACTATTTGGGTGGTGGTGGACAGATTTTCGAAGATGGCTCATTTCGTCCCTCTGTCCGGTTTGCCTTCCTCGTCTTTTCTGGCTGAACATTTCATTAAAGAGATCTTCCGTATCCATGGATGTCCATCGGAGATTGTGTCTGATAGAGGAGTACAATTCGTTTCCAGATTCTGGCGAGCCCTTTGTAAAACCTTGGGCATACGATTAGCACTCTCATCTTCTTACCATCCGCAATCTAACGGACAAACTGAACGAGTCAATCAAGATCTTGAGACTTTTATAAGGATGTTCTCTTCAGCCAATCAAGACAACTGGGTAGAATTGCTTCCTTGGGCTGAATTCGCCCATAACAACATGTACCATGAGTCGTCATCCAAAACTCCATTTTTTGTGGTCTACGGTCACCATCCGTCTTTTCCGGAATTTCCTGCCCTCCCGCCCACCCAAGTTCCTGCTGTGGTGACTGTTTGTCAGACCTTCAAAAATATCTGGTCTCAGGTCAAAACCTGTTTAAAGAAGACATCTAACAAATATAAGTCTTTTGCAGATAAGAAGAGGCGGGCTATTCCACCACTAAAAATTGGAGATCGTGTCTGGTTATCTACCAAAAATATTCGTTTGAAGGTCCCATCTATGAAATTCGCCCCTCGTTTTATTGGTCCATATAGGATCATTCAAGTAATCAATCCAGTATGTGTTAAACTTCTTCTTCCTAAGAATCTTCGGATTTCCAATGCCTTCCATGTGTCTTTACTCAAACCTCTTATCATCAACCGTTTCTCAACTCCTCCATCAGCTCCGCAGCCAGTTCAAGTTCATCAGGAGGAGGATTTCGAGATTACTGAGGTATTGGATGCAAAAATTTCGCGAGGAGTCCTCCGTTTCCTCGTTCATTGGAAGGGCTTTGGTCCTGAGGAGCGCTCTTGGATCAAAGCTGAAGATCTTAATGCTCCTGCCCTTTTGAAGAAGTTTTATTGCAAAAATCCGGACAAGCCCGGTTCCAGGCGTTCTGTGCCCACCTTTAAAAGGGGGGGTACTGTCACTCACCGGACCGTGAGTGCCTCTTCCCGGACATTTAGGAACCATGGCCGTCCTCCATCCTGAGGGTCTGCGCATGCGCAGCCCTTTTCTACCCTTCAGTGTATGTCCCTTTAACTTAATTGGCAGATCAGGCAACACTCCCTATATTAAGCACCTGTGGTCATCACCACGTTGCCTGATCTTGGAGTCTCATTCCCCATGAGTCTCTGAAGGTGTTTCCTCGTTTATTCAGCGCTGCTGATTCCTGTGGTTTCCAAACCACTTCTACCGCTGTGGTTTCCAAACCACTTCTACTACTGTGGTTCCCATACCACTTCTACCATCAAGTGTATCATCGTGACTGTTAGCTGATTCCTATCCGCTGCCTCCGTGCACTACAGTCTTCTAAACCACTTCAACTCTATCTCATATCATTGTGACTGTGAGCTGATTCCTATCCGCTGCCTCCGTGCACTTCAGCCACTCTCCACATCTACTCACCTGTTCATCATCAAGACTGTGAGCTGATTCCTATCCGCTGCCTCCGTGCACTTCAGCCACTCTCCACATTTACTCACCTGTTCATCATCAAGACTGTGAGCTGATTCCTATCCGCTGCCTCCGTGCACTACAGACTCCAGCTTGCAACTCGTCTGTGTTTCAACATCATGACTGTTAGCTGATTCCTATCCGCTGCCTCCGTGCACTACAGACTCCAGCTTGCAACTCGTCTGTGTTTCAACATCGTGACGGTGAGCTGATTCCTATCCGCTACCTCTGTGCGCTGCAGTCTTCATCTCATCTCTCCCGTGTTTCCTCGAGACTGCTGCTATTATTGCCATTCGCTACTCCCGTGATCAACAGCTCCTGGTCTACTCTGCTCACCCGTGTTCCATCGCTATTTGCACCTGCTGGTTGCTACTGGTTACCTCCGTGTGTCCGCAGAGTCCTGCTCCTGCTGCCAGCGCTAATCATCCATCTGTTGCTGATCCGCTCTCCACACCTTCCTGTGTCCCGCTGGTCTCTACCCGCCTGTCAGCATTGGATTCGTGTCTCATCTGCTATCCTGCTGCCAGATCATCACCATTCTCCTGGGTCCTCCAAGAGTCCAGTTCCGTGTTCTACCGATTCCTGTGGATTCGTGTCCCTGTTGGTTTACTTACCTGTGCGCTGCACCTACTAGACCTCTGCTTCATCCATCCAGGGACTTCTCATCCTGCCGGCCTCCTGCCGCTCAGGTATCGCTGCACTCCTGTCTGACTGCCTGCTTCTGAACCACGGTATGCATACTTCTCATTGACTGTGCTGGTGTATTGCAAACCTGCTGGACTGTGTTGGTTCTCCTCTGGAGTCTGCTATCCGCTGAGTCTGTTGCCATCATTGACTGTACTATCTTGTTCCGGATTACTTCAAGAGACTTTCCATATTTGCAGTGCTGTTCAGTCATTCATATATCTATATTGTGCATATTACTGTGGATCGTGTTAAGGTGCCGTGATCACCCTGCTACCAGAGTACCCTATTACCACCTACGTTGCTCTGGTAAGCCTACCACCTGGTGATCCCTGGGTAAAGACTCCTAGTGCCCGTGACACTATCCCTGCATACATCTCAAATCTCATATCAAAATACTCTCCATCCCGCCCTCTTAGATCTACCACTGACCTGTACCTTGTCTCGTCTCTGGTAACCAACCCCTCACTACTGCCTACAAGACTTTTCCCGTGCTGCTCCCCACTTATGGAATTCCCTACCACGCTCAATTAGACTTTCCCACAGCCTTCAAATCTTTGGATGCTCTTTGAAAACCCATCTCTTTTTTAGAGGTAACCTTATCCTCGATAACACTATTCACACTAATGTACCCTCACAGCTATCCCAATCTCCACTCTGAAACACATTTACTCTTTGTCACGGCTATGAATAATTATGGATCCCCAGCCTCTACTTAGATGGTGATAGTAGAGGGTGGTGGAGGACACAATGGAATTGAAGTTCTTAACTTGAGAGCATCACAGGGAACAATAACACAAACGATGGTAGTAGTTTTGCAACTTGATATATTGATAGAAGATACAACAGCAGTTATAATAAAATACAATCGTAATCACAGATGTACTTCAGTTGTTAACCAATGGCAACAGCATGCGAAATAGGCAATATAACAGTTCAACGCTAGATGGTAATAGAACACTTGGATCCCACACGAAACACATAGCAGATGAATGTGAACCACTGACACAGCTAGAAGTCCGATGAGAATAGTATGTAGACTTGGCTGATTCAAACGTATAATATGATTCACTTTAGCAGGTGGTTATAGGTATCACAATAGTTCATATAGCGGAACAGAGAACGTTATATGCTATCCAGGAACTTGGGTATAACTGGTAACATGCAGGAAAGTGTTGCCTAGAAGTAACAGCGCGATAACGAAATCCAAACTGAGCGTAGAACTACAGGTCACAGAAGATCCGGTTAATAGGTAAGCGAGAGTTCATCACAATTAGACGACAGCTGGTAATGCACACAACTTGAATTGAAGTAGAGGCTCCCGGCTTAGCAGTATATTCATATTAACAGTCCAGCAATAATAATCAGCAGAATAATAATAGCCGTGCCAGACATAGAACCACAGATGACAAGAGAACTTGATTGTAGTTCAACATAGAATACCGCAACATAGACAACTGAGTAGAATAGTACTTGAGCCAATCAACATGAGCGCAGGTGTAGCAGACAACTCACGAATAGTTCTGTGTGCAGATGAACAACAACACGTAACTTCAGCTTGTAGATGAACCACGAACTGGCATACAGCTGAGCCGATGGAGAGCAATGATGACAGGTAACTTCGGCAGCCGATAGTATTCAGAAAATAGGCAAAAGATCAGATATGCAGCCAGAACCCACGGCAGTGTGAGTAACACGAAGATCAGGCAATGTGTCCATGATTACGGGAGCTTGAAATAGTCCTCTAGGACCAATAGGCTTCAGAAGGAGGCCCAATCAACATAACGAGAAACACCTATTGACAGGTAAAGACTCTGAAGCGAAAGCAAGCACCAACATAGTTCTTAAAGGGCAAGTCACAGCGCCAGCACCTAGCTATGGGACCGGCGTGTGACACTCCTTTTGTTTCAGGTGTGCCCTCTTCCAACTAGAATGTAAGCTATCTAATGAGCAGGGTCCTTCATACCCTTAGTTTTCATGTCTGCATTTATTTTGTCTACCTTGTATGTCCCTGTTTTATGTGTGTACTGTTTTCCCTGCTGTACGGCTCAGTGGAGCACTGTGGCGCCTTACAAATCTACGTTAATAATAATAATTATTTCTATAGCCTACAGTGGATATTATATGGACCTCTATACAGTAAAGAGAACATTCGTATGATTCTTATGCTATTTAGAGAGCATTCTAGTAATATCTATATAATTGAGGTGACTGATACATTTTAATAACCAATATACAATACAGACATCTTAATAAACAACATAGAATACAGTGAACATTCTAGTACCCACTATACAAGAAACAGAGCATTTTTATTACAATACATAGGGAATTCTAGTGATCTCTCTACAACAGAGAAGGCATTCTAACGACTGATATATTTCAATAACCAATATACAGTTTAGAGAACATCTTAAGAAACAAAATGCAATACAGATAATATTATAGCAACCTGTATATAATACAGAGAACATTCTAGTGACTTACATACAATACAGAGATAATTCTTATGTTCTCCTTACAAAATAGAGAGCATCTCTTTGCAATACAGTGGGCATTAAAGTGACTGATGTACAATAGCGAGATACTCTTAATGACAGATATAAAGTACAGAGTACATCTTCATAAACAATGAACAAGGCAGATAACATTATAGTGACCTCTACACAACATAGAGAACATTCTATTGACCTTTAACAGAGAGCATTATAGTAATATCTATACAATACATAGATCATTCAAGTGATCTCTTTACAATACAGAGAGTGTGATAGTGATCTCTTTACAATACAGAGAGTGATCAATAAAAAACACTGAGAGAACTCTAATGACCAACATGCAATACAGAGAACATATTAACAATAGATATACAATACAAACTTAAAAAACAATATAAAATACAGAAAACATTTGAGTAACCTTGATACAATGCAGAGAATATTTTATATTTCTATATACATATACAATATAAAATGAAGTGAACAATGTTGTGGTCATTATACAATGATCGCTATAAAATAAAGTGAGAATTGTTCTGATCATTATGCAATACATGCAGAGTTCTCATGTCCTCTTCCCAGTATAGGCAGTTATTTAATAAAAAAAATACAAAAATAGAAAGTCCTAGTGACCTCTATAGAAGAGAACATTTATAATACAGAGATCATTCTAATAACTGATATATAATACAGAGTTCATCTGGCAATTTTTAAATTCCCCTTTCCTCCACTAGAATGGTCCGATTTGAAGTCCATACAGTCAGCAGAATGGAAGGATCTGACGACCAGAAATCTTGTGTGCTGAGATCCAAGAGGTGGGGGCTGTGCCTTCTTCATCATTCTCCATCTTCCTCATCTTCCTCCTTTATACTCCTACTGCTCCCTCTATCCTCCAGCTTCATTCTTCTCCTACTCCCTCATCCTCTATCATTCTCCTACTCCTTCCAGAATCACAATGCAGCTGGGGCGATACATACTTTGCACCTCCCCTGCACTCAGTATCTACTTGCGCTGAGCTCCTCACGTGACTAAAGTTGAGTGTCAGTGGAGTGTGTGCTGAGCCCTGATTGGAGGAACTAAGCACACAAAGTTACTGAGTGCCGGGTCAGTGCAGTGAACATTCTTGGCTTCTATGTACAATACATAGAGCATTCTAATTATTTCTATATAATTCAGTGAGCATTGTTGTGATAATTAAACAAGGACCTCTATACTAAAATACATAAATTATTGATATACAATACAGAGAGCATCTTCATAAGCAACACACAAAATTAGAGAACATTCCAGTGATATCTATACAACACAGGCAATAGTCTAGTGACAGATATGCAATTCAGAAACCATCATAATACCTGTATACAATTCAGAAAGCATTTAAAACAACAATGTATATTACAGAGAGCATTCTAGTTATCTCTATCCCAGAGGATTCAAGTGACAAATTTACAAGACATAAATCATCTTATTGAGTGATAGGCAATAAAGATATTATCTTAATAAATAATGTTTAATACACAGACAATTTTAGTAACCTTTAAACATTACAAAAGAAATGCTAGCCATCTCTATACAATAGATAGAGCAAGAGCATCCATGTAACATAGTTGATGAGGTTGAAAAAAGACACCAGTCCATCAAGTTCAACCTATTTTGGATCTCCTGCGATCCTGCACTTATATTTGAAATTAATCCGGAGTAGGCAACCGCCCATCTGTTTCAATTTTGAAAATCCCCCCAGACTCAATATTGCAATCCAATTTTTACCCTATATCCACTACTATCCTTTATTTTAAATTAACGGTCGTATCCCTGGATACACCTTTCCGCTAAAAATTTGTCTAACCCTTTCTTAAACATATCTATTGAATCTGCCATCACAACCTTCCCTGGCAATGAATTCCATATCTTGACTGCCCTTACTGTAAAGAACCCCTTCCTTTGCTGGTTGTGAAATTTCCTCTCCTCTAACCTTAGGGGATGACCACGTGTCCTGTGTATGGTCCTTGGGGTAAAAAGTTCCCATGAAAGCTCTCTGTATTGACCCCTAATGTATTTGTACATAGTAATCATATCTCCCCTTAGACGCCTCTTTTCTAAAGTAAACATGCCTAAACTGGCTAACCTTTCCTCATAACTTAATGACTCCATACCCTTTATCAATTTTGTCGCCCTTCTCTGAACCCTTTCTAGTTCCAAATTATCTTTTTTATAGAGTGGTGCCCAGAACTGTACTGCATATTCAAGATGAGGTCTTACCAATGATTTATACAGTGGCAAAATTACACTGTCTTCCCTTGCATCTATGCCCCTTTTTATGCATGCCAATACTTTGTTTGCCCTTGCAGCTGCTGCTTGACATTGAGCACTATTACTAAGTCTACTGTCTACGAGCACTCCCAAATCCTTTTCCATTATAGATTCTCCCAAATTAATTCCATTTAATTTATAGATTGCGTTCTTGTTTTTGATCCCTGAATGCATAACCTTACATTTATCTGTGTTAAACCTCATATTCCATTTAGCCGCCCAATCCTCCAGTTTATTTAAGTCCCTCTGTAGAGAAGCTACATCTTGCTCTGATTTTATTACCTTACAGAGTTTAGTGTCATCTGCAAAAATAGAAACTTTACTCTCTAAACCATCACCAAGGTCATTAATAAATATATTAAAAAGGAGTGGTCCCAGCACGGAACCTTGAGGAACTCCACTTTGGCAAGCTCTATTTAACAGGAGGTAGCAAGCGATTTCGTTGAGCTTGTGATTTCACTGCTTTTTTGATTTCAAGTGCTGTTTTTGTTTAAAGTGTGGAGTTGGTTCCATTAAGGAGTTGAATCCAGGAAGGGGTTTAAACTGGTAAGTGGCTAGGAAAGGCTAGTACTAAAGTTCACTGTAGGCTATAAGAAGTTAGGTTAGCCATAATAAGATGAGTAGTAGCAGGCTTGATGATCTCACTCAATGCATATCTTGTCATATGTATGCACACTTGGAGCAAGTGTTCCAAGGTTTATACCTCTGTGAGAAATGTGAGCAATTGGTCTCTTTGGAAGCCCAGGTAACTGATCTAAAGCAGACCATTGCAACATTGAGAGACATTGCCAACCTGGAGCAGAGTTTACAGCTCACCGTTGATGCGTTAGCTGAGCAGGGTGGAGCAGAGACAGAGGAGGATGCACAGGTAGGCAGCTGGGTAACAGTTACTAGGGGTAGCAGAGGGAGGAAGAGGCAGGCCAGTTCTGAGCTAGGCAATCCCAGCAGATTTGCCAGATTGGATGAAGATACTGTGGAAGGCAGTTCAGAATTGGTAGAGTTGGATGACACTGCTTCCTCTAGCAACCAGGGGAATGGTCTCTCCAGCACAGAGGGGACCAAAGTTACTCAGGGACCCAGGCAGATTGTGGTGGTAGGGGATTCAATTATTAGGAAGGTAGATAGGGCAATCTGTTACCGGGACCGTGCATGCCGAACAGTGTGTTGTCTCCCGGGTGCTCGGGCTCGGCATATTGCGGATCGGGTGGACAGATTGTTGGGAGGGGCTGGGAATGACCCCGCGGTTTTGGTGCATGTTGGCACCAATGACCGAGTTAGAGGAAGAAGGGGTGTCCTAAAGAATGATTTCAGGGACATAGGTCGCAAACTTAAGGCAAGGACATCCAAGGTAGTATTTTCGGAAATACTACCTGTGCCACGCGCTAGTCCAGGGAGGCAGCGGGAGATTAGGGAGGTTTATGCGTGGCTAAAAGATTGGTGTAGGAAGGAGGGTTTTGGATTCTTAGAGCACTGGGCTGATTTCTCGGTCAGTTGCCATCTTTATTGTCGTGATGGATTGCACCTGAATGAGGAGGGGGCTGCAGTGCTAGGGGAGAGGATGGTTAGAAGGTTGGAGGAGATTTTAAACTAGGCTCCGGGGGGGAGGGGCAAGCAAGTATTTATGGGATAGACATTGAGAGTAGTAAGGAGGAATTTAACAAGAGTAAAGGGGGTGGAGAGGGGGGAAAGGGAAGCATAGCCGATAAGGAGAGGCCCTTTTTAAAGCAAAAAGAAATACCTAAGGGAGCCAATCTTATTAAGCATGTGAGCATCTTATTAAACAAAATACAAGGTAGAGAACATTGTATTGACCTTTATAGAATACAGAGAGCATTATAGTAACATCTATACAATACATAGATAAATCTAGTGATCTCTATACAATACAGAGAGTGTTCTAGCGATCTCTATAAAACATAGAGACAACACTAATGACCAACATACAATAAGCAGAACATATTAATGATTGATATACAATACAGAGAGCAATTTACAAAGCAATATGCAATATAAAAACATTCTTGTGATCTATATACAATACAGACAACATTCTATTAACATGTATACAAAACAAAGAGCATTTATTAAACAATGTACAAAACAGGGAACATTTTAGCGATCACTAGATAATACAAAGTACATTCTAATGACCATTACACAATAGGAGGGCATTCTAGTGAAATCTACATAATAGTGTACATTCTAATAACCAATATGCAATACAGAGAGTAATCAGGTGATCTATTTATAATACAGAAAGCAATGCAATGGTATATAATAAAAAGATAAACTTAATATACAATACAGAGAACATTTGAGTTTTCTTGATTCAATACAGAAAACATTTGAGTAACATTGATACAATACAGAGAACATTTTAGGATTCTTTATAAAATATAGTGGGCATTGTAGTTACCTCTATAAACTAAAATGAACGTTGTTTTGATCATTATACAATGGCCTCTACAAAATACAGTGAAAGTTGTTTTCACCTTTATACAATACAAGCAGAGTAATCATGTCCTCTACCCAATTCCGAGAGCGGCCTAAGAAAACAAATACAAAAGACAGAAAATCCTAATGACCTCTATCCAAGAGAATATTCTAAGGACCTATTTACAATACATAGAGCATTCTAATAACTGATATACAATTCAGAGATCATCTGCCAATTTCTAAACTGCTATGTTTCCTCCATTATAATCCACCAATTTGAGGTCCCCAACATCAGCAGAATAGAGGGACCTCACTGATGACCAGAAATCTTGTGTGCTGAGAACCAAGAGTTGGGTGCTGTGCCTTCTTCTTCCTTCTCATCCATCTTCCCCCTTTATACGCCTACTGCATCATCATCTTCTTCCTTCTCCCTCTATCCTCCTCCTTCATTCTTCTCCTCCTACCTCATCCTCTATCATTCCCCTACTCCTTACAGAATCACAGTGCAGCTGGTGTGATACATACTTTGCATCACCCCTGCACTCAGTAACTAGTTGCAATCAGCTCCTCATGTGACTAAGGTTGAGTGTCAGTGGAGTGTGTGCTGAGCCCTGATTGGAGAAACTAAGCACACAAAGTTACTGAGTGCCGGGTCGGTGCAGTGAACATTCTTGGCTTCTATGTACAATACAGAGAGCATTGTAATTATTTCTATACAATACAGTGAGCATTGTTGTGATCATTAAGCAATTACCACTATACTATACAGTGAGCATTGTCATGAGTATTATACAATACACGTAGCACTCTTATGACCTCTTTACAATACAGAAAGCATCTTCATAAGTAACATACCATACAGAAAACCTTCTAGAGACCTCTTTAGAATACAGAAAACATTCTATTGATCCATACAGACAATATATAAATGATTGCTATACAATACAGAGAGAATCTTCATAAACAACACACAATATAGAGAACAGTCTAGTGATCTGTATACAATACAGGCAATATTTTAATGACAGAAATACAATTCAGAAGTCATTGTAATGACCTTATACAATTCAGAAAACATTTATAAAACAATGTACAATACAGAGGACATTCTAGTTATCTCTACCACAGAGGATTCTAGTGACAAATGTACAAGACATAAATCATTTGAATGACCAATAAGCAATACAAACATTATCTTAATAAATAATGTTTAATACACAGACAATTTTAGTAACCTTGAAACAATACAGAAAATATGCTAGTCATCTCTTTACAATAGGTAGAGCAAGAGCATCCATGTGAGCATCTTACTAAACAAAATACAAGGTAGAGAACATTGTATTGACCTTTATAGAATACACAGAGCATGACAGTAATATCGATACAATACATAGATCATTCTTGTGATCTCTATACAATTCAGAGAGTGTTCTAGTGATATATATATATAAAACATAGAGACAACACTAATGACCAACATACAATACACAGAACATCTCAATGATTGAAATACAATACAGAGAGCAATTTACGAAGAATCTAGAAACATTCATGTGATCTATATACAACATTCTAGTAACATATATACAAAACACTGAGCATTTAATAAATAATGAACAAAATAGAGAACATTTTAGCGATCCCTATTTAATACAAGGAACAATCTAATGACCATTACACAATCAAGAGTCCATTCTAGTGAATTCTACATAATAGTGTACATTCTAATGATCTATATGCAATACATAGTAATCTGCTGATCTCTTTATAATATGGAGAGCATTGCAATACTTGATATATAAATCAGAGATAAACTTAATAAATAATATACAATACAGATAACATTTGAGTTATCTTGATACAATACAGAAAACATTTGTGTAACATTTATACAAAACAGAGAACATTGTAGGATTCTATATACAATTCAGCGGGCACTCTAGTTACTGCTATAGAATAAAATGAACATTGTTTTGATCATTATACAATAATCTCTATAAAATACAGAGAAAGTTGTTTTGATATTTATACAATACATGCAGAGTTCCCATGTCCTCTACCCCCGATAACGAGAGCGGCTTAAGAAACAAAGTACAAAAGACAGAAAATCCTAATGACCTCTATAACAGAGAATATCCTAGGGACCTATTTACAATACAGAGAGCATTCTAATAACTGATATACAATACAGAGTTCATCTGGCAATTTATAAACCTCCTTTCCTCCAAGACAATGGACCAATTTGCAGTCCCCAACATCAGCAGATTGGAAGGACCTCACTGATGACCAGAAATATTGTGTGCTGAGAACTAAGAGTTGACTGTTGTGCCTTCTTCTTCCTTCTCCTCCATCTTCCTCCTTTATGCTGTTACTGCATCCTCCTCTTCTTCCTTCTCCCTCTATCCTCCTCCTTCATTCTTCTCCTCCTTCCTTTTGCTTTATCATTCTCCTACTCCTTCCAGAATCACAGTGAGGCATCATCCCACTGTGCCACTTCTGCATAACACTGTGCCCCTTTTTGATCACACTGTGCCCCTTCATCTTCACACTGTGCCCCCTTCAAAATCACACTGTGCCCCCTTCAACATCACACTGTGCTACCTTCAACATCACACTGTGCCCCTTCAACATCACACTGTGCCCTTTATCACGCTATTGCTTTCTCGTCACAGTTTTCCCTCTATCAGTTTCCCCTTGATCACACTGTGCCATGGTGCCATCTATATCACACTGCCCTTCATCATCACACTGTGCCCCTTTAACATCACACTGTACTCTTTCACCATCATACTGTGCCCCTTCATCATCATACTGTGCCCCTTCAAAATCACATTCTGCCCCCTCATCATCAAACCATGCTCCTTCAACATCATACTGTTCCCCCTTATGATCACTCTGTGCCCCTTCAACAGCACACTGTGCTCTTTCGTCATCAAACTGTGTTCCCTTATGATCACACTGTGCCTCTTCATCATAACACTGTGCCCCTTCAACATCACACTGTGTCCCCTTATGATCACACTGTACCCCTTCAACTTCACACTGTGCCCCTTCAACATCACACTGTACCCCTTCAACATCACACTGTACCCCTTCAACATCACACTGTGCCCCTTCAACATCAAACTGTGTCCTCTTATGATCACACTGTGCCTCTTCATCATAACACTGTGCCCCTTCAACATCAAACTGTGCCCCCTTATGATCACACAGTACCCCTTCAACATCACACTGTGCCCTCCATCATACTTTTGCATATCAGCTTCCCTTTTATCACACTGTGCCACGGTGCCATCTTTAACACTCTGCCCCTTCATCATCACTTTATGCCCCTTCGCCATTACTTACTATTCTATTCTCTTTATCTTCTGTCTTCTCTCTTCAGGCTTGTGACTTCTCTCCGCTGCTCCTCGCTGAAAATTTCAGACACGATGATGTCATGCCCAACAGTCAGTGCGAATGGAGCAGGGACGAGGGCGCCACCGCCACATAGAGGTTTTTTTTTTTTGCTCCAGTGGACAAGCGGGGGTCACAGGCACCTTGCTTACCACGCTTACCACTATCCGCCAGCCCTGCTTATGATTCTTATGTAATACAGAGAACATTCCAGTGATCTCTATACAATACAGGTAGCATTCTGGTGACTGATACATTTTAATGACCAATATACAATACAGACAGCATTATAGTAAACAATATATAAAAAAAAGAGAACATTATAGTGACCACTATAAAACAAAGCGGGCATTCATGTGACTTTGCATAGGGCATTATAATTATTATTATCATTTATTTATAAGGCGCCACAAGGTTTCCGCAGTGTCGTACACAGGTCAAACAATAGACCATACAGGGAAATCAGTTCAGAACATTAAACTAGTAATACAATGACTTCAGAGGCTCCAGGCAAGGTAATTATAGTGTAGTTGGAGCAGAAGAGTAGGTAGAGAGACAGGAAGGAGGAGGTTCCTGCTCATAAGAGCTTACATCCAAAAAGGGAGTCAGAAGAGGGGAACAAGTGCAGGAGGAAGGAGGTGATGAGAGCGAGCATGGAGAGAGGGTTAAGTGGAAGGCTGAAATGCTTTGAGGAAGAGGTGAGTTTTGAGTGCTGTTTGAAGGAGCATGAGTTAGGGGACAAGCGGATGGAGCGTGGGCAGGGCCGGATTAAACCGAGGTCAAACTTGGCTATAGCCCAGGGGCCTCGTTAATTGTACAACACACTCACCCCCTCTGTAGGTCTCCAGTCTACCTGCTGAGGATGTATTAGAAGAATGATGATGCACAGATGTGGACTGTGGTATGTGGAGCAGAGAGCTGGGTGGACACTGATGCTGTCTCAGTGTCTGGATGAGAATGACTGATGATAGAATGTTTAGCCCCAGTGATCCAGTTACCATTGTGACATCACATCATGACATCACACTGCCTCATAGTTCTATAACTGTCATCTTAGCTGTAGATAGTCATCTCCATGTGAAACAATGATAAATACAAAGGGAACTGAAGATGTCCACAAGAGCCAAGTCACACCGACTTTATACCAATGTACATTTTAAGATCACGGCCTGCTGCTGTTTGTATTTATATCGTGTTTTGAACTATTTTTAGAAATATGTACAATGATTTGTATTAGTATAGGAGAAGAAATTGTATTACTTGAAGTAAGGATATGTGCACACAGCCATTTTTATATCAGTCTCTCGTCCATTCTGGTTATTGTCAGGAGAACTGTGGAGAGAGACAGAGTTCATTGATCTCTATGAAGTAACTGTACTCATGGACACATTACAGAAAGGGAAGGGAATGCACAACATGTTCTATTTCCTCCATCCATCTCTTCACAGCATATGTGGTCACAGTCATTCCACTACTCTATTGAGATCAATGATCTACAATGATCTACATACACGTATTCGTCTCTCTTCTGTTACCCTGTCAAAACAGTGGTGAGGCAGAAATAAAAATGGCCTAGTTACCTGAGCTAAACAACAAGCGTTTCTTGTTTAGAAATGAGCCAGTCCACTTCTCACAGTGACTAACAGAATTCAGATATGTGTATATGTTTTCTTACTTTAATGAGATTAAAGGAGCACTAATCCCCAAAATGGTATCTTCTGAGGGTAAAATAGACCATTTAGTGTTACCCGAAATTATCTGATTATTGAGAATTCCTACCACCTCCACCAGACACCTGAGTGAGGGTGGTTGGGCACATTGCCAGGTTACCCTCTCATGGCCACTGCGCTGTTCACAGAAAAGCAGATCAGGCCTCTTCTGAGCATGTTCCTGTTCAGTGAATGTACAGTACAATTGTGTCTTCACTGTGTATGCGCTAGACCCACACATGCACAGTTGTAGCATTAAGTTGTAAAAAATAACAGTTGAGATTCCAGTATTTACCACCCAGCAAATATCTATTAACAATTGAATACCCGCTTTTGGTTTCTTCTCAATACTTTTAATCACCCTGTTAGTAATTTAAGACGAGACAAGATTTATATTGTTGCGACAAGCTGCGTCAAAAAACCTTTGGAATCACAGAAAAATGGTAAATAGGGGCCATAGAATCATTCTTTATTTGTAAATTCAATATTCAATATTCAATATTTGTAAACTGCAATTGTTTGGAGAATATAAAAATTCCTTCCCAAGAAAGCCTGAACTTAGTTATATGAGGGTAAAAAAGAAAAACACTTCCATTCTAAGCTCTAACACTGGAACCCCAAATAAACATAGTTACCAATCTTTGTAGATAACCAATAGAAACTGTGTTAATTGCACAGCACACTCACCCCTCTGTAGGTCTCCAGTCTACCTGCAGTGGATGTATTAGAAGAACGATGATGCACAGATGTGGACTGTGGTATGTGGAGCAGAGAGCTGGATGGACACTGATGTTGTCTCAGTGTCTGGATGAGAATGAGTGATGATAGAATGTTTAGCCCCAGTTATCCACAGTTACCATTGTGACATCACATCATGACATCACACTGCCTCATAGCTCTATAACTGTCATCTTAGCTGTAGATACAGTCATCTGCATGTGTAACAATAATAAATACATAGGGAACTGAATGTGATGTCCACAAGAGCCAAGTCACACTAACTTTATTCAGAACACAAAAACAGTAACACTTTAAGATGCATGATTATTTACCTCTGAATCTCTGAGACATACAAGCTTTGAAAAACAATCCTCAATTTGTAATTCAATGCTTCCAGAAGGATATAACAGTATGCATGATGACTTCTCAGAAGTCAAAAGTTTAAGAACTTTTAACCATCAAAGGGATTCATATAGAGTTGTACTTAAGACTATTTGTGCGACTTACGTAAAATTTGTTGCACTGGACATATAACCAACTTGCAATATATTTTGAGTTGAGTGAATCTTATATTTGCTTCCAATAGCTCCTGGAGAGTCGGGAGTGTTCACGTGTAAGTTCAATATATTATGGATCGTAGTTGACTTGCATCTCACTACTGTACTGAACTTACACATGAACACCGCTGACCCGACTTTCCAGAAGCTAGTGGGCACAAGAAAAGTTACGCTGGTTGATGACGATGATGGCTGCATTTTTCCATCGGACCCATCTATACGCTAGATTAAAAGTGCACATATGTTAAGATATTTGCAGCTCAAAATAAAGCTGCAGAAACTTGTGGACATATTTTTTTATGTATGCTTAAATTGCAATTTTATATTTAACTCTAAATCAGGCCCTAGTGGTTGCTGTGCAGGAAAAAGGTTTAATTATTGCATGGTATATGGACTTTACCATGTACATGTTTGAACAATATGCCTTTTGGATAAACTTGAATTATGTGCAACAGTTTAATCTAGTCTGTCTGGCATCAGCAGGTCTGTACAACTGATAGGTCTAGCAGATGGGTCCTAGGCTTACATTAGATGCTGCTTGCATTTCCATGATGACATCATTGTATAGTATCCTGTCCCTGCAGGCACTATTTCATCTTCTTATAATCTTAAATGTTGCTATTTTTCTTTAATTTCTCTTCCTATTATCATGTGCTTTCTTGTTTCCTAAAGGTCGCTAAAGCCAGGATGAAAACATAGAACATTTCAGATGCATTCATATTTCCAAAGCAATACACTGTCACATTAACACAACTCCCAGTATTTTAGGGGACATTTCTAATCAGTATTAGTAGATGCCCTTTTGCTTGTTATAACTGTATACATTGTGGAGAATTGATCTGAGGCCAGAAGCAGACAAAGACTTCTCGTGGTTTATAAAACGGATACACAGACATTGGCGCAAAGAGGACACAAATTATGCTTTAAGAAGAGGTAGTAGAAAAAAATGTACAGATTGCTTGGCTCACAAAACAGCAATAAAACAGCAGCATAAATAATATGTATACTATGGCTTGTCTGTACTGAACTTACATGTGAATACCCCGTCACCTGCCTCTCTAAAAGCTAGTGGACACAAGTAAGGATTAATTTGAACTTTTATGGTTTACTTCTACAACAATGGTCAGTGTAAAGATTTGGCATCTGGTTTACTGAAGTCAATGTAGGCCTCCTATAGTACTATGCTATACTATAGCACCTATGTGGCTATTTACTTACATACTTTCTGTGGCTCATAATAATCTTACCTCCCAACTGTCCTGACTTCAGCAGGAAAGTCACGATTTTAGGGCTCTGCCTCGCTGTCCCTCCCAGAGACATGTTTGTCCTGTGAATGTGAGTATTGGGGGAAGTACAGAATATAATGGGCAGCCTTGCGCATTACAGCTTTGTGATCATGCCCCCATCACACCCGGGCCATGCATCTTTGCAACGTGCTCTCACCTACTGTCCCTCTGCCGGGGAGAGACATATTGGAAGGTATGTAATAACAGTTATCAAACAGATTCCCCACAAGCCTTCAGTTGATGAAATGGTTAATAATTATTATTATTTTACAGGAGATCACAGTTACTCATTATTACTTCTTCATTGTGCCACATATTTGCATGGTACTATGGGGGGTATCAAGTATCTGGGCCTACAATAAAGTACACTTTTTGAAGCACTCCCTGGTAAATGCTGTTTGCCTACACATCAACCTTCTGTAAGTGGCATTTCTACCTTCTTATCCCTTATATTCAACCCCTTGCACAATTTTTCCTAGTAGTCACCTTTTCTTACTGAGTTAATCTATTTTGTATACAATAACAACGTGACCTTGTATCACTTATACCTGTTAACACTCTACTCTGTTTATTAAAAACACAGTACATATTAACTTAAATGACAAAATAAAACTTATAGGTTTCAGTGATCTTTTCAGCCATCTAAGTAAGAAGTTCATCACTTGATCAACGCACAGTTCATATACTCTTGTGTAAAATACCCTTGAAAAAAAATGACACACTAGCCTCATAGAAGAAATATGACACTTTAGCCATTTAATGATTTCATGATCAAACACTAACAACTGAAATCACGTAAAGTGTCATAATAAGGCTTTCCAATGAGGCATTAAATGGGCTGAGTGTTATCTTCCTCTCCAATCACTTATGGTAACTTATTTGTCGGATTTGCTTTAAAAACACGAGGGAAACCGTCCAGACAACATCATGTGAAAAGCTCTATATCTACTCTGCAATAAACTTTTGGATAATGTTCTGCATAAAGACACAGACTGTGAATTCTCTCCAACTGTATTTTACATTAGGGAAATATTTTTCCATGGTAATGTTCTTTATATGACCCACCAGGATATTTATAAATGTATTCAAACTCCTCTGCCTTCTGTTGAGTGGGCCCAAACAAGCGATTGATACAAGTCATGATGAAGGTGTGAACGATTAATATCCAGAGTGAGATGATCTTTCTCAGGATTTAGAATGTGAAGATTTGTGAATTATTGGTATTTAAACTTTACAGGACAAGGCTCAATGAGTTTTATTCAGCACTAGACTGAAATGTTAATTGTTCAGTTACCCCTGAAATAGCTCAGTGTCTGTAGGTCCATGTTGATGAAGCCTAAGTGACTTTGGTGAGATAGGTATTGTTTTATGTAATATATTCTTATTTTACTGGAGTCTGTTTTTTGGACAAAGATTCATTAACCCCACCGTGTTGCCACTCTCTTTGTGTTGTGTCTATTCTTTATTTGGGGTAAAAGATGTCATGTGTATAAAATAGTTTTGTATCATTGAAGTACTACAAGCACCAGCATACCCATGGCTGCCAGGGCATGCTGGCACCTGAGGAACCACAAGTTCCAGCATGCCCTAACACCCAGGGCCACTGGGCCCTATAGTCCACCAATGCAATATTTAAATAAAAACACCCCTCGGTCAAACCACAATATTTTATTTAAAAAAAATAATAATAAATAAATAAAAAACATTCCTACTTACCAACTCTGTTCTTCTTTCTTCGGTACGATCCAATCTTCTAAACTTTTAATACAGGGGAGGAGAGGGGAAGCTACTCACATTGAATTTTGTATGCTGGCAATACCATGAGATGCACAGTCCTGAACAATGGAGGAAGGTGCTCAGACCAGCCTACAAAGATGGTGGACTAAATGATTGAACTTGGAGTCCTTTCCATCTTGCCCCTGCCCCTCAAATTATATATACCCTCAAATTAAAGCTGAAAATGTGCAGTTAAAGCACATCTTGTTAGTTTCATTTCAAATCCATTGTGGTGGTGTATAGAGCCCAAAATATGAGAATTGTGTCGATGTCCCAATATTTATGGACTTGACTGTAGGTGAGTAGGTCCAGAGGAGGTCATCACATAATATACACAGATAACACTATTGCCCTTTTAATCTGTAGTATATCTTGAATGATCACTGGCACCTGGAGAAGAACCTCTTCTACACTAGATTTATAGAATTCTACACTAAAGCGAAAACACCTGATATAGGTGGGGGCATTCCATTGTCTAGCAAATACATTTCACTATCCTATAGTCTAAGTGGTACACACTATTTCACTGGTTCAATTTTTGGATCCCTTTTAAGAGAAAAATTTCCTGCACACCTGCATTATAGATATGGAACTCTACTGAACACCATTATTGCAAAATAATCATTTTGAAAATCACTTTTATAAATGCCTCCCTCTCTCCGACCTTAAGGAATTTATCAAGAGACCAAACAAAAACATAGACTATTTTCATGTTTACTTTCCAGCTTGAACACAAATAAGGAAAGAAAAAAAAATAAGTTAGAGCCAATTTAAATCGTCACTAGTATTGTTCCAGAATTAATAGACCTTAATACTTTGTGTTTTGTACAGTGTTTCTGTAATATTTTACCCTGCCATGACCATATACAACATTGGTGCAAACGCTTCTAGGATAATTAACAGATTATAGCTGTTCTTTCTATAATTATTACAAGGGTTAATTATGAAGCACAAATGCAGACCAACAATGCTTCTTTAACTGTGCATACATTTCTGCCAAGTGCATTCCAAGGTCTATGTCCACTTCAAGGTCTTTGGAAAAACCCAAACCAATCTGAACCTAAATTTTCTTGAAAATTGCACATGGAGGGAAAATAAAGGTAAAAATGTGAGTAATAAAGTCAAATAAAGTTACATCACGGGCATGATCTACCTGTTATAGAAAGTTTTCTTTACAAATCAGTCCTGACCCAAGAATGACATGAAGGGGAGTGTAAGAAGGTCCTGGGTCCAGCACAGGAGAGGGACTGCTGGGAGGTGGTGAGAGGAAATACTAAAGAACTCAATCTCCACTCTAATAAAATAAACAGCCTATAAAGTTTACTACAGATGGCATTACAGCAACATATAGGCTGAATATTATGTTCTCCTCATCCGATCCCAGATCCTGAAGAACTTAGGCCATAGGGAAGCCCTGCACCAAAAATGGTGGACGTGCCCACAAATATTTTCATCCTGGGATAATGTCCATACCCTCAATACTATGCTTGAGTCAATTATCCATCAGGACAGGGGCTGGCTGGAAGACTTTAGCCCGGGGGGCAAGCACAGAGCACTGGCCCATAAGTAGCAGCCCCTCCTTAAAAGGTGGTTTTCAGTACAATATCAGGGGCGCACGCAGGATTTTTAGGGGAGGCTTACCCGCCACCCAAAAAAAAAAAAAGCGCTATCAAAGAAGCGGCGGCGGCGGTGCTGTATACAATACAGCAATACATACAGTATACAATACAGCACCGCCGCGGACGCTTTTTTGACAGCGCCGCGGCTACTATATAGTACAGTGCCGCTATGTGTGGCACTTCGTTAGCGGGGGGAGGGGTTTCTGGAGACCCAGAAATCCCCCCTGCGTGCGCCCCTGAATATATATTTATTAATATAAATATAGGCTATTTTAGTGTTGCTTAACTCAGCAATAATTTATTAATATAAATGATAAATCTTAAATAATGAAATTAAATAATGCAACAAAAAACTAGCTTCACTTTATATTGCATTTTATTTTATATGTTCCTTTTCCCTACAGCACTTTATTTTTAAAACCACCTGTCTGATTATAATGAGATTTATCAAAATGCAAAAAGCCTGTTTGCTTTAAAAACCTGGGGCCTGATTCATTAAGGATCTTAAATGAAGAGGTATCTTATTTCAGTCTCCTGGACAAAACCATGTTACAATGCAAGGGGTGCAAACTAGTTTTCTGTTTTGCACATAAGTTAAATACTGACTGTTTTTTCAAAAATATCAACTTTAAATTTAAGTTTACAAATAAACTATCAAATATTCGTGTGCTACATGAAAAAACAGTCAGTATTTAACTTACAAAACAGAATGCTAATTTGCACCCCTTGCATTGTATCATGGTTTTGTCCAGGAGACTGAAATAAGAAGTTTCTCAAGTTAAGATCCTTAATGAAGCAGGCCCTTGATGTTTTACCAGCAAAAGGGCTTATTTTTGCTTCGCCCTATATACTAATAGGGTCATTATTTGTTTTACGGTTAACCTAAAACAAATAATATTAGGGGTGGTACAGGGAGGAGGAGCAGAGCACTTGGTGTCAATCTGACACCCTGGCCCAGAGCTGGATTAAGGTTCTGGGAGCCCCTATGATGTAACATGGTTATCATTTTAGTCAAAGTTTAGACAAATGCACAGGCAATACTGAGTGCAATACTGTTAGTTGCACATAAAACTGCCTTCACGAGCAGTACAGTGTGAACTGGGAATTACCTCCCAACTCTTCCTACCGTCGTACCAAATTCTGACTAAGCGGGACAGTCACCCAAATTTGGGACTGCCCCACCAGATTCAGGACAGTTGGCAGACTGCCCTGCTCTCTCCTATCTGTTCTTGTCACTTTCACCACATACTCCCCTCCCTTCACACACATTATATTAACATCCTCTCCCACTTACCTTGTTCTATCTGCATGTGCTGTGTGGTCTTGCTGCTCTTCACACTTGGGACCGCATCTGTCAGATGGTGCGCGTCCAACGTAACACTGGGGCTTTCTAGATAGGCAGGGCCTGATAAAGGGTTGTGGCCGCCCTAGGCTAATGCACCCGTAGCGCCGCTCCCCCCCCCCCCACACACACACACCACCACCACAAATCATAAAAAGAAAATTCAATAGTATTTTCCAGCAAAGAATTTAGACAGGTTCTCTTACCTGTTATTGCTGTTCTTTCTTGCTTGTTCTTGCAGCTTTGTTGTCATTTAGCTATTTTCTGGAAAGTTGTGGTCCTATTTTGAAAACATTACAAACCCTCAATGATTAGGCTCTTTAGAGAGCATCCTCATGAACGCCACATAATACAGAGAACATAACCCCCACAAGCAGCCAACTCATGACCCCACCAGCCATTTCATCACAATGCAGCTGCCAACTCATGATTCCCCTGCACACTGTCCCCCTCAGAACACACTCTGCCCCCCTTCTACACGCTGTCCCTCTCAGTACACACTCTGTCCACCCTTTCTGCATGCTGGACCCATTTCTGTTCGCTGTCCCCCCAGAACACACTCTGCTCCCTTTAGAACACACTCTGTACCCCTTTCTGCATGCTGTCCCCCCAGAACACACTCTGTCCCCCTCAGAACACACTGTCCCCCTTTTTGCGCACTGTCCCCCAGAACACAATGCCCTCTTTCTGTACGCTGTCCCCTCAGAAAACCCTCTGTCGTCCTTCAAAACACACACTCTGCCCCCCTCAAACACACACTCTGTCCCCCTGAGAACACACTCCGTCCCCTTTCTGCACCCACTCTGTCCCCCTTTCTGCACACACTCTGCACCACTTTCTGTACACTGTCCCCCTTTCTGCAGACACCGTTGTGCACACTCTTTGCCCCCCTTTCTGCACACTGTCTCCCTTTTTGCATGCTGTCCCCCCAGAACATACTCTGTAACCTATTCTGCACACTGTCCCCCAGAACACACTGCCACCCTTGTTGCATGCTGTCCCTTCAGAACACACTCTGTCCTCCTCAAAACACACATTCTGTCCCCCTCAAAACACACACTCTATCCCCCTTTCTGCACACACTTTGTTCCCCTTTCTGCATGCTGTCCCCTAGAACATACTCTGTCACCCTTTCTGCACACACTTTGCCCCCCTCAAAACACATTCTGTTCCCCTCAAAACACACTCTGTCCCCCTTTCTGAACATTGTCCCCTCAGAACACACTCTGTCCCTCTTTCTACATGCTTTCCCCCCAGAATACACTGTCCCCCTCAGAACACACTCTGCCCCCCTTTTTGCACGTTGTCCCCTCAGAACACACTCTATCCTCCTTCAAAACACACACTCTGTCCCCCTTCAAAACACACACTCTGTCCCCCTCAAAACACACTTTGTCCCCCTATCTGCACGCTGTCCACACAGAACACACTCTGCCCCCCTTTCTGCACACAATCTGCCCCCCTTTCTGCACACACTCTGCCCCCCTTTCTGCACACACTCTGTCCCCCTTTCTGCATAAACAAAAATCTACTTACCTGTCTTCCTTCTCTTCCGCCGCCAGTCAGCTCCTCTCACTAGCACAGCCGGGACGTGATGATGACATCACGCCCAACAGACAGTGAGGATGAGGGGGGAGGGGTGACTCTGTGTGCACAAAAAATCAATAGCAAAAATAAAAATGTAAAAAAATATTAAACCTCCCCCCAAGTACCAGCGCCTCAGGCTGTAGCCTGATCAGCCTACTGGTTGATCAGGCCCTGTAGATAGGTCACTCATAGGGGATAGATCGGAAGGATCCACTGCCATTATGGAAGGTGTCTGGTCCAGTAGGAGGGGCCAGCCACCGAGTAATAGAGACTTGGGCCGGTCCCTGCTCCAAAAATAGTCTGTTTTCTATCTGGCCCAAGGATGATGTGTTTCCCTGCCCAGCCTGCCCCTGCACGAGGATCTCTGAATCTTTCTAAGCATTCCAAAAAGTTTGTCTCCCATATATTTGCAGCTAAGTGCCCCATTGCTAAGCACTGGAAAAAAACAGCCTCCTCAGTGTTAGCCCTTAAAAACTACATTTGGAGCATGGCATCCATGAAACAAATGACTTATTACCTTCATGATAGAGACAACATTTTTGGGCATAACACAGTAATGGTCCTATCATAGATTTAAACCCAGACCTGTACCCACTATTTGAATTAATACAACCAAATAATTTATCCATGCTTATCTGTAGCACTCCCCTATACAACCCCGGCATTCCACTCTATTCACCTTCTACTAACTGCAGATTGTTATCAGTTGTTTTGTTGTCTATTTATCTTAAAACCTATGCTAAAACATAATAAAACAGATGTGGTCATGCATGTTTTGTTTTTTTACTTGTGAATGTCAAGTAACACCTGTTGACCTGACATAATACAGAAATTATAAATATAGTACCACCAAATAAAAGTGCAACCTCCTACCAATTTGGGACTACCCTCTTCATTAATTTAAAATACAATTTTTCTTTTTAAATACTGCTCAGTTTATTTATATCTTAAATTAATCATGAAAGTAAGGTGATATCAGGACTGTCTTTATCACGTGTCACTTTTGTGTGTTTGAAGCTTTTTATTACATGTTTCGCAGTGCACCTGACATGTCCATTCTCACAGAAGTACAAAATGTGTTCCTATATAAATATAGGCACAAGTCCCAACCTCCTGGATCTCAGAGGTCAAGTCCTACAGAAAAGCATGAAAGAGACCTGTAAGTGCACTTAAAATACATAAAATCCCATTACTGCATTCCATTGCAAAACTAGGTTCAGTTCTGCACTTAGAAAGGATACTCTCAATCTAACCACCAATTCCTATCATTGTCCATTGCAAACTTCTCCACCCCAGCACATTGGACCCACAAATCCATGCACTTCTCTGGGTGAAACTGCACAAATGTGTCCTTCAGTTTATCTTTATCCTCATAAATTAACTCTATTGGTTTTATATCATTGCTACCTGTAAACTCCTAAGCAGTACATGTAATTATAGCTGTAATTTAATATTCTCATTTTGGTTGTTCCTTTCTTTGTAGTTGTGTTGTGTGATTATTTATGCCTTGTTTACAAGCTCAATACTGGGCTTTCATCCCTAACAAGAAACTGCAAATAACAAATTAGTGTTTGAAGTTAGAATTTCAAGTAGTGTGTTTGAATCATAGTTTATTCCAATAACACAATTGAAGATGAACGTGTCTGCTTACTGTCTTTTCTGAATTTATTGAGTTCACTGTGTCCTGATCATATTGTATATAGTTTCATAGTAGATATTACTGTGTGGTATTAACAGGATATATTTTGAAAGTCTGCATAGAAGAGAACACCTTTTGATGCCCAATAAAGGCCAAGTCAGTATATTAATAGTCTACCAAATATTGTCAATTCTGAATGAAGCTTGACATTCACTGCCCAATTTCAGAGTCTATTGATATTTAATACAATACATTCTCTGACTGCAAATCATCCATTTCTTCATTCATTATGAAGGCAGTCAACATTTTATCTATTTCGTCAACTGAAACAATCTTTTTTGGGATACAAGGATGCAGCTTTTAAATATGAATGGTCCACTGGGGTTCACTGATGCATATATTTTAGAGCAGCACAGCAGAATGTTTTCATGTCTGAAATAAATTGACGACATGATCTTCCAGGTCAACTTCATATGTTTGCAGAGTCTGCTTGGTAAGAAATGAAAATATGTTTTTGTTTTTTGTTTTATTTTAGTTTAGTCAACATTTGTTTACCAGGAAATCTGCTCTTATCAAAGTTGAAAGTGTTTGTTGAAGTTATCAGTTTATCATATAAAACATGAATTGTTGGTTCATTGGATTGCAGTATTAATTCATCATTTTTTAACACTGTATAAACAAAAAAAAAATATTATTAATAATATATATTAATATAGGGAGCCACGTGAGGTCCACAGCCTCGTACTGAGGGAGAACAACAAGACAGTAGATGGTATAACAGCTACTGGAGTTCAAAGGGTATATTAGGCACAGACTAAAACCTGTGCCCATACTATGCACCGATGTACCTGCCCCATTGGAGCCCTCGCTGGTGCCGACCTTTGGGGGCGGCACTGAGGCAGGGAACATATTAATTATTAATATCATTAATAGTTCAATGAATGCAGGTGGTGCGATCGCCCAGGGCAGATTGCCCGCCCACAACGTTGCCCTGCAGAACTATGTGGTCCTGCTACAGTGTAGCACCGCATTTTAAGATCTGCCCGGCTCCCGGCAGTGTTGTGACGTCACAACGCTGCCAGTGTTGAGGAGCCATCAGGAGTCAGGCAGAGGCAGAGACAGAAGCAAGAAACTAGAGGCGGCAAGAAGAGAAAGGAAGACAAATGAAGAAGTGAAGGTGAGTACAGAAAAGACGAGGCTACAGAAAACGGAGGGGGGGGGGAATAATGCTATAAAAAGGGGGAAGAATAGAGGCTATACAAAGGGGGAGAATAGAGGCTACAGAAGGGGTGGGGAGGCTGTAGAAAATGTGCGGGGTAATGGATGCTATAGAAAGGGGGGATGGATGCTATAGAAATGGGGTAGAATGGATGCTATAAAAAGGGGGAGGATGGATGCTATAGAAAGGGGGAGGAAGGATGCTATAGAATAGGGGAGAATGAATGCTATAGAAAGGGTGGGATGGATGCTATAGAAATGGGGTAGAATGGATGCTATAGAATAGGGGAGAATGGATGCTATAGAAAGGGGGAGGATGGATGCTATAGAAAGGGGGAGGATGGATGCTATAGAAAGGGGGAGGATGGATGCTATAGAAAGGGGGAGAATGGATGCTATATAAAGGGTGGGATGGATGCTATAGAAAGGGGGAGGATGGATGCTATAGAAAGGGGGGAATGGATGCTATAGAAAGGGGGAGGGAGAAAGGATGCTACAGAAAAGTTAGAGACTATGGGATCTATGTACTATAATAGTGCAGTGACAAATTGCAGCGATGCAAGCCGGGGCTACTCTAGGATAGTTGAGGAACCATTTATGTTTTTTACTATTTGCCCTCTATTTGGCTCTCC
Source organism: Mixophyes fleayi (assembly GCF_038048845.1). Taxonomy (NCBI): domain Eukaryota; kingdom Metazoa; phylum Chordata; class Amphibia; order Anura; family Limnodynastidae; genus Mixophyes; species Mixophyes fleayi. The sequence continues at coordinate 301,815,603 of NC_134405.1, read as the reverse complement.
TTTGTTGCTTTCTATTAATATTATTCATTTTACATCTACAGAATACATTAACAAATGCAAATAATTATATAACGGTCTAGATTATCTATATCAATTTACATAACCTTCCTCTATTTATTTGCATGTGTTAGTATATTTAATATTACATCTACAGAATTCATTAATAGACAGCAACAGAAGAGAGCCAAGTAGTGGGCAAATACTAAAAGAAATAAATGGTTGCTCAACCATTAAGCTCTTTATTAAGTGTTTGTAGGCAAGAGGGTTCCTGGAAAAAAAATCTGGTTGGTAAGGGGGTGTGTGAGAGGAAAGCAGTTTGGCAAACAAATGTTTGGGAAAAGCAGGTTGACGGGGGGGGGGGTCATTTTAAAGAAACGCTGGTGGGCAAAAAGCTGGCTAGGGTATTTAGGACACTGGTGTATGTGAGAGGAAAGGTGGTGGGCATGTGAATGAAGCTAGTGTTATGTGGGTAGTGATAAAAGCTGATGGGCAAGGGTTGGCATATTTGAGAATAGCTAGTGGGCAGATGAGATCGTGTGAGAAAAGTGGTTGGGCAGCCAGGGACATGTTGGTGTGTAATAGGTGTGTGATGTCAAGTTTTTTTTGTTTTGTTCTGAAATCTGACATTTGGAGCTTCCCGTCTAGATATCCTGCGTTTGATCCTGGGCAGCAGTGAAGCCTGGGCAGCATTCTGCTTCAGGCATCAGTACATCTGGTCATCAGTGCATCTGGTCTGCAGCCTTACCTGCCAACCAGGAGGAGGTAAGAGTTAATATTTTTATTTTAGAAATGTCAAGGGGCTGGGAAGCGAGATTTTTTTGGGGGAGAAGGAGCAGAAAGTTTAAGCTTTGCCTAGGGCGCCGAGCAACCTTGCACCGGCCCTGATTGGAGCTTACAATCTAAATATCTTACCAGAGACACAGATTGATTCTTTTTCAGAAGCCAATTAACCTACAAGTACATTTTTGGATTTTGGGAGGAAATCTACGCTAACACACACACAGGACCTCCAGTCATTTAGGGCCCTGGTATTAATCAAACTGATGACCCCAGTTCTATGAGCTTACAATCTAAATATCTTACCAGACACACATTGATTCTTTTTCAGAAGCCAATTAACCTACGAGTATGTTTTTGAATTTTGGGAGGAAATCTACGCTAACACAGAGAACACAGGACCTCCAGTCATTTAGGGCCCTGGTATGAATCAAACTCATGACCCCAGCTCTATGAGGCAGTACTGCTAATTACTGTACTACCATGCTGCCCCTGTGCAATGTTATCATTCCTGGAAGCAATAAGCATATACTACATCCAGGATGCTATTCTTAAAAAAAACACCTGTATTGGGTTGGCTATAAAACTACATAAATATTTATCTCTTTTTGGCATTGAACTTTTCAGCTCAGAAAAATTGTTTGTTATTTTCATTACAGCTGTAGTTCACTTTCTCTGTTGGGTGATCAACTAAAGCAATCTCTGAAATATAAGAATTTGTCGGTTCTTCCTCTGCTGTCTCCCGTTCTGAGTCTTGTTCTACTGACACTCTTTGACTTTGCAGGTTTCTTGCTGGAGGAATGTTCTTATGTCTGAAATGTCAGAATCTCATTCTGTTGCTGCTGCTTATCATGCTCAATAACCCCACTGATAAAACAACATAAGCATACATAAACAGTAACAAATAAGGTCTCATGCTTTCTAGAGTAGTGGTAACTTTGTGTATACAGTAACCTGGATGTGCAGAAATGTAGGTGACAATATGGTACAACTGAGTTAATGTAAATATAATTCCTAAAGACACATGTACCTGCATTCACAATAATAATTACAAGCATAGAGGAGACCAACATCTGTTTTGAGGTCTGGGCACTCGATAATTTCAGAAAGAGTAACTGTCTCTATCCCTCATTGCACAGGTAGAGTTTAACCACCTAGAACATGGGATCAATTTACTAGTTTAAATTTATTTTTGAAAAGGAGAAGTGGAGGTGTTGCCCATAACAACCAAATAAATTTTAGCTATAATTTATCTAGCACATTCTAGAAAATGATAGCTAGATTCTGATTGGTTGCTATGTGCAACACCTCCACTTTTTCCTTTTTAGAAGTTTTAGTAAATCTGCCCCCTATCTTTATATACTTTATATTTCCAGTGAGGTACACTACCATTCATGACACTGCCCATTGCACATCCTCTTTTTTTAACTATTGTTGTGCGAGGTAGTGCTACCTGATTTCTTGATGGAGAGATGCGATCTACCTTTACCACTATATAGAATTTCAGAATCACACTGTACTGTCTGTTCATATTAAACTATAATGGCTTTTACTAGCTCTGTACTATTTTGGATGAATATAAGTGATGATTGCAATACTGCCTAAAATATCAGACTGTCCTCCCTCAACTGCCTCTTGCTTATCCTGCAATGCCACAATAGGTTGATTCTGTTTTGATGAACCTCCCTCATATGGAGCATAATGGACTACTGACTTCTTTTTAAATAAGTTTAATATCCTTCAAATTTTTGATCTCATCTATTTAATTGGTATGAATTTCTCACTGTGGTTTAAAATAGAAATACATATATTAGATCTATTGAACTACATTTAAACTAAATAATCCTTAAAAGGTAAATGTGTCCATTCTCTTTGTAAGTGGTTTTATATGGGCAGTATGGGGTCTATGCATCATTAAGATGCAGTAAAGCTAAATATGCATCGCTGCACATCGCAGTGATGCATATTTTGGTAACACTTAGATGCACCATTCCGGGGCTACTACGGGAGCCCCAGCTTAGCGCCGGTTAGCAGGCTCAGGGGAGAGGAGGGTGCCATAAGAGGGTACAAGAGGGGTGGCAAAAAGAATGATATGGGGAAGTGACGCTATTGGGCTACTTCCCAGAGATAATAAAGGCTTACATATAAGGGCGGAGCTGGGCATCACATTTGAGTATGGGCCCAGCGATACCACTGTACCTTCGCTTTTATTTATAGGTGTTGTCGTGAACATAGAGAGCTTGCAGTTATTTATAAGGGATAAAATCATAACTGCAGTGTTAATATGTTATGTCAAAGGAATCCATTGATAAGTTGAGTTGGGGGGGCAGCTTAAAAGGACTCCCGGGGTGAGATCTAGACTATTTGTGACACTTGAATAGATTTTTAGGTACCGCTCAGCATGTGGTCTGGCTCAAAGAGGCCATGTGCTGACATAGCCTATATGTAATACTGTATAGACAAAAAGAATTCAGTTTTAAAATATGCCACTTAAAATCAATAAAAGTAGTGATCAACCACATATTCCTCAATAGCATGATGAAGGGCTGCTCATATGTTAAATTAAGAATTCTGCCCCACAGAGAAATGAAGAAAAGGAGTGTAAGCTCTGCGAATGCACTATATTTAGGCGTGTTTGATATCAAAAGATGGACAAAGTCATAGGGGATTTATTAATGATAAAATTGGATCGAGGTAACGCTCTACAGAAAAGGTATATCACATAGTAGAATTGGTTAGTAAATCAGGCAACATGTAAATGGTGATTAAAAAAGTGTCCCAGGACACAACCCCCGATTAGCATTAAACGCTGCCCCTGTGAAGACCATCCCATTTCATGTTGCTTAAAAACTGGTGTTCTGAAAGAACAAACGTTCAGCTTCTTGGGGAATCAATCTAATTGAAGGACTGTCCATCTTCTCTGCCTGCCCCAGGCATGCAGGTTATAAGTGAGTTATACTCTGTACGTTTATCTCTTTTATTCTAAACTGTTTTGTTTGTTATGTCAATATATTAATTGTTTATCCATTATTTTTCTTTATATCTGAATGCCCTGTATTTTTTGTATATTAAATCTATAACTTAATAAGTTGCGTCCTTGATACTCTAACGAATCCATTAGCCTATTAGAAGAGAGCTCGACCAGGTTGACTCATCCACAATTGGTTTAACACTTGCTTTGAGTATAAGAGGAAAGGTAAAGAGGGGTGAGAGGAAGCAGTGGTGCAGGTAGGAACGTGTAAACTAGAGAGTACATGGGTCATGTGTGTGTGTCTCTCTCTGTGTATAGACATCTATTATATATAAAGTGGTAGGACCAAGAGTTTATTCCATCCAAGGCACTACCTGTATAGAGTTTGTATGGTTCCAGGTGTTTGTGGGTTTCCTCTGGGGGTTCCTGTCTCTAAACACAGTCCAAAACAACTGGTAGATTACCTGGCTGCTGACCTTAGCTTGAGTGTTTTTGTGCCAGAAAATATAGGTATACTCCAATGGGGCAGGGACTGAATTATAAAATATTCTCTGTGAAGCTTTGCATAATATGGTGATGCTATAAACTATATATAGTTTATATATATAAACTATAATGTTTGTATCACAAGGAGGGAGGTATTACTTGTTAGACAAGAAATAAAGCTACCCTCCACATTACGACATTTTACAAACCAATCACAATTTTTGTTTGTAGATTGTTCCAATTGTTTTGTATTTTACTCACACAAAATAAACTGAATTTTTATGAGCTCCATCCACAAAATAGTTGCATCTAAACAAAATCAATCTATTCCCCACGCATGCAAAAACTTTCCTGTTTACCTTAGTAGAACATGAGCAATGCAGTGAAAATTGCAGCAAACACAACAGTTAGACTGCATTAAAAAATGACCAACTCATATGATCCTCTTTACAATCTCTTTATATAATTGGATTTCCCACAAGTTCAGTCACTGAATCGAAGACAGTGACACAATTACCTTCTTACTTGCATTGGTCTATCAACATCATTCTTGCCTGCTTTGGAAAAGTTCTTTCTGGGAGGGCGGGCGGGGCCCAAACACGTCCTTTTGGCCCCGCCCCCCGCAATGGAAATGCCGTTTTGTCGCCGGGGGCAGGGCCTAAATGACGCGATTCATCGCGAATTGCGTCATTTTGTGACGGCAGTAGCGGGATGCGGGAGATTTGCCAGCTCTCCCGGGAGTCCGTGAGACTGACCCGAATTTGAGAGTTGTCAAGTATGAAACATAGGCTGTTGATGCTGTGCGGTGAAGCGGCCGCAGACCCAGCGGCGGATCCAGACTTTTGTTATACCCCGGGCGATTTTAGGGGGGGGCGATCTAGGCCCCGCCCCCTTTCTAATTTCTACAGCTGCCGGCTGCTGCACAGTATGTGCAGGTCCGCTCGGCAGTGACAGTGTGCTGCCCCGCTGCTCTGATTGTGTTTAAAACACAATCAGAGCAGCCGGGCAGCCCACTGTCACTGCTGAATGGACCTGCACAGTGTGCAGCCGCCGGCAGCAAGCCCCTGCTAGGGGGAAGCGATCGCCACGATCGCCCCCCCCCCCCCCCTGGATCCGCCACTGCGCAGACCTCAGTCAGCCAGGAGTCTCCATAAACCCCCTCCTTCCCTGAAAATATAATACATCGGCCAGACAAGCAGTTAAACGTTAAACATATAGTTTAGTCATAATAAAAAGTAAAAGATTGCTCCGCACATGAGACTCTTTCTGAGGGGGATGGGAAATGCAGCTTCATCAGCCCCTGTGCAAATCTGGCCCTATATTACACACAGAAAGATTTCTGCCCAACATAATCACAATCATATTGTACAGCCAGATTGGAATCTGAATGGGTATATTTATTCCTTTACAGAGTAGGTGGCAGGATAAACCTGGGCAATTCACCCACCGTGCTACAATATACAACTATATAATTTCCTAAATAGTTCTCTCTCTTGATTGCCTGAAACTCCTTTTTTTGCCTTTAGCAGTTTCTTAATTGTTATATGTCAGTTATTATATTATATATTCCCATTTTTTTTTTACATTCAACCCAGAAATATCTTTTTGCAAAATCGATTGTGATTGCTATTTACTCAAAATAGGCTCATAACTAGAAGAATGTTAACTATCTGCAGGCAGTGCGGAGTTACAGTACATAACACTACGTACCACGCACGGAGCAGAGCATGGCTCCCTCGCTGTACTCATTCGGCTGTGGAGCCATGCTGCGCATGCGCAGTCCTTCATGCCGGCTTCCCTTGTCACCATGGCGGACAGAGCAGAGCTGGAGCAGGCAGTAGCACTGCAGGGAGAGAAAGTGAGAAGCCTGAAACAGAATAAAGCCGGCTCGGAGCAGGTAAACGCGGGACACCGCTTATCATTACAGGCCGCATTGAACACAGGGGTCTGGGGTAGGACTGGTGGCCGGTAGAGGGGCGAGTAAGGAGCGGTGTAAGGTGTGCTACACGCCGGGGATTGGTGGGCCTTGTCCTGGGGGAAGATGTGCTGTCAGTGTTCACGTCAGAAATGTAGCTGTTCATGTTAGGGATAGAAAGAAGTAGGGGGTAGTAAGTGGCCGTATTAAACATCATTCATTGTATCCCGTCATCATGTGGTCATATTAGTATTGTTACCAAATGTCCCTAATGGACAGTCCCAGGTTTTAAAGACTTGTTACGGGAAATGTAACAGTTTTTCATTACTAGGCACAATACACTTTGATACTTGCCATTTGCTCTCATTGTAGCAGTATATAAAATACAAAAGTGCGTTATTATCACATTCAGTAAGCATGTTATGATGGATATTGTAGTGCTTCAATGTCTGTTGAGACCAGGAAAGTGTGTCCTTCAAAACTGTTTTAAAATATTGGCAACTATGTATTAGTCTTCAGTGGACTTCTGTGTTGTTAATTCTTTTAGTAGTGTTGTCCCTGAGTAGTTGCTGAGCTACAGTTCCCAAGATCATTACTGGCTACTATTTAGGTTATATTTTAATAGACCAAATAAAACTGTCAGGACATAAAACCATATAAAGAAGGAAGTATCAAACTGATGGCTATGTGTAGCCAGGTCTCTCTCTCACTCACTCACACACTCCTACCTGCCAGGTAAACACCAAGCCAAAATAATTACCAAGTACTCCCCCGCTTTGCTTACCACTATCCCTGGCCAAGGCACCCTTGTGAGATCGCTGAGGCACCCCAGGGAGCCTAGGTACATAGTTTGGGAACTACTGCTTTAGCACCTTTGCATTAGAACCATCACAAGCATCTAAGGGGAAATGCAGATTTAGAATGTCTTATAACATGTGCTCATACATCTAATTGGTATTATTGTAGGTTCTGAGAAACCTGTCCTTTTTTTATTAACTGGGTTGTACCTATAATGAGGCAGCATCAGCCATCAAGTTTGATTAATGCAAAATGTTCTTGATGCCTAAATTATTGGTATTCAACTTGCTTGATAGATCTAATGATGCTTAAAAATGGCAATATATATACTTCAGAAAACTCTCAAAATCACACACAAATGTTTATGGCAGTTTATATAAGGGATGTGAAGGTGCCATTTCAGTTGTAGTTTCAGGCAGCATAGAAGTTAGTCACACACCCCTGTTATCATATCTTTGTGGTCATTTTTTGCTGAATTGCTGTAGCATGTCAAGCATAGTAGAATTGTAGTTTATTGTATGGGATAAACTGGTGACTACTGCCAGCCTTCAGTTAATATCGTTTGTCCTTAAATGTTACCATGAAATATGATTTTACAGATACTAACTGTCGCTACCCAAAATGTTGCAGTCACAGTAATATTTATTTGTTGTTCTCTTAAAATGCATTTAGTTTAATGTCCAAGGGAGTCCACTGTTTCATTTCTGCATGCAGGAGTTTTTTTTTTTTTTTTTTAAAGAGCTCTCTACTACAGAGATTACTGGCGCAATTTATTGTAGACTGGTATCGATTTCAGTTATTTATATAGTGGGTGCTTTAAGGCAGAGGATGTGTGCAGTGCACTACGGTATCTATGGTACTTGCTCCTCACAGCCTTAGACATAAATGCTGTAATCCATAGTGCCTGTTTCATCATCCAGCTGGGCTAAGGAGAGTGTCTATTAGTGTACAGGACAGTGCTTTCATTGAAGAAAGGTAGTCATTAGCTTTTCATAAACGGTTCATTGAAATAGAAATGTTAACAACTCTTATCAGAAGAACCTTTTATATATATATTGCACTAATTTTAGGTGTGGATTCAAAGGGATGCCACTAATAAATCCTTATGTGGCCTTACAATGAGAAATTAGTTAGTATGTCATGCTTTAAGAGCTGGCTGTTTTTTTCAGAATGTACAAATAGTTTTCTTTTGAAGTCGTTACTTTGCTTAAGACAAAATACCACTTTAATATTCTCATATTACAGGTTGTGTCATGTGCAAGGTTTTGAATGGACTGATTTTTGTCTTTTCATCTCTATATATTGTCTTTTCTTTACTGTCCGGTAAGGGCTTTTATGTTTCTCAATATTGTGGGCTAATAATGTTTCTTTTCCTTCATTATTAGATTGCAGAAGAAGTTGCTAAGCTGCTAGAACTGAAGGCGCGATTGGGGCCAGATGATGGGAAACACAAATTTGTTCTTAAGACCCCCAAGGTAAAGTATCCACAAGTTTGCAGAGATAATTGGGCTTTCAATGGATCCGTATTCCGCATGTTTAATTATAGTGAAACCAAATCCAAGAAAACTAAAACATATTTTGGAACGCCAAGTAAGAGGCATAAACTATCATCTCAGCCTTTCCTTGCTGGGGACAGACATGGTGATCTCTGTGACCGTTGGTGGAAACATAGATTGTGGGAGGAAAGACAATTTTGCTAAATACTTTGCTCTGCCTTTCTAGTAAAAACAGTAATGGAGGAATTGTGCTGGGACCATTAGGATTGATCCCTGGCATGTAGCCCTTACAACGCTCCTCATTGACATAACAGCCGGTTCCTCTTATAGGAGCCGGAGTTGCTCTGACCACTGTCATTGTGAGAGTTGTGTGCATTCCGCTCCATTGTCTGAGCTACAAATATCAGGATCCCATTCTAATAATTCTCCATAGGTGCACTGGTCTTAAGCAGGAACGTAGAATGTACTAAATAAATGATAACGAATCTGATTGGTTACTCTTGGCAACATCTCCACTTTTTCAAACATGCAGCTTGATAATTTTAACCCTTGGTGTAATGGGTTTTTTTTCGTGGTTGGGCACAGTCCGGTATACTGCTTTTTCCGGTGAGTGGTTTTGTTTTTTGTTTTTTCCTGGAGCACACACTGATGTTTGTTTTATGGGGTTACTGGAAGGCATGTAATGCATTTTGTTCTGTTTACCATATAGTTTTATTGGCAATTGTAAGCTATGATATAGGCTACTGTTAACTAATTATTTCAGCGTGGTTCACAAAATTTTAATTACAAAATTGCTTCCTCCTAACTTTTGGATTAATTTTTCCATAAATATTTATTGACAGGTGAACTCTCACTTTATTCTGTATATAATAATGCTGCTCCTATATAATATCCTAGTATGAAAAACAAAAGAAAAGGAGTGCAATTATAAATATATCAAATAATGATAACAATGGTGTTAGCTAAAGCGCAAAATATATATGAATGGATACAAATGTGTGATGATTTGGGTAGTGTGATTTACCGTCTTGCAGATAACATACACAATGACAAGTAGTACAAATAACGGTTATAGTCTTCATTCAGAGTATATAGCAGCAGAGCTGGTACGGAATTAACGGGTGCCACAGTCCTATCACATTCATCACCATTTATTATTCATTATATCACATTGCTTACCCTCAAGACCTATCTAACTAATCTTACCCTAGTCTTTATGGTTAGCTGGGTTTCCTGGGCAATCTCCATCCAAAACTGTGGCTTCCGGTTACTGCTTCCTTGTAGTCTCTGTCCGTTTGCGGCTTCTATGAGCTGCACATGGAATGCACTATGTTGAGTATGGTGTCCTTCCTGGGTCAAAAAATGTGCAGTGATTAAACTCCAAAGTGTTTCGTCCGCTGAAGACTTTATCAAGGATCATCAGACATTTGTATCTATTAATATATATTTTGGTCTCTAGCTGACACCATTACCAGCATTATTCGATATACTTATAATTGCTCTTCTTTTCTTTCTTTTGGATACATTTTTCCAGCCTCCATCCTCAATGTTTGTGGTCATAAGATGTAAGCTGACTTTTACCCAATAATGCTGTATGAACAGCCTACCCAGCTTGTGTGCAAGGAAAAAAGACCTGTGTTAAGTAGCTTATATTTGTGAAGTAGTATATTAAATATTGCAGTCTAAAATTCAGGGTATTGTAAAGAATATATCTGATAGCCAAATTAATAGTTATTTTACTGTTTCCTAACAACTTTTCCTCCGGTTTATAGGGTACAAGGGATTATAATCCCAAACAAATGGCCATACGGGAGAAGGTTTTTGACACAATTATCAACTGTTTCAAACGTCACGGTGCTGAGACCATTGACACTCCTGTGTTTGAGCTGAAGGTGAGCTGTTATCTTACATGCTGGCATCATAAGATCAGCGTGCAGACATATATAGCAAGTTTAGTTTGTGAATATTAGGATTGTGAGTTGAAGTAAATATTTGCACGCATTATGGGAGTGTTCTGCGAGGAATGGGGTGTTATAGAGTCCAATAAATCGTATGCATGCAATTTTCTCAAAGTCATCAGAAAACACTTATACTAGGCATTTTATATATTCTAGTTTACTCATTTTTGCACTGATCTTCTGGAATATGTTGGGATTCACTTTGTGACTTGGGCATGTTTGTGTTCAATTACCAGACAGTATTCGACCAGTAATAATTCTTAATAGTAGCTGGACAAAGCAGCGTATTTATCCTGTGTCTGATTGAATGATATTGGTTACATCACATTTGTACACATAGCACTATGTTTATAAATGAGCACATGAGCCCTTTATTGGCAAGTGTAATGTCACTAGAGCCCCATAGGAAGACCATCCTGCAACAGCTAGTACAGATGGGAAAAATATATCTCACTAGTTGCTACTGGAGTGAGAACTAATAAAAGTAACATTTTCTAAGCGTTTGCTCACCAAAAATGGGAACCGCACAGGGGCAAACGCAAAATTTTTACGGTGGGGTTTCCCACCCTTCAAAAAAAAAGAAAAATAGAGAGAGCTGCTGCGCATGCGGGCACACATGCGCAGCAGCTCCATTTCGGCGGTTCTGAATTGTACAGCAGCTGCGGCACTGTCAAAGAAGCGTCCGCGGCAGTGATGTATTGTACTTCATACAATACAGCACTGCCGAGAACGCTTCTTTGACAGCGCCGCGGCTGCTGTACAGTAGTGTTCGTTCGCGGAGGAGAGGGGTTTCTGGAGAACCAGAAGCCCCCCCCCTGCATGCGCCCCTGCCGCATACTGTTTTTGATAAGAGCATTTCTAATGTTTAAAAATGCACAAGTAAATTCTAATACTAAATATTAGAACGTTTCCCTGTTTTGAAGAGTTGATCTTATCTATATTTGCTTAACATAAAGTATGTAGGTTGTTCATACTTTGACAATAATGTATTGCATGTTATGTTACATTTGTCATTTTCATTTTTTAGGAAACACTAACCGGAAAATACGGGGAAGACTCCAAACTTATTTATGACCTGAAAGATCAGGGCGGGGAATTGCTGTCTCTACGTTATGATCTCACAGTATCCTTTACAAAGGCAGTAGCTGAAAGTGGTCAGAAAGACTTATTGCTTGCTGAGCTGGGATATAGCGCCTTGATAAACACACAAATACATTTATTTGCTTTTTTTTTTCTTCTTTAATTTAAACCGATCCCATATATTCACACCACAATGCTGGTTACGGCTCTACAGAGGGTCTTGTGTTCCATATTTATGACTCCCCTGGACCACGGTTATGTGCTAAACCTTGATATTGCAGTGAACTATAATGTGCTATCACATATTACATTAATAAACCATCCATAACACACATGAAAATTTGCAGCTTTTTGTCTATCTAGCTAAAGTCCTTGCCTGCCAATAGCTATATATATATATATATATATATATATATATATATACACATATACACACACAAGTTAACCCGTGCATGATACTCATGCATTCTAGTCAAATCAAGCTACTTAAGGTGTTAAAAAGGTTCTTGTCATGCATTTGGGCCATAGCCCAGGCCTCCTCAGGGGAAGAGCGTTACTTCCCGATGTAAGCGCCCTTTTTTAACGTGGTTTTGTCCACATGTCACCACCTCATCATTTTTCTCCTTCATCTTTATCGCCACATCTATCCAGACACAGGGATCTCTCTCAGCGGTCCTGAGTATCACACTCCTCTTGCTCTGTCAACACCGGCAACCACCAACCACTCCCAACTGTCACCCCCGGCAACCACCAGCCACTCCCAACTGTCACTTCTCCTTCAAGAAATATATATATATTTTTTTTAAATGTTTATAAACACTTTGAACAATTAACAAATTAAATTAACAAATTCAAAACATCTTAGTGTGTGGAAAAAAAAACTCAGAAAGGGCTGAAATTTGGTATACTAAGAATTTAGTAGGTCAGTGTATAACTTTGCCCAGCAGGTGGCGCTGCAGCTTGTTTTTTTTCTTTTCTACAAACAGACACGCGCCACTAGGCTTTTATATAGTAGAATCTACTATATAAATGCCTAGTGGCGTGTGTGGGATAAAAAAAACCAAGCTGCAGCGCCACCTGCTGGGCAGAGTTATACACTGACCTATATATTTCTTGAAGGAGAAGTGACAGTTGGGAGTGGTTGGTGGTTGCCGGGGGTGACGGTGGGGAGTTTTTAACACCTTAAGTAGCTTGATGAAGATGAAGGATGAGGTGGTGAAGTGGACAAAACCACGTTAAAAAAGGGCGCTTGCGTCGGGAAGTAAAGCTCTTCCCCTGAGGAGGCCTGGGCTAGGCCCAAATGCATGACAAGAACCTTTTTAACACCTTAAGTAGCTTGATTTGACTAGAATGCATGAGTATCATGCACGGGTTAACTTGTGTGTGTGTGTGTGTGTATGTATGTATGTGTGTATATATATATATATATATATATATATATATATATATATATATATATATATATATATAATTTTTTTTTTATTCCTCAAGGCAATGGGATGCTTTGTTCACATTTTACTGCCATGTCATGGTCATCATCATCAACATTTATATAGCGCCACTGATTCCGCAGTGCTGTACAGAGAACTCATTCACATCAGTCCCTGCCCCATTGGGGCTTACAGTCTAAATTCCCTAACACACACACACACACACACACACACACACACACACACTTAGAGAGACTAGGGTCAATTTTGATAGCAGCCAATTAACCTACTAGTATGTTTTTGGAGTGTGGGAGGAAACCGGAGCACCCGGAGGAAACCCACGCAAACACGGGGAGAACATACAAACTCCACATAGATAAGGCCATGGTTGGGAATTGAACTCGTGACCCCAGTGGTGTGAGGCAGAAGTGCTAACCACTTAGCCACCGTGCTGCCCCATGTTATGCTTTTTTTATACATCTACTACCAGTTTTACGCAGTAACTTTCGCTCTCTACATGAGCCCCTGGGCCGGGACAGATCCAGGTGTCCTTGTTGTTGCCTCGGTACATTACAGCTTGCACTTCCACTCATCCTCAGTTCCCCAGATGTCCCTATGTTGGGGACGGTATCTCTTCTGTACAGGTTTAAATAATCCAGCAGAGCAGGGTTTAGAAACATGATAAACAGTTGCTACAATTATCTTAATTTTCTAAACATTTTGGAACAAGACATCCCTAGCTGCAATTACTAAATGGTACATGGGATGTAATATAAAGTGCTGTAAGCACAATAAAGTATATATAGGTGTACCACCCACATTCGTTTAAAAGGCCTAAAATATTAGTTTAGCCTGCTGATGTCACCCATCATTCACTGCACAGCTCACAACCATGTCTGTCAGTCGGCATCCGTCTACAGTAGAGCATAGAAAGCTCAGAGTGGGCTGTGAGAGCAGTTTGCAATTATTGGATTACAAACAGGGCTGAGAAGCTAAAATGGGTCCTGAAGCACATTTCACAAAATTTAGGGAGACCAAACCACCTGACTAATGTGGTAAAGCATGGTAGCCCTTTATGACCCACTGTGTGTGGGCCTGGACTGCACAGAAACTGTTTGTCATCTCTAAAGAGGTCAGTATAGTATCTTGCATTTAATCTTGTGAGTTAGCCTCCATATGGCAAATCATATTGACATCAAGTACATAATGCTATGCAGACAAATCAGAAAAGTCTTTCAGAAAGCAACTTTTAAGTGTTCACATTTCCTAAGCACAGACAAGGCAGCCATTTTTTGAACAAACATAAGACTGTGGCTTAGGGATTCCCTTGGAAGCGGTGACATCACTGGACATATTGTCTGAGACATTCATTGGTGCTACTTGTGCACTTTAAAGGGCTGTAATAGCCAAAAACTACATAGTAACACCTAGGGTTAGATTTACTAAGCTGCGGGTTTGCAAAAGTGGGGATGTTGCCTATAGCAACCAATCAGATTCTAGCTTTCATTTATTTAGTACCTTCTACAAAATGATAGAAAATGTATGCAAATCCTTTTTTTGTGTTATACATGACTGCGTTAAACCCCTTCACTCCCCTAAAAACTCGCAAACACAATGATTACCGCGTGGGGGCTCTTTTTCAATTGAATTGCACGAGTTTTCATGCTGTGTTGGCTAAAAACGGTCGCTATAGCAGTTAAAAGCGGGTGATTTTTATTTATTTTTTAACGCTGCAGGGGGAAAAAAAAAAACCTTGAGGACAAATGAATACCCCCCATAGTGTGCCTTACGTTTTGCCAGAATAATTATATTAGGAGGAATGTATTCAATAGATGTTGGGTGTTCAGTGGGATAATCACCAATGGGATACAACTTGATGATGGTTGGGCATTGATACGCTTTATTTGCTTCTACACAGAAGAACTGAAAGCCAATATCACAGAGAAGAAAAAAAATGAATTTGTGCAGAAGAATCCACAGAAGTGCACACTATTCAGAGATAGCATTAAACAAATTGGAGTATTGAAAAGAGCTGATCTTAGTCAGCTGGAACATGTGGAATAGATTTTGACTTTCACGGAATGGGGTGTGACATTGCAAAACTGGTTCATAGTATAATTTAACTCACTTTAGCATTTGATAATGTTTGTAGGTATTTTAGTATACTATTATTTCCATAATACAGACTTTGACATGTATTAATGTCCCACATTGGGTTTGGTTTCTGTTTAAAACATTACATAATCAGCAAAGTGTTAGAAAACTACAGTAACCAAGGCAACTTTATCTGTTTTCTGATTGGTTGTCACTAGAATTAGGATTTAAAGCAAGTAATTGGAGGCAGACACATAACAAAATTAGTTAAATAACTTGACAAAAACATTTGTGGGAAAAATAGCCAGCTTGATTGATACATGGGTTTTAAATCTATTATATAAAATGTTTTATTTCATGAATAATGCTGGATGTAACCCTTAACTGTGCTGCCAGGTTCCATTTGCCCGTTATTTAGCAATGAATAAAATTACCAATATTAAGCGCTACCACATCGCTAAAGTCTACAGAAGGGATAATCCAGCTATGACCAAAGGGCGCTACCGAGAGTTCTACCAGTGTGTAAGTGTGAGATACATTATCATAGCTTTTTTTCTATACATTTTCAGCTATGTTAATTCTTTCTTTGCATCATAAAACTACAAAGGCATAAACTATAGTGTTTAAAGAACCACTAAACATAATACTTTTGTCTCACCCCTCTATAAAGTACAGTACTCGCTCTTTATCATGCCATCCTTAACACCAGGGGTTAGATTTACTAAGCTGCGGGTTTGAAAAAGTGGGGATGTTGCCTATAGCAACCAATCAGATTCTAGTCTATCATTTATTTGGTACCTTCTACAAAATGACAGCTAGAATCTGATTGGTTGCTATAAGCAACATCCCCACTTTTTCAAACCCGCAGCTTAGTAAATCTAGCCTCTGGTGTATCCTGTTGCATAGATTTGTGTTAATAGCAATATATATCACACTCTTTTAACTTCACCTGCTAACACCACTTTTGGCCTGTGCTTGTGTTCTGTAGACTGAGTACTGTACTTACCACTCTCCTCCCTTTATGTAGAACATCTGTGATTAGACCTGCTAAGGTAACACTTAACCCACGTGACCGGGAGACAGTATTCTGCATGGCTGTCACTTTATGCTGCTTGAACCCCGTCAATGAAGTCATGCAGTGTTGCTGCCCCGCTTCCTGCCACCCCCTTCTAGATTTACAAAATATAAAGCGTTAGGAGTAGGGTAGGAGTTTTATGTTAGCCGGCCAAGCATTCATGCGTGGCTGATAGGCCAAAGCTGGTCTTTTATAGTTTATTTTGTTATATTAATAGTGATCCCTGTCTAATGGGAGGAGAGGGGTAGGGGTACGTACTTTATGATAGGGGTGGTTTTAAGCTAGTGTAAAATTTAGAGATCCTTTATCTGTTCATGGACTTCTACACTGGTATAGTGGAAGGTGGAGAGGGTGTGCTTCCTTTATGCTTCTAGAATGCCTGCTTCATAGGCCTTCTCCCTCATAATTTCCCTGCAATGCTGGTGACAGAAGAGATGGAGTTGGCATGTAGATAAATAACTGAAGATGTAAGCGCTTTGCAGCATATGTCTTAGTTCCTGGCAATAGGTCCACTTTATGTAACATTTTATAATCCTCTATAAAGATAAAGCAAAGAAGTGATTGTTTTCTCCTGTAAAACATGATGATCAAAATGCATATGACATAATGGCTTGCTTACAAAAATCATTTTTCCCTACTGAAAGGCATATGTATTTTATCTGCACAGTTTGCAGATGGTATGTATGTATGTGCTTACTCCAAATGCCTGATGTGAGGTCCGTTCTCTACATGCAGTGCTTTGAGTTTTGCTTCCTCTTGTAGCACATATGCTTACAGTTATGAAACTGGTACACAGAGGGTAGTGGAAAAAGTGTGTTAACAACCAATCAAACAAGTCAAAGCTTTTCTTTCATGTGATAGGCTGTGGTCATACCTATGTCACAATCTGGTTGTTATGGGTTGCAGCAGCTTTTTGTTATGTTGCACCAGATTACGTGAATATCCTCCATAGGCTGCAGATCACCAGTGGGTGCATCAAAGCAAATCACTGTTACATACCTTCCAAGGCTGCTTACAATAAAGTTATATCTTGTTCTCGCTGCAGGACTTTGACATTGCTGGACAGTATGACCCCATGATTCCTGACGCTGAGTGCCTGAAGATTGTTCATGAGATCCTCAGTGAGCTGGAGCTGGGAGAATTCCTCATTAAGGTAGGGTCACCATATGAAGTACACCACATGATGTATGTAACTCTGGGCTTTCCTCATTCTGTCTTCACTTACCATTGAACGCAGCACAGGGCTGTTCATCAAAAGCGGCTCTACTGTCCCCTGCTAGTATGTCATTGTAACATTATGTATTATGTCATTTATCAGCTGTAAAATATTGTTGTTCAATATTTGCTGGAAGACAATAAGATGTTGATTACCTCGTCACTGTTTTTATTACTGAATGTGACAGGCCAACATAAAGGTGAGATCTGCACTGCTACTGTGGTATCCTATGGGGCTCTATTGCTGTGATAAGCTGCCAGCTGCAATTATTAGAGGTTTATTCTGTTTTCCGTAGCCACGAGGCATTTTCGCAATATACATTTTTTCCAAACACGAAGACCCAAATGAATGCGTTCAGGCTGGAATTGTTCTGGTTAGATGAAGAGACACATGATCTGTTTTAGTAGAACTTTATACATGAATGGTGCCTAGTTCTATAACCTTTTCAGTGGACAGAGACAAAACTGAATTTCAAGTTTCTTTTTTAATTGCCACATAATACAAATGTGTAGTATATAGATAAGCAGGGCAGATAAAGTATCCACACGGCACCGGGTTCAGTAAAAGACAGAACCAAAAGCAGAAGACTAGCGAGATGGGATTAACAAATTATTGAGGCTCTTGTAAAGTCAAAGGTGTATTATCACTGAGCGAATAAACTGACTGTAAGCATAAGCACGGTGGCGAAGTGGTTAGCACTTCTGCCTCACAGCGCTGGGGTCATGAGTTCAATTCCCAACCATGGCCTTATCTGTGTAGAGTTTGTATGTTCTCCCCGTGTTTGCGTGGGTTTCCTCCGGGTGCTCCGGTTTCCTCCCACACTCCAAAAACATACCAGTAGGTTAATTGGCTGCTATCAAAAATTAACCCTAGTCTCTCTCTGTGTCTCTGTGTGTGTGTCTGTGTGTGTGTGTGTGTGTGTATGTTAGGGAATTTAGACTGTAAGCCCCAATGGGGCAGGGACTGATGTGAATGAGTTCTCTGTACAGCGCTGTGGAATCAGTGGCGCTATATAAATAAATGATGATGATGATATATAAAATCTCTAAGCAAAAAAAAAACCAACTTAACCACAACAATGACCTAATTCTGTAAGTAACATTTATGTTAGATTATTACAGTGCAGTCCAAGTATTTCCACAACGAGGGCTGCGTTCATGTTATCACTACATGTTCATGGGCCGAATGTTATGAAAAATGTCAAACATCAGTCTATGGAGTCTTATACTATGAGCCCTGACTCATAGTATAAAATAATTTACTAGAAATTATATTTTAGAGAACTCTAATATCATCCCTCCATAGGGCTTCCATGGACTAAATCTGTCATTTTATTTTGGCCCAGTTTCTTTCACTGCAATGATGGGATGTATGGAGACCTGTTCACTAATGGAGTGGAACTGTTATGTGTTCATAGTCACAGATGTTCTATCCAGGGCAAAAGAGGTTTCACACACTGGCACTTTTTTTATATAAAAGTCCATAAGTTACAAAAGCTTAGGCACAAGAATGTTCATATAAAATATTTCTGTGTACCTGAAGTCTACATGGTAGATATAATATTGCTTTCCACTGTTCAATTTGCTCTGTGTAGTAATGATGTATAGTTTATATGCAGGTGAATGACAGGAGGATCTTGGACGGCATGTTTGCAGTTTGTGGTGTACCCGACAGTAAATTCCGTACAATCTGCTCTTCGGTGGACAAATTAGATAAGGTAAAAATAGATATAAAATGTCCATATCCCTCAAGAAGCATGTCAAGTGTATTGGAGACGTATAGTATGCTTTATCAAGGCTAATTTCTCTAATGCAAAATATGGCGTATAATGTGAGATGAATGCATATAACCATAATGCTTAATGTCTAGATATACATAATGGAGTTGGAACTCAAGGCCAATCTAGAGCATGATTTATTGTGGCCAAAGGGTGTGTTCTTGTCCATAAGAGTGTGAATCTGGGAGTGGCCTATTTGGGGAGTGTTGGTCAGGTACCTTATGTTCAAGTGCATAAATATTTTAAATTGTGACTAGATCTTCCCTTGTTAGGCAATAAATTATTAAAATGGGGGACTAGAACTACTGTACAGTAATGTCCTGGAGGGAGAATCCTTAAAGCAAAATATGTGCCCTCCAGAATCTCACACCAAGGATGAGTAAAATATTACACATTATTCAACTTCTTGTCTTCCAGACTCCATGGGAAGAGGTGAAGAATGAAATGGTGGGGGAGAAGGGTCTTGCCCCTGAGGCTGCTGACTATATTGGGGAATATGTTCAAAACAACGGTGAGTAGTTGTTGACTCTGCTTTAAAAAAAACAAATTCCTGCCTTGGACCGGCAGAATTTGTCAATGTTTAAAGGTTCAAAAAATGTAAGTGAAATTGAGCTTTAAAAATTTGTTTGGGTTCCCTTGAATTTACTAAAAAAAACAAAACTATTTTTTTTATATATGTTTTAAACTTTTTATATGACTGCACAGATAAATTACTTCTCATTTTCTATTTATTTAAAGATTTCTGAATGCAATGTTCATTAGTGATAATTTGGGTGCAATACTTTACGCCATTACAGTGCAAGCCGCCTTCTTCCATCAGAAAACTGGTTAAATAACTTGACCTGTGGGAAAGGTTGTGTAGATTTAGGTTAGTTGGCCTTAATTTGTCCTTTGACACGGACACCTTCAAGATTACGCTCACATGTAATTCTGATATATCATCTGCTACCCTGACAGATAAAAAAAAACAGACAACGTACACAAAAACAGACACTTTCTCCTTGGTGATCTCTAGCAATAATCTAACATACTGTAGTTCCGCTCACTATTAGAATGACCAGCTTTTTCAGCATCGATAACACCTCCTACAGGAAGCATCTGTCTTTCTCTTTCATCCAGTCTGGGGGACACTGCTTACCATGGGTTGTGGAGGGGAGCACGGGAGTTGACACCTAGCTAGTTAACTTTAGCACTGCTGACAGACCCCTCCCCTCTACAATCCCCCTGGCTCTTCAGTGTTTTTTTAGGTGCCCCAGGAGTTGGGCAGATTTTTAGTTACAGCTAGTTATTTATTTTATTTATTTTTATTAACTTTAATTTCTACTTTTATTTGTATACAATAGTTAGGTTTTAAAGCAGAGCTGGGAGTGTGTTCTATTATAGAGAGCACACTCCCAGAAACTATGCAGCAATGACCGGGCTCTGTCAGAGGGAGCAGACTGCTCTCAATGGCAGAGCATTAGCGGTCAGATTACAGAGTGACAAGCGGTCTCCCGGACCACTGTCACTCTCGGAGGCTCCCCCGATAACCGGCGCTGCCACTGCAGGCAAAGACCGCCAGTTATCGGAATACATTGCCGGCGGACATGCTGACGTCATCGGTCCGCGGAGGATCAGAAAAAGGAGGAGAGGAGAGATCGGGGGCCATACCAAGATCCCCCCTCAGGAAAAAAAGGAGGGGGCATCGGGGTATTTAACGCTGCAGGAGACCTCCTTTTTAAAGGGTCTCCATAACTCTGCCAAGCAGATAAGTTCTTTGTTTAAAAAAAAAAAAAAAAGATAGAGACAAAATGCTGGAAGAGGGGGAACTAGTACAGAGAGCTCCCCTGCTCTTCAGCACAAGTGGTACAGTCCGGTCTTCTGGCGTCAGAGAAGCCCGGGAAGGAACTTATCTTGGAGGGAGCAGGCACCAGGACACTGCTGTTGGACTTCTCCCCTGTGTGGCCCTTTTGGCTAAGTACCAAAACTTTTCTTTAACCATTACAAACTGTAATTTGTGGTTTAAAGAGGGAGGTTAGTAAGGGTTATATTGTGTTCTCTTATTTGCACAAACATCACACTGTCTGTTACACACGTACAAGTACAACTTTTATTACAGATTAGTTGGTTACTTGTTTCTAGCTCTGTCTCTCTCAATATCTCTTTATCTAGTGTGTTTGGTGTGCTTTTCCTTCTAAAATGTCAGATAAAGGAAAAGGCCCTATGGCTAAATATTTTACATGTTCTAGATGTAAGGTTAAATTACCATGTGGGCAGAAGGACCCATTGGCGCTCTGACTGCGAAGGAGGGGTCCTCTCAGCGCAAACCCAGCTCATTCCAGCCCCACTGACGGAGGAACCGGCCTGGGTGGCTTCCCTGACACAGTCGGTTTCCTCTTTAGCACAGATGATCTCTCAATCTACTCAGTTATTGACAAGTGTAGCAGCCTCTGTGTCTAATAATGCTGTTACACCCTTGGGGCCCCCTGCTGCCACAGTTTGTTCTGGAACGGCTATAGCAGGACCTTCCTCTTTGCTTACAGACCAGCCCCCTGTTCCCACAGAACCTGCATGGTCCTCAGCATTTAAAAAGGGTTTGGACAGACTTAACCAGTTACTTGAATCCCCAGATTTGCCCCCGGCTAAAAGAAAGTGGCTTAGATCCGCTAATCCTCTTATGGTCCTTTCAGATTCGGAGGGATTTTCAGAAGAGGAAGGGGAAATAAATTTTGATCCTGACCAGGTTCAACCTGTGGAACAGGAAGAAAACACTAGATATCAGTTTGTTGATGATTTGGTTTTAGCAGTGAGACAGGCGTTGAACCTCCCAGAAATGGAGGATCCTACTCCTAGAGACAGAAGTCTTTTTAAGAAGGCCAAAAGGAAGGTTATCCGGTTTCCCCCTTCTGTAGAACTCAGAGATATTGCAGAGGGAGCCTGGAAACAGCCTGATAAAAAGTTCTCTGTTCCAAGGAGGTTCTCTTCCCTGTATCCATTGCAGGAGGAGGACAAGGCTCGCTGGGAGGGAATCCCTAAAGTATATACTCCAGTAGCCCGTCTGGCCCGATACACTCTCCTACCAGTCCCCGGCTCAGCAACTCTACAAGATGCCACTGACCGCAGAGTGGAATCTCAGCTAAAATCTATATTTGTAGCAGCGGGTTCTTCCTTTAGACCCACATCTGCTTCAGCTTGGGTTGCTAAAGCCATGGAAGCATGGGCAGAACAACTGGCAGAGGCCTTACAGCTATCAGAATTACTTCCCCAAGCCTTACATCTAAAAGAGGCATTGGGGTACCTTTTATGAGGTGGCTCAGAGCACAGCGTCTGTGTCCTCCTCTATTCAAGCTGCGTCAATTTCAGCAAAAAGAACGTTATGGCTGAAATCCTGGGAGGGGGATTCAGAATCTAAAAAAATCCATTGAAACCATTCCCTTTTCAGCGGCAGATTTGTTCGACCCGGAATTACATACTATGATTTCACAGGCAACGGCGGGCAAAAGCACTTCTTTGCCGGTACTCTCAGGTAGGGAGCGGGCTCCACGGTTTAGCTGCTTTCGTCAGCCCTTTCGGGGGACCTCCTTGCCTAGGGGACAGTCATTTAGAGGTAGACAACCGAATGCTCGAGGCTCCTCTGTCAGAGGCAGGTCCTCGTTTGCAGCTAGGCACCAGGCCTCCAAGACTCAGGAGAAGCATGCGTCCTGACTGCCACCCTATTCTCCTAGTGGGGGCGCCAGTGGGGGGACGTCTGTCTTTTTTTCAGGAACAGTGGGTAGCGTCATCCCAAGACCCTTGGATTCGGGGCATTATATCAAGGGGGTACATGATAGACCTGCTGGGTCAGGTACCACATTGTTTCTTTGTGACCCTGCTACCCCAAGATCCACAAAGAAGACAGACAATACAGGCCTCTTCTTTCGCAAAGAGTTATTTGCAGGGTCCCAGACAACCAGAAAGGGAGGGGATTTTATTCAAATCTTTTTCTGGTCAAGAAACCAGACGTTTCCTTTCGACCCATTTTAAACCTAAAGAACCTCAATGTGCACTTACGAGTGGACAAATTTCGAATGGAGTCCCTGAGGTCGGTAATAAACGGCTTAGAGAAAGATCAGTTTATGGCTTCCATAGACATAAAGGACGCATACCTCCACGTTTCCATTTGGAGCGATCATCAGTCTCTCCTAAGGTTCACAGTGGGGGCCTCCCACTATCAGTTTTGGGCTCTTCCCTTCGGCCTCCCAACAGCTCCATGGGTCTTCACGAAGTTCATGTTGGTGATGGCAGCGTGTCTTCACTTAAAGGGAGTTCAGGTCGTGCCTTATTTGGACGATCTGCTCATCAAATCCTCCTCAGAGATTTGCTTACGTCAGCACTTATCCCTCACCATAGCTGTTCTCGAGAGCCATAGGTGGCTAATAAACTTAAAGAAATCCCAGATGGTTCCGTGCCAACGCATGGTCTTCCTAGGGCTCATCATGGACACCAGTCAGCAGAAGGTGTTCTTGCCTGTGGAGAAGATCAGTTCAATTTCGGAGTATAACATCTCAGGTCTTGTCCTCGCCCAGTCCCTCAATTCATTTGTGCATGCGGCTGCTTGGAAAGATGGTGGCCTCCTTCGAGACGAACCCCTTCGGTCGGGCTCATTCTCGATGCTTCCAGTGGGGTCTGTTGACAAAATGGTCAGGATCCCACCTACGTTTGGATCTCCAGAGGATCTCGCTGTCTCCGCGGGCGAGAGAATCGCTTCAGTGGTGGCTGAATCAGGATCACATGTCGGTGGGCAGGTCTTTTGCTCCAAGGTCATAGATCATAGCCAAAACAGATGCCAGCCTGAGAGATTGGGGGGCGGTAGTCCTGCACCTACGGCTCCAGGGACTTTGGTCAGTTCAGGAATCAGCCTTATCAATCAACACGTTGGAGTTGAAGGAAATTCTTTCAACTCTTCGGGGGGCCCAGACTATCCTTCAGGGCCACCCAGTCAGAGTTCAGTCCGACAATGCCACAGCTGTGGCATATGTCAACAGACAGAGAGGAACCAGGAGTGTAGCTGCGATGCAAGTTGCAGCTCAGATTTTTCTTTGGGCAGAACAGTATGTTCCAGCAATCTCGGCGGTGTTCATTCCAGGAATAAAGAATTGGTAGGCCGATTACCTCAGTCGCAATGCGGTGATACCGGGGGAGTGGTCCCTCCATCCGGAAGTATTTCAGTCTCTAGTTCAGAGGTGGGGTCTTCCGGATATAGATCTCATGGCCTCCAGACACAACAAAAAGGTTCTCAGGTTTTGCGCAAGGGCAAGGGACCCCGTAGCGGTGGATGTGATGACCATGTCATGGGACTTCAGGTTGGGGTATCTGTTCCCCCCCCAATTCCCATGAGTCGCGTACTCAGACGAGTGAGGCAGGGCGGTCTGCCGGTAATTCTGATAGCACCTGCATGGCCGCGTCGAGTGTGGTACGCGGACATAATCTCCATGGCGGTAGGTCAAGGACATCGTCTTCCATCGCGAGACAACCTTCTTCTGCAAGGTCCCTTTCGTCACCAGAACTTACCTCAGCTCAGTTTAACGGCATGGCTGTTGAAGCCAGCCTCTGGAAGGCTAGGGGTTTCTCCCCCAGTGTAGTGAACACTATGTTGCGAGCTCGAAAACCGGTTTCGGCTCGCATCTATCATCGTATTTGGCGAGCCTATATCAGATGGTGCGAAAATAAGTCCTGTCACACGTCTTCTTTTCCTCTCCCTCGCTTATTGCCTTTTCTTCATGATGGGCTGGAAGCTGGGCTCCGGTTAGGTTCCTTAAGAGTTCAGGTATCATCGCTTTCAGTTTTCTTTCACCTGAAGTTAGCAGACTTGCCAGACGTCAAGACTTTTCTTAAGGGAGTGTTACATATTCAGTCTCCCTACGTTCCGCCTACAGCACCATGGGATCTTAACCTGGTACTTGATATGCTTAAAGGGCCTCCTTTTGAGCCACTACTTGGAAGGTCGTCACCTAGAAGGTCGTCTTTCTTTTAGCGATTGCATCTGCACGTAGGGTTTCGGAAATGGGAGCTCTGTCTTGCCGGGAACCATATCTGTTTTTTCACGAGGACAGAGTGGTATTAAGAACTCTCCCTTCTTCTGTTCCAAAAGTAGTTTCTGCTTTCCATTTGAACCAGGAAATTGTGGTTCCGGTCTCATTCTGATCAGCAGTCTATAAAAAAATTAAACATGGTTAGGGCTCCCCGTATTTATTTTAAAAGAACTTCTCAGGTTAGACGTACAGATTCTTTGTTTGTTCTTTATGATTCTAACAAAAGAGGCTGGCCAGCCTCAAAACCGTCCATTACAAGGGGGATTATGGCAGCCATTAGGCATGCTTACATAAGGGCTAACCATCCTGTGCCAGAGAGACTAACGGCCCATTCCACCGGATCGGTAGGGGCATCGTGGGCAGCGAGAAATGGGGCTTCTGCGGACCAGTTTTGCAGGGCAGCCACCTGGTCTTCTGTCCACACCTTTACCAAATTCTATCAGTTTAATGTATTCGCATCCGCGGATGCAAATTTCGCTCGTAGTGCTCTACGAGCGGGGCTTTCAGAGCGGTCCCACCCTTAGGGGGCTGCTTTAGAACGTCCCCATGGTAAGCAGTGTCCCCCAGACGGAATCAGAGAAACGGATTTAACATAAGTACAAAAATCCTCTTTTTAAATCATAAGTTCCTCCCCAGCTCTAGCCTGATTTACACCTCCCCTAGATAAAGGTGGTCTGCTTGGACTGTTTGCAAGGCTTCATTACAGCCACACTCTGGGGCCTGCTAGCTGTGAGGAACTCAGTGCTACATACAGATGGTAAATCAGTCACTTTGCCACAATACATTTAAAAGAAAAAAATCCGATAAGCAAGGGGAAAAGGTAAAGGGTTACTTGTGGAGTAACACCCAGCTCATTGCACCGATTACACCTATAATACTACTTGCCAGTCATTTTACTGAGTGATTATCATTTTTTGTTGTATCTTAATGTCACCTGTAACTTTCTCTTCTGCCAATACCCTGAATACTGTCATATATTGTAGGAGGGTTGAATCTTATTGAGAAACTACTGAAGGATCCCAAACTCTCACAGAACAAGCTGGCATTGGATGGGTTAAATGACATGAAGATCCTATTCCAATACCTGGAACTATTTGGTGTGACAGATAAGGTGAGTAGATGGGTAGATTGGTGACCATTTCAAATGGCTTGGGCTGGATTTGCTATGAGGCACAGTAGGCTTGTGCATGGGGCAGTCAAGGGGTCCTTCCCTTTTGTTAGCAATAATGAGAAAATTCAAATGAAATGGCTTAAAATGTAGCAGTATTAACTGGGAGAGTGGGATCATATGAGGATGGAACTAACTGTGTAGGCTTGTGTAATATTATGCTTGGTGATGGTCACGCAATGGGAGTGTTCTTAGGGGTGAAGTTAGAGAATGGTGCAGAGCTTAGGACACCAAAGGCTGTGTACTTATAGGCTCTAGTGGTGTAAATCTAGCCCCAGATCCATAATCCACCGAATTATAAAGATGGGTATCCTCAGATAATTTTCTAATACTTTATTGACCTGATATATGGATAATGATTGTTTTTGTTTTCATATAACCTCCCCATGCAGATTTCTTTTGACCTCAGCTTAGCACGTGGCTTGGACTATTATACTGGAGTCATTTATGAAGCAATTCTGCTTCAGAATCAAGGAAAGGAGCAACAGAATGACAGTACAGAGGAATCTGTCAGTGTTGGCAGTGTAGCCGGAGGGGGACGTTATGATGGACTGGTGGGGATGTTTGATCCAAAGGGCAGGAAGGTTCCATGTGTGGGGGTCAGCATCGGAATTGAAAGGATATTCTCTATCATGGAACAAAAAGCAGAGGTATGTAGTAGACTTTACCCAATTCTAGCAAATGCAATCACTTGACGTTTTATAAAATGAGCTAGAATAACATGGTAGTTTTAGCAAATTTGAGACCTAACATTGAAAGACCTATGGGTTTATTATAGTTTATTATGTACTAAATATCCTCTATGTTGAAATGTATGAAACCTTACTGTTTGTGTACACAGCAACAGGATGAAGGTGATCACTAAGTACTAATAAGTAAATGTTTGTATCTAATGTAAAAGATTCTTGTGATTCCATAATGCTGAGAGGTGCATTTTCGTGGGTCCAGTAATTCCTTCTGAATATCAGGTCAGTGCTATTAAGTAGCAACGGGGAAGAATCCAGATTGGGGCTGCTTATTACCAGAGAGAGCAGAAATACAGCTCCTGGATTTGACTTGCCTTAATTGCAATATGTAATAGCCAAATATACATCAATAATAGTTGTTCTTCATCTATATATTGTTAAAGAAAAGGCATTATTGGGTCCATCCACTTCTGCCGCTAAGCCCCAGCAAGGGTCACTTAGAGCTCATTTATGGGTGCTTAAGGAATTTGTAATGGAAATTGATGGATTATACCTGGACCATCATCATCATCTATTTATATAGCGCCACTAACTCCGCAGCGCTGTACAGAGACTCACTCACATCAGTCCCTGCCCTATTGGAGTTTAGAGCCTAAATTCCCTAACACACACACACTGACAAAGAGAGAGAGGCAAGGGTCAATTTGATAGCAGCCAATTAACCTATTAGTATGTTTTTGGAGTGTGGGAGTAAACGGCAGTGTGATGAAGATGGCGCCGTGTGATGAAGGTGGGAGCAGTATGATGAGGGGAACAGTGTGATGAAGGGTACAGTGCTGTAATGAAAGTGGGAGCAGTGTGATGAAAGGGGCAGCAGTGTGATGATGGGGCATACATATCTGTTATTTGTTTCTCTTATTGTTGTGATTTTATAGCTATATAGTGTGTTATTTAAAATTAAAGCAGTGAACAAACTGGACTGTTACTACGGTAACAATTACTACAGTAATAGTGCTCATTAGTACCGCTAGTTCGGTAACCTTTAACGCTGATTTTTGCGGGAGCCGCGAGCAGAAATCTGGGTTAAAATTACTGTATAAACCGGCGGTTCCCAAACTGTGCGCCGCGGCTCCCAGGGGTGCCGCGGCGCTGTCATTGGGGTGCCGCTGGCCAGACATAAAAAATAAAAAGAACACAGAAACTTACCCAATCCGTCGGGCGCCGGGACCCAGCAGCCTCCTCTGTCCCCCCCCCCTCTGCTCTCTGTCCCCCCCCCCTCTGCTCTCTGTCCCCCCCCCCTCTGCTCTCTGTCCCCCCCCCCTCTGCTCTCTGTCCCCCCCCTCTGCTCTCTGTCCCCCCCCCTCTGCTCTCTGTCCCCCCCCCCTCTGCTCTCTGTCCCCCCCCCCTCTGCTCTCTGTCCCCCCCCCTCTGCTCTCTGTCCCCCCCCCCTCTGCTCTCTGTCCCCCCCCCTCTGCTTTCTGTCCCCCCCCCTCTGCTTTCTGTCCCCCCCCCTCTGCTTTCTGTCCCCCCCCCCTCTGCTTTCTGTCCCCCCCCCCCTCTGCTTTCTGTCCCCCCCCCCTCTGCTTTCTGTCCCCCCCCCCTCTGCTTTCTGTCCCCCCCCCTCTGCTTTCTGTCCCCCCCCCTCTGCTCTCTGTCCCCCTCCTCTGCTCTCTGTCCCCCTCCTCTGCTCTCTGTCCCCCTCCTCTGCTCTCTGTCCCCCTCCTCTGCTCTCTGTCCCCCTCCTCTGCTCTCTGTCCCCCTCCTCTGCTCTCTGTCCCCCTCCTCTGCTCTCTGTCCCCCTCCTCTGCTCTCTGTCCCCCTCCTCTGCTCTCTGTCCCCCTCCTCTGCTCTCTGTCCCCCTCCTCTGCTCTCTGTCCCCCTCCTCTGCTCTCTGTCCCCCTCCTCTGCTCTCTGTCCCCCTCCTCTGCTCTCTGTCCCCCTCCTCTGCTCTCTGTCCCCCTCCTCTGCTCTCTGTCCCCCTCCTCTGCTCTCTGTCCCCCTCCTCTGCTCTCTGTCCCCTTCCTCTGCTCTCTGTCCCCTTCCTCTGCTCTCTGTCGCGATCCCTCTCACTCTGTCCCGCGCCAGCCATAAAAAAAAACCCAGTAACTTACCCAATCCGTCGGGCGCCGGGACCCAGCAGCCTCCTCTCTCCCGCAGCAGCTTGTTACTGACGTCGATATTCAGTGACACTTGTTATGTATTTTTTTTTAATTAAAACATTTTTTTACACTTCTTTTTTTTTTCTAAAACCCGGGTCGGGCAGGTGCAGTATGAACCCGCCCGACCCGGGAATCTTCTTATCTATTCTGCCCTGTGCCATGGCAATATCCCGGGTAGACAAACATGCCCCAAAAATCGCCCCTTGATGCTAAATGTGCAAGACATAAATGTAGGCAGCCTGGACAGTCCAGCTTTTGTATACATTATTCTGGCCATGCTGGCATTTTATTTTCTTAATTGGCGTACAAGCCACAACGGTGTGTAAGTCCTTGCTTGATTTTCCTTATCTACCCAGATGTTTCCATGTTTGTCCACTATCTGTATGTTGGAATTTGGATTAAATGAGTGTCTAATGTTTGTTGTCATTTTAAAAAACAGTAAAGCATAAAATTATGCTGTAGCTTTAAAAGTTGAGTTTGAGTCACTATTTGGACATTGAAGGATTTGCTGAAACACAAAATTTGTTACCATGTTAACTGGATTTGCTGCTTTAGCCAATCCGTTTGGTCAAAATGACCAAATTAATTTATGTTTGCACCATGTGGGATTCCATAATCATTTAACCATTGTTCTACATGATTCAATTCCAATCCTTTTGGACCAGAAGGGGGTAGTATGAAAACTAGTTGAAACCATGATGCCCATTGCCACTTGTTTTGGGGTCATTGCTCAAGAAAGTTGGGGAGGAAAAAAGGGGAAATGCCCGTAATGCTAGCTTACAGCACAGAGCTGCTCCTGGACCCCCTGGTTCAGGTGACATGGCTGTCTTAATACAGCAGCGTTGGAGAGCTGTTATGAAGCTTTTGCACATGTTCTACTTTGTTTGTATTCTCTCTCCCTCATCAGGCTTCTGAAGAAAAGATTCGGACCACAGGGACCCAAATACTGGTGGCAGCAGCTCAGAAGAAGCTTCTGGAAGAAAGAATGAAACTTATCGCAGAACTATGGAAGGCTGGGATCAAGGTACATGATATCAACTAATTAGTTATGTGCATATCATTAAATGCCCACTAAACTTTACATGTTAAATAACCCTGCAGCACAAAGAATACTTATGCCCGTTCTCCACAGGCCTCATACCAACTGGTGTCAATTGTGTATAACAACCACATGTTACAGTGGTTTGAGATTGACCTGCACACTACACTGTATATGTGTATGTGGTATTGTTAACACAGCGCTTGTACATATGTTGGTGCATTTTGTGCATCAGTGTTAGTTGCAGTGTCTGTGTTTTAGGGAGGGAGCAGTTACTGCCAGACAGGTAGTGCTAAAGAAATACATTGTATCATTCCCTGCAGAGGCCTGTCTACTGACCTGACCTGTTATAGCTCCCTCTTGTTTTCATTAAGCACTGATACTGCATTGGCAGCGTATTAATAAAGACATAAAGCAAAAATCTATATTCCTTGTCCCTGAACATCTGCAGCATACCCTTTAAAAGTTCAGGGAATTTGATATTAAGACAAAAAGGACCATAGTGACATCAGTTGTGTTTGACTGCTACTGAAACCATGTTAGCCTGGTTTTTTTTTTTGGTTTTTTTTTTTATTGTCATTATATGATCTCATTATATAACCCACATTCAGATTTTGTAAGTTCTGTTAATGTGTTTTTTGTCAACTAAATCATTTATACTATTGTATATTTTTCCCCTTATTCTGGTTACACTCATGCAGATTTTGTTTGTTAATTTACTCCTCTTTTAGAGGGTAGTTCCACTCAAAACTGAAAATGTAATTAGTGGAATATCCTAAGTAAGCATTTGTTCTCAAAGGATACTTACCTTGGATCTGGCATTGGGCTATCTGGCTGGACCTTACACACCCCTTCCACTGCCTCCCCCACTACTTCACCCTCTCACCAGCAGATATTGCTGGGCTCTCCTTGCTCCTGCCAACCCAGTCTTTTTTCAGACAGGCAGGTTGTTGTCCACTGTGCAGGAAAGAGGAAGGCACTGGTAGGATCTCTCAGGACGTCGGGGGCACCCACTTGATAGCTTTAACACTGGACCCTGTTAATGGTTATGTATTGTCTGACAGAGCTGTATAGTATGGTGGCATATAGTAATAGTCAATTATGTCTTCATCCAAACAGGCAGAAATGTTGTACAAGAAGAATCCAAAGTTACTTAATCAGCTGCAATACTGTGAAGAGACCGGCATTCCACTGGTGGCCATTATTGGGGAGCAAGAGCTAAAAGATGGATTAGTGAAGCTCCGAGTTGTTTCTACAAGGGAAGAGGTTAGTAAAATTATGTTCCATCATCATTATAAATACATTGTACCATTGTTCCCATGGTTATGGCTACAGTAGACTAGTAACAATGACTGGAGGTGATATTCCCCTGCAACCTGTATTGTCATCAATGTAACAGAAAAAGTGGCATTTGGGTATCATCTTTAAGCTAAATTTCCCCTTGTTGCCAAACTACTATTTAGAGCAATAAGCTTTTATGGGCAAGTTTATGTTCTATGGGAGTGCTAGGACTGGTATAGTTTTACCTGAAAAATGAAAACTAGGACTTTGTTGTTTTGTGGGCAGCAGGAAAACAGCATAGCAACACAGAGTTGGGTTACCATTAAATATATACCTTTTGGGGTTGGATTCTCTTCTCCACAAGGGGTAGAGGGTGTGGGAGGGA
Organism: Mixophyes fleayi; assembly: GCF_038048845.1. NCBI lineage: Eukaryota > Metazoa > Chordata > Amphibia > Anura > Limnodynastidae > Mixophyes > Mixophyes fleayi. The sequence continues at coordinate 301,783,762 of NC_134405.1, read as the reverse complement.
CAAATTAATGGGTCCTAGCCTAGTCCTGCAAGTCCTGCACATCACCTTGAGCCGGTGAGTGCCAGGCTGAATATTAAGATGGCCCCTCCCAAATCCGGGGACCTTACACACCACATGAATTTGGAGAAGCCCTGGTGAATTTTAAGGTGGCCTACCCTACTCTTGGAAGCTCTAGACACCTCTTGGAGCCAAGGTGAATATTAAGATGGCCCAATCTAGTGCTGGAAGCCCTATGTGCACCTTGGAGCTGGAGAAGAAGCCAGGGTGAATATTAAGATGACCCAGCCCCTCCTGGTGTTGAGGGGGAGGGGGTAGGATTATAATACCCAGGTATGACACTCTCCTCTAGAGCTCTTCCAATTTACCATGCCATGGAGATATGGGTAAGCTTAGGCCATCTTTCAGCTGCTGTGTAAATAAAAGTTTTTGAGTGCGTTGGAGACACACCGATAAATATCCTAGATTTTTATAAAAAAAAGAAAAGAATGTTTTAGAAAGTACTTAGTGAACCTTTATCTGTGTGTAGTCCATTTTGAGCCAATGTAGTACAATCAGAAACTAGAAAAAAATCCTGTTTATCTTTTTTTTATCCAACAATGGTATGGGGAGAAGTCTGGAGGTGACCGGGAAAGAGCTGTGTGTTTATGTATATACATATGGTTTTGTAGTTTCTTGTATAGTTAATGTAAGTCTTTTAATGGTTGAAATAACGTTGCAAAATAAGTGATTATAATTTCTTTTTTTTAAGGTTGATGTGGCCAGACAAAATTTGGTTGAAGAAATACATAGGAGAACAAACAAGTTATAAGACCTTTCCACAAGGTTTAGGTTAATATATATATTCGGGTCCACCTGTTTCTGGTATCCTGTGGTTTCCAGCAATTATTTGTAATCAACACCTGCATATATTGTACATTTTCTCAGCTTCTCTGTTCAGAAAAGGGACAACGTTGTTCAAGGTTTAATAAAGCATGTGTTACTGGATGGAATGACTGCTTTATTTGTGTTCTTTTGCATCTCCTTTAAATATAAGTTAATATTTTGTATGCTGGATATAAGTTTACGTAGAGGGTCTGCACAGCCCTTAACATACAGCTTTTTGTTATCTGCTTCTTTTTGATTGAGAGTCACATGACATCATAGCAGGCAAACACATCCCATAGTGTAACATAATTCACTGTCATTCAACTAAGCCAGGGGTCAGGGAACTTTTTTTACCTTTTACCCCCAAATATATTAAGATACGCCGACGTTACCCCCTTGATTTGAAAGGAAGGAAATCATATATTATTAATTATTGGAATTCAAAATTTTATTGAATCTATTCAAAATTTCTTTGAAAGCTTCAACTTCAAAACTTCAGGTTTTAGAGAAATGATGTTGCTTCATTTTTGATACAAGAGCATCAATATTGGGGCATTTTGATGTCAGAGCAATTTGGATACATTCTTCAGCGTCCAATCGATTTCTCTGCTTTGTTTTTATGTTCTTTAGAGTGGAAAATCCTTGTTCGCAAAGGTAGGTTGTTGCAAAAGGCAGCAACTTTTTGACTGCCTCCTCATGTGCAGTTTTGAATGCCTTTGCAGCTGTTGACATCTAAAAATATGACAGATCTGCTTTGTTTTCAAATGCAATACGTGCTTCATTATTGCATCAAAGCTCAAGAAGTGCCTCTGCCAAGCCTTGAGGCTCTTCTGGTGCAACAGCAATTTCACATTTAAAGGGGTCTATAATCCAACTTACAGCATGTGAATCGGCAGCATTACCCCCAGGAATTTCATTTTTACCCCATTTGGGGTAATTTACCCCTGTTCCCTGACCACTGAACTAAGCCATGGTTTCTTCCACTCCTCTGCAGCAGGTTGTCATGTTGGGGGAGGAGCTTCCCTAACTGGAGTAGATAGTGAGTGAATGACAGTCCTGCTCTGCAGAAATACGCTGCTTGGTTTGGATGATTTATAAACAGGGACAATGATGAACAAACTGCAGTTTCAGCTTTTTGACCTGCATTAGACCCCATTAGGGTGTCAGCCCTCTAAAGGAGTGGAGAGCAAACACTTTACATTTTAAAGTAGTTCTCTACTTTTTGTCCTTTAATATAATAAGACCCCCCTCCCATAATATAGCAAATCCTTTCTGTTACCTGAATCTGGGAGTTCAGATGTGTGCAAACTGCTTGTGTTACTGTAGGATTGCTGGTAAGTGAGAACATCTGGTCTGCCAAAACTAAATAAAATCTAGAAAAGACGTAATAATAATAAAGCGTGCACAGATAAATTGCATGCATCCAGGATGTTCTCACTTACCAGCAACCTAAAGTAACACAGAGCGGAGCTGCAGCATATGGCTGATACTGCTGCAGCAGCTACTGTATCCTTGGAAGATGCTGATTGCAGTATATGTAGGGGAGGGAGGAGCAGGGTAGCTGAGCTGTGACACACATGAGCCAGGGCTTAGGATTCGCTCTCTGCATGTATCCCTGGGTGACTGAAGCCAGGTGCAGAGAGGCGCAGGCAATTCACTCAGCTAGCAATAGCCCGAACTGACTCGCCAAGCCACAGTCGCTATCTGTTCCTGACAGAAAGGGAGGTGGTATCTTTGCTGGTCACAGCAAAGATACCACCTCCCTGTGAGGAGACATCCCCTGTCGCAGCCGAGGCAGGGGATGTCGCCTCACAGGGAACCGGCGAGCTCTACTGAGCTCAGTGCGTTTCAGTCACAGAGTGGGACATATCAGCAGGGACGCCGGGTATCGTTTGGATTTTCCTGTAGTGTGTTCCCAGCCTAAGGACCTGACCACCACCTGCATTACACACTTTTTTGGATTACAGTAAATTAAAAGCTCAGTGAAATATTCCTGACCCAGCGCATATCACCTTTGTGAATAAGCTCTTAGTTCTTTAGGGTATGTCCACATGAACACTTGACGCTATAGATACGCACATATCGCTTGAATGGAATTGTGAGAAACATGCCTATAAGATTTTATTTTTTATATGAAATGTGTCATGTGGACAATGAGGACAACTTCATTTCTCATGCTCCTGGATGCAGTGTGAGTAAAAGAAATAATTCGATCTATCCATATTATTCAAAGCTCCAGGTATTTGAGAAGCTCCGCAGCAACGTTTTTCTTGTAGGTTTGCTACGAGGATATCGGAGCACTACCCACATTGCAGATTGATGTTCTGAGGGTCTGACACTTATTTATGTTTTCTTGTCAAAAGTTTGGGAAGTGTCAATACATGATGCAGGGCCTGGAACCAGATCAATGTGAAACTGAGGAGACCATTACATTCCTGAATGACTTTGTGAAGATTTAGAATCGGTCACCTGTGTAACTTAAAACTTCATGGTTTGTAGACTAGCCTAGTTGCTGGTAATGGCTTTTTCAGGGGGCACACGTTGTTTGTCCACCCCTCAATTTGCTGCTACCAGCCTAAGCTATGGGTGCAGGTGCTGGGAGCACTTTTGGGAGGGCCACACTGGTTTTCATTATTTATTTAGACTTTTTTTATTTATTTTTTTACACCAGTAAGGTCTGTGCAGATGATTAGCAGCTGTCATTACAAACAGGTCCTGATTTGTTGCTGTGTCCAGGTTTGACTCAACCACATATAACATGCCTTTACTGTGCAGTGCCTGCACTTACCTGCCCCTTCCTGCTGCCACACTGGTGCATGTGCCCTCGCTCATGTCTTTATATTCTGTGCCCCTGCTCTTTGCCTACACACTTTACCATGTTCTTTTCCTATAAATCTTTGACCTGACACCACCTACTAAATATCGTCTGGTTGGCAATGTATGTTTAAGGTAAGCATATTTCTTACTATATCTGTTTTATGCATTTGGCCGTTTTTGATTTATGATTGAAATAACGCAGTGGTATGAATGTTTCTTGACATGTTGACTTTGGTTACACTGCTGAGATATGTCCCATGTTTTCTAGTGTTCATTTGGAAATGAGGATATGTACATTTCTAAACGGACTTAAGCTGTATTTACTTACGTACACGGTCATCTGACTCCTTTCCTGTGTATTTTGTATGTCTGGAAAACCAAGTTTTTAAATAATAAAAAAAAATAAAAAAAATAAGTTATGATGACCTGGCAGGTAAGCTGAATCGGCAGCAAATTGATTGCTTATGTATCTCTATCTCATTTAGTGTAATTCTTTTGAAATAAATTGTGGATTCAGTAGATGAAAATATATTATTTTCTGTACTTTGCAAGGCAAGCACACTATTGCATTCTAGAAGATTTTCCTAGAACAGCAGACTTATCCGTTAAACCACTGGCATTATTGGCCTGATTGATGTCCGCATGCAACTTACACGTAAGTTTTGTTTTTAATAAAAGCACTGAACTTGTGTGCAGTTGTGGCGGTTTTCAAATCCAAGAAAATCTCAAGATATGTTTTGATTTGAATCTGGGTGGAAGCACTCTCTGCCTAAACAGTACTTGCTGTACGGGAACACACAGAACAGACTGCAGGATACGCACATGGGTATGTACAGTAAAAGGTCACATCAGAACCCATACAGAAAATAACCACCATAACTATATAATTTATATAAATATTTATTTTCAAATTTTTTACATTCTCTACATAAAGATGATCTGAATGCGTACTGTACATACAATGCGTTTTAATAGTCTTAGCTGCATACATTTGTTCTGTGATGGCTAATGACAAGCATATGTGTAATGTGAAATCAGACTAGGCTGTGTCAGTCATCACTGTCGGTCAGCATTTACACCAGGCCTGTCCAACCTGCGGCCCTCCAGGTGTTGTGAAACTACAAGCCCCAGCATGCTTTGCCAGTAGACAACCAGTTGATAGCTGGAAGGGCATGCTGGGACTTGTAGTTTCACAACACCTGGAGGGCCGCAGGTTGGACAGGTCTGATTTACACCATACTTGCCAACTTTTGCTTGTTAGCTTCAGGGAGATCCCGGGGGAGGTGGGCGTGCGGGGGCGGAACTTGACGAATTAAATAATTTTGGCACCACCCCATAAAGGATTGTCACAATTTTGGCCAAATACAATGGGGGAGGGGCTAAGATGACACGATATTTGAACCCCTTCCTTCCCCCATCCTGCCTCTCAAGTCAAGTAGTCATAAATGTCATTTGCATTCAGATAAGAATTGCATGCAATTAGATTCATTGGTGTAATGTCCCTTTCTGGTCAGGCGCACTGTTATTTCAGGTCAGATACACTACGCACAAAAACATGTCTGAACATGAATCGGGCTCTATGTCTCTGATGCATTAAGATTTCACTTGTCCAAAAGCGAAATTACATTTTAATGCCAGTCTAACACCATTATTTCTACCTTAAACAGTCAGGATAATGATCTTTAGAGGAAAACGCCCAAAAAAAAAAAACATACTGAGCGATCCAAAGGTTCTCAACACAGAGTTATCCAATCAAATGCGGCTCTCAGAGCATACGTATGGTTCAAAGGATCTTTCCTGGCACCTCCTGCTTCCAACAACTGTGGGGCTGACGGGTTGGCAGCAACGGAAAAGGAAGGGGTGCAGGAAGGCTTCCCTCCAGGCCTCTTGCAGAAGGAATTGGGGTTCCCGATTGGGATAACAGTAACTTTGAGTGGAGTTCTTCTTAAATTTGTACAGCCCACCACAAGTTCATGTCCAATAACCCCCTATATTATGTTACTGGTATAGAGAAGGTAAGAGAGAGGAAAATGGTAACTAAAAATATTATAAAAAACATTTATTTACTGCCACTTTAATTTTTGTTCTGCTTTCCAGGTATCAAAACATCACAAAAAAAAATCATGAAGAAGGTGCTTGTGTCCTAATGTATGTGACATTGCTATTTATACAGTGGTTGGACAATTAATTTTTTAAACTTTTGTGTATTTTAAAGGTTTGGACCTCAAAAATAGTGAATATATAGTAAATACGTTCTCATTTATGGTATATACTATTTATTTATAGTATAGTATATTCATGCATGATGGTGCGCCATGCTGTACGGCAAAGGTGGTATTAGCGCACCTTGATGATAGAATCAAAGAGTTGGCTAAGAAACACATTTTAGAGCATGTGGCGCAGAGTAAAATCCGTTATCAAAGCCAAGGGTAGCCCAATCAACCTGCTAAATAAAAAAAGTTTATCTAAAGTATGAAATATGTGTATTTACCATTATTTTATCAAAATTTTACAAGAAACTAAAAAAATCATTATCCAACCACTGTATATCTACAGTACATGCAAATGGTTCCCAAACTTTTTCAGTTTGTGGCACCCTTAGAGTCTCCATATTTTTTTCAAGGCACCCCGCCAAAATAATTATTGAGCAGTCCCCTTTTATAAGTAGTTGATTAAAATAACATAATAAGGTTTAGGTCAGAGCAGAAATACTTAGTAAGTCGTTTTCAAACATAATACACATCCTCACTCTGTGCCTCTTCATCCTCACACTCTGCAGAGACTTGCTGCACAGTATGTGCAGGTCCGTTCGGCAGAGACAGGCAGGGACAGTGTGCTGCCCGGCCGCTCTGATTAAACACAATCAGAGCGGCCGGGCAGCACACTGTCCCTGCCTGTCACGGCCGAGTGGACCTGCACATAGTGTGCAGCCGCCGGCATCCTTAGGCGTCAGAAAGGGGGCGGGGCCTAAATTGCCCGGGGTACAGCAGTTTTCTAGATCTGCCCCTGCTTCATCCTCGCACTCTGTGCCCCCTCATCCTCACACTCTGTGCTCCCTCATCCCCACTCTGCCCCCTCCTTCATTCTTTTGCCCCTCCATTGCTGTTCCCTATCACCATTTCCCCTACGTTTCATTACTTACCATACATGGCTTTCTTTCTTCTGTTTCTTCTGTCTTCTCACCAATCCGGGGGTGTTTAGGACCCAGCATCCTCTCTGGTGCCACTTCTCAATGAATATGTCGGATGTGATGACATCACGCCAGACATTCAGTGAGGAGGGAGAAGGATGCTGCTGGGTCCCGGGCGCCCCCCGGATTGGTAAGTTGTTTTTTTTTGTTTTGTTTTTTTACCTGGCCACGGCACTCCTGGGAGCCGCGGCGCACACTTTGGGAACTGCTGGTATATGCAATTACATTGAATATAGCAATCTAATAATTTGACCAGCACGTTGTAATCCTCTCTAGTTTGGCCATGATTTAGATATCATCTGGTTGCTTCATGTCATTATTACTTCAGGAGATACAACACTGGACCACATCATAGGCTTCATCCATATTGACAGCTTTCATGTGTGCAGGATGCATTAGTGTAATATAGTCATTTAAAGCAGTTTAATACATTTTCAAAACTGTTGAAGAAAGGTTTTAATTGAAAAACAGTGCAAGCCAAGTGCTTTAAATGCACATGAAAAGTCCATTGAAAAAATATGTTAAAACAAGCATACCTCATGGGAAGAATCTCAACAGATAAAACTGCTGGCACAGGCTGTACACATGCATCGTGTTCACAGACTGTCACATGATTATCGCACTACATGCATGATTTAAAATAGTTTGACTGACCCACTAGTATGAACCATCTCAACATGCCCAACGCCTAATTTTCCCTATTCTTAATGCAGTTCCTTTAATAATTTAATTATTTGAGTTTTTAGTTCCGTTTTTTTTTTAACATGTATTCAGTCCAGGTCATTGCAATAAAAAAAAATGGGAATATAAGGAACAAAGCCTTATTTTATACTGGGTGAAATTGGTCATTTTGGAGTGTCAGAGTTGACCCTATTATTACAGAGTTAACTAAAAACGAAAACAGATATATTGGCTTTACTTGCCGGTCAGAACAAAATGCATAGGGAGGTTGCTCCCAGAACCCCGACATATTTCTGTTGCACTCCATCTCACCACCTCAATGACTTAAGTCAATAAATAAACCAGTTTGTACCTGCAATGCAAGCTGCAGCAGTTTTGTCTTTTACCGTTTTATGAATTAGAATTAAAAATATTTTCACATGTATTAGAAGATGCTTCCAGTATGGAGTTTCAGTTTCGTTAGAATAGGGAGGAGTGGGGGTGCAAGGTGAATGGTTGGGTTTAGGGCGGCTCTCCTCTGATTGGATGATGGTCATGTTTGGGGGGAAAGGTCTGTTGAGTTGGGAATCTATATAAAGGCTTCTGCATTAGAAAGAGATTTAATGCTTCGTGACGAGGACAGAGATTGCATAAAGCATCCAGAAAAATGAGTAATGATAGCCAGGTAATCATCATTATTAGGCTATATTTAAACATAATTTTTTGACATTTTCTTCATAATGAGTTTTAAGAAACTATTATGGGCCAGTTTTCTTCAAATTGGTGTTTATGTAATTTATTTATCCATTTTTACCAATTTAAATTTCGAAGCATTGACTTATTTTGACCATCAAATAAACCCACTTAATAATCAAAGTTTGGTTTCTTCGATCAAGTTATTTCAATTTATCTGTTGGCACCTATGTTTGGGTTATTAACATATCATAGTATCTGACCATTATATAGCATGTGCGTCTCGAGAATGGCCATGTGGCAGAAGTTTCACCTTCTGCAATAAAAAGAGTCATCAGCATTATTAACATGAGACTTGCATTTTTTCGCGGTGTAATGAAGATTACAGGGCGTTTGGTTCGGGAGTTTTGTGGCGTATGCGCTTTACCCCGCAATTTGCGCTGCAATTATACTTGTGGAAGTAGTGTGGCGTATACAAAACCAGTGTCCTCTTCCTCTTAGTTGTGGCTCGTCAAATATACATTATGCACTGTCAGACAAAAAAACGTGTAAGATGGAACTTGTAGTTATTCAACACAGTCACAGGCTGTATATAGAGCTGATGGCTCACATGTATTCTGACTACGGAAACGAATGTATCTTTTTTTCAGCATACGTATGTGCTTTTGACTGATTTTTATTGCAAGCGTTCGTACAACCCCAGGTCTATTAAATAATGCAGGTATTGTCTTGCATAGAATACTGCTGACTCCCAGAGTGTTCTGAGAATCACACAGGCAACAAAATGAACACATTTGTTCATAATTTGAATGATACTGGGCGGCTGATTTTTTATTAATAACCTTAAATGTCAAAATTGCCCCCATAGGTCTATTGTTGGTTCAGTTTTTATGCCGGGGACCAATTTCACCCGGGCTAGATTCAGCTGTATTCTGTGCATAGGAACCCTGCCAGTGCCTATACACTATGACATTAGTGCCTGAGGCAAGTTAATCCTTACACATCAGTAGATTTTCCACAATTATAAAACCAGTATGAGCCTTGTTTGAATTCTGTATGAGCATTCTGCTGACTAATAATGATTGCAGTGGTGGGACAAGATCAGATCTTTCTAGACTTCTTTGAACTCTTTCTTTCTGCATACAATTGACAACATGATCAGTAATCTATGCTCCTAACATGGCAGCCTGCTGCAGAGGATTAAAAGAGATCAGAGTGGACATTAGCGAAGAATAAGCATACCAGCTATTTTATGAATACTATTTTACTATTTAGCTCAGCAATACACAGAATTTTAAATATAGATAGATAGATATTCGATGGTGGCTATACTTGCAATTTAAAGGATTGTACAGTTAAAAGCAAAAACCCAACTATCCATTTATGGACACACACTCTATTTAAACAAGGAAGTATCGGTCCGGGCTGCAAGACATCCTTATCTTTGTATTCCGCCGTGTGGCATTCTATGTTAAAGTTTCAAAGTGTTATTAGTGTTTCAGACCACAGAATGGCCACCAACTGCTAATTTGTGTAATGTCTAGGGCAATGCGGCTAATGGCTCAAAAGAAAGGGGGAGACAAGGTTTTGATTCTGATTTTCTGTGGAATTGATTGCTAATAATTTCACATTGAAATGAGGCTTTACCTAGGGATTTAAATCAGCATTACAGGTATACAGTCATGGCCAAAAGTTTTTAGAATGACACAAATATTATTTTTCACAAAGTCTGCTGCCTCAGTTATTATTATGGTAATTTGCATATACTCCAAAATGTCATGAAGAGTGATCAGAAAAATTGCAATTAATTTCAAAGTCCCTCTTTGCCATGACAATAAACTTTATCATCAAAACATTTCCACTGCATTTCAGCCCTGCCACAAAAGGACCAGCTGACATCAGGTCAGTGATTCTCTCGTTAACACAGGTGAGAGTGTTGACAAGGACAAGGCTGGTGATCACTCTGCCATGCTGATTGAAGTAGAATAACAGACTGGAAGCTTTGAAAGGAGTGTGGTGCTTGAAATCATTGTTCTTCCTCTGTCAACCATGGTTATCTGCAAGGAAACACGTGCAGTCATTATTGCTTTGCACAAAAAGGGCTTCTCAGGAAAGAATATTGCTGTTGGTAAGATTGCACCTATATCTACCATTTATTGGATCATCAAGAACTTCAAAGAGAGCGGTTCAATAGTTGTGAAGAAGGCTTCAGGGTACACAAGAACATCCAGCAAGCGCTAGGGCCGTCTCCTAAAGTTGATTCAGCTGCTGGTGCCAGTGCAGAGCTTGCTCAGGAATTGCAGCAGGCAGGTGTGAGTGTATCTGCATGCACAGTGAGCTGAAGACTTTTGGAGGTTGGCCTGCCATCAAGAAGGCCAGCAAAGGAGCCACATCTCTCCAGAAAAAACATCAGGGACATACTGATATTCTGCAAAAGGTACAGGGATTGCACTGCTGAGGGCTGAGCAAAAGTCATTTTCTCTGATGAATCCCCATTCAGATTGCTTGGGGCATCTGGAAAAACGCTTGTCCGTAGAAGGAAAGGTGAGGGCTACCATCATTCCTGTCTCATGCCAACAGTAAAGAATCCTGAGATCATTCATGTGTGGGGTTGCTTCTCAGCCAAGGGAGTGGGATCACTCACAGTTTTGCCTAAGAACACAGCCATGAATAAAGAATGGTACCAAAACATTCTCCTAGAGCAACTTCTCCCAGAGCAACTTCTCCCAACCATCCAAGAACAGTTTGGTGACGAACAATGCCTTTTCCAGCATGATAGATGTGATAACCAAGTGGCTCAGTGATAAAAACATCAACATTTTGGGTCCATGGCCAGGAAACTCCCCAGACCTTAATCCTATTGAGAACTTGTGGTCAATCCTCAAGAGGCGGGTGGAGAAACAAAAACCCACAAATTCTGATGACCTCCAAGCATTGATTAGGCAAGAATGGGCGGCCATCAGTCAGTATGTGGCCCAGAAGTTGATTGACAGCATGCCAGGGCAAATTGCAGAATCTTCAAAAAGAAGGGTCAAAACTGCAAACATTTACTCTTTGCATAAACTTAAACCTTATGTAATTGTCAATAAAAGCCTTTCACACGTATGAAATGCTTGTAATTTTACTTCTAATTTTACTTTTAATGCTTGTAATTGTAATTTTAGCAACATTTGACAAAAAGGTCTAAAAACATTGAAGCAGCAAACTTTGTGAAAACCAATACTTGTGTCATTCTCAAAACTTTTGGCCATGACTGTACATTAAACAAGCTAAAAGCAATGAATTCAAATGGGTTGACACCAAGATGGTTACATATACCGATGGACAGAGTTACAGTCCTGTCATGTTATATATAAATTTGTGTGGTCACTATATATAAATAAATCCCAGAAGTCTAAACTTTAAATATGGTAGAGCATAAACTTTAATTATCAGCAACCAGTTTTCACTTTCAAAAAAACATACACGTATATTTTATCTCTGAGAAAAAGCAGATTGAGTTTTGGAGGAAAATTGGGGGGTTGCTGTAATGGAGTGAGAGTTAGAACAAATATTGAAATACTAACAATTCGTAGAGATTAGGAAAAATGAAAAGACAATGTATAGTCTTGAATTTTTGATAGTTCCATTTTAATTCATTAATAGCAGTATTAATATTTATAATAGTAGTACTAACATTTATAGGCATAATATTTAATATATATTTATTTATTTTTGAATATTTCCTATCACACTCTGGTTAAAACCATGGCTGTATGTTGTGGTACCAGGTGCCCATGACATCCTGGTGATCTGAAGATGGACCAGAAACAATGTTGTGTGATTCCTGTCCCGTTGATCATTCAATACAGTTTTCAAAGTGAACATTGTGCTTGTTAAATGCCTAAATACTATAACCTTCCATGTTTACAATAGGAAATCCCTGTGATATGACCATGTTACATCATGAGGGATTACGAGGAAAACAAAGCCATGGGACGATGCAAACGAGACCTTGAGCTGGGCATCCATGTAAAGCAGTACTAATGCATAATGAAAACTGGTTCTAAAAGTAACTTCTATTCTGGTTATTATTGCATCCAGTTCACATACAGAAAATATAAGAGACGTAATGGAGTCTGGTGGCTTCTCAGGTCTCCCTGGATAAAAACATTTGAAAAATAAACACAGTGAAAAATAAAATTATTCAAGCCTCTATCAACTACTTAAAACCTTGTAGAAAATAAAAGGTATTCCTTTCTGAGGTTGTGCAATTATAATTGTAAAAGAGGAAGGAAGTGTATTTTTGTTTTTTATGTACAGATTTGTTTTATATTAAATAACCCAGAAACTAAACAATTCAAGATGCTAAAAATCCTGTTTATAAACAAACAAAACAAACATAAAACATGTTCAGACTAAGGAATAAGTTGTTCCTTGTGGACAGATGGTAGCTGCTACAGGTCATGTCTGTTCCTTGGTGGTAATGTTGTAGTGGTATCTTGGAGCCCGATAACCCTAAGGTTTGTCAACTTGTCATGCTGATCACATGGCTAAGCTAAGTATCCCACTACGGCCACCAAATTCTCCTTAGGGTCAATCCTTTATGTTGCCCCAGTCCCAATAATAGCCACCACACAAACACTGTGCTAGTCTCCATTGTGTGCTCTGTGTGCGTTCTCTCATCTCCATAGTACCTCATGCCAACCCATCCTTGTTTTCCTGTCTCTTCTGCCTTGTATTTTCATGCCTTACCCCCTTACCTGTTGTGTCATGTCTGCCCCTTTATTTCCACCATGTCTGTACAGTTTACTGCCCCCTTGCCTAACTGCGCTCCATTACCTTTCTAAGATTGTATTATACTTTTGTCTAGGCTCTTCATTCTGTATTATTGTTTATTTAGCAGCACCATCTAACAGTGCTGTACAGAGAATATCATATCATTCACACTAGTCCATGCCCATCGGAGCTTACAGTCTAAAATCCCTAACTTGCAAGCATGAGGCCCCATTTTTGGATGGAGCCATTTAAACTATATTTATGTTTGTGACTGTGGGATGCAACCAGAGCACACGGAGGAAAGCCATACAAACATAGGGACAACATACAAACTCCACAACTCAGATAAGGCCCTGGTTGGATTTGAACCCATGGCCCTAGTACTTTGCAGCAGCAGTGCTAACCAATGAGTCACCATGCTGCCCTTTAAAGCATAATTACATCTCTTGAAAGAGCGTCATGGTAGACCACGCTCAGAAAGTAGAAATTGAAAACTGACTTAAAGAGAGACTGTCAGGTTGTCCAATGCTGCGATAACAATTGTTGTTGATGGTCTTGCAGATCCTGGTCCTTCTTGCTATATAGGAACTCCATTTCTCTGCACCTGACTGAACAGATTGTCTAGTAAACAATATAAAACTGAGCAACATGACGATCCTCTGGATTCTAATTACTTTTTTTAATACATCTGGGGGTAAATGTATCAAACTGCGAGTTTTCGGCGGGTTTGAAAAGTGGAGAAGTTTCATATAGCAACCAATCAGATTCTAGTTATTATTTTGTAGAATGTACTCAATAAATGACAGCTAGAATCTGATTGGCTGCTATAGGCAACATCTCCACTTTTCAAATCTGCCGTAAATTCGCAGCTTGATACAGTTACCCCCTGGAATAGAGCCTTTGTCCGTGAGTAATATGTTCCCCAGTGACACATATCTTTTCATTTCAAATGAAAAATCTGAATTTATCGGTATGTTTATTTATTTTACCATAGGCTTGGTTTGACTCGCAGAATAAGGAAAATAAAGCTATGCTCCGGCAGTGGATGAAAAATGAAAATATCAGCCTTGTACAAGTCAATGGCCAGAGGAAATATGGTGGCCCCCCTCCAGGTATATGGCTCTTACATCTTGCGCTGGCGGCTTAGTATTGGATGACATCATCATTTATTTATATAATGCCACTGATTCCATACCGCTGTACAGAGAACTCACTCACATCAGTCCCTGCCCCATTGGAGCTTACAGTCTAAATTCCTAACACACACACACACACACACACACACACAGACAGAGAGAGAGAGACTAGGGTCAATTTTTGATAGCCAATTAACCTACTGGTATGTTTTTGGAGTGTGGGAGGAAACCAGAGGACCAGGAGGAAACCCACGCAAACATGGGGAGAACATACAAACTCCACACAGATAAGGCCATGGTCGGGAATTGAACTCATGACCCCAGCGCTGTGAGGCAGAAGTGCTAACCACTTAGCCACTGTGCTGACATAGTAAATATGGGTCCTGATACTTTGATGTAGAAGGTCATACTAATGTACTTTCTGTTTTCTTGATGATCTGACTGACCCATCCTATTTAATTAAAGAAGAAACAGCTGGAAGAATACAAACATCATATTAAACATAAGAATATTAATATACAAGGTGTCTCCTCTATGTTTTATGCATTATATCAATGGAGAAATGGGAGGGAAGAGGGGATAGAGGGAGAGGTGTTGGAGGGGACTAAAACGCACAAATACTACCAACGATATTAATATTGCTAATTATCACGGTGGCTAAGTAATTAGCACTTCTGCCTCACAGCACTGGGGTCATGAGTTCAATTCCTGACCATGGCCTTATCTGTGAGGAGTTTGTATGTTCTTCCTGTGTTTGCGTGGGTTTCTTCTGGGTGCTCCGGTTTCCTCCCACACTCCAAAAACATACTAGTAGGTTGCTAGGCTGCTAACAAATTGACCCTAGTCTGTCTGTGTGTATGTTAGGGAATTTAGACTGTAAGCCCCAATGAGGCAGGGATTGATGTGAGTGAGTTCTCTGTACAGCTCTGCGGAATTAGTGGTGCTATATAAATAAATGGTGATGATGATTATACGTGACTAGGACCAACTAAACATGTAGTTAAATAACATATATCACTCAACAACTGCATGATTCATCCTTATTTGACATTTTAAAGAACTTGGGATTGGTGATGAGTTGATCATTTTAAAGTGGAGGCAGCCATTTTGTTGATGAACCAGTATTTATTATAAAACAGCCTATCAATTCAATGGAAACTAGTGAACTTGGTGCCTCAGGCCTCAGTAATGGCACAACTTCCTAGTGAATGAATAGGCATTTCTGGAGATTTCTTCAGCCAGCAAAATTGCTATGTTGAATTTTGAGCAATGTTTCATCTTCTCAAGTGTCATTTAAAATATATACAGTGTATGTAAATGAATGTCAGAGTACCTCATGTGCTTCAGTACATAATGGAGACTGTGGGCAAGTGAGCCCCAAAAGCAGTGTATCCCCCCCGTCAGCTCAATGTCTGCGCGGGGCCTCAGAATGTGACATCTGGCCTTAAACTGGGTACACGCTACAGGTTTTTCACCCAACTATTGTGCCAATAACATGATAAATGACTTAGGGCCAATTTCGCATATTTGTTTGTA
This sequence comes from Mixophyes fleayi, assembly GCF_038048845.1. Classification (NCBI taxonomy): domain Eukaryota; kingdom Metazoa; phylum Chordata; class Amphibia; order Anura; family Limnodynastidae; genus Mixophyes; species Mixophyes fleayi. The sequence goes on along the minus strand of NC_134405.1, from coordinate 301,768,108 downwards.
CACTCCTCCGATCAGGTGTTATCGTACCAAAGCACATCATATCATTTGATTTTACAAACTGACTACAAATCACTATCAACGATGGAAGGTGCAATGATGTTTGGCAAATGTGGAAGTGTGTACGCACTCACGACTAGCAGTGCAGGCAGATCTCTATAGAGTGTGCAGAGTCACAATCCTTTCAGCAGATGAAGATCACAGACATGGAGGTAAATCACGTAGGTGTGTACACAGAAATCTGAATGCTCACTGGAGTCTTCACAGAAATCATATCGGGAGAAATTTTCTGTAGTGTGTACCCAGCTTTACTGCTTTCACATACATCTTTAAAAGCTTAATGTTACATTCAACTTTATTAGTGAAGTAAAATACAGTGACTTTAGGAATAGCTGTAGCTAAGAGGAACTGGAAGCAAGTCCACCACTAATATATGCATCATAAACATCTAATATAGAGCTCCCATCATTTTAACATGAAAATGGGGGCTCTGCACTAGGTATCTGAGCCTCTTGTGGCTTATTTTTAGTTGGCAAATACAGTGAAATATTTCTTTACGTTTTAAGGGGGGTATTCAATTGTTAGCGAGATCGCTAAAATACTCGCGCTCGAAAAATATTACCGTTAATACGGTAATTACTCGCTGGATTTCAGTTCGCTGCTCGCTGAGCTGCGAGCTAAAATCCAGCGAGTAAATTACCGTGTTAACGGCATTTACGCGCAGATTACCGTATTAACGGTAATATTTTTTGAGCGCAAGTATTTTAGCAAACTCGCTAACAATTGAATACCCCCCTAAGAATCATATCCCTGTTAATTCATCCTGGAGCCCCAGGAGCCTGAAATGTTTGGTAAAATATTATTAATTAAGTCTTAACTGACAGAAAATGGACAGTACTGGTGACAACTCTAACCTAGTGTCAGATAATAATATTCATTTTACACAGATTTACTGTGTGCAATCTGTCCCATCAGCTCAGGGCCAAATAATGATATTCCTAATCTTGTGTACTAATTAGGGTTACTAGAGTTTCAATTAATTGTGCAACTTGAAATCTGCTTGGTAAGACAAAGTGATAAATCATCACGTCTTATTCATGTTGTCACTACGGAGAATCCTGTGAATAGGACTTGTTGGTAGAGTGTAAAATGTCCTTATATTATTTATATATGTTTAGACTTCTTGGATTTAAAATAAAATGTTTCCTTTTGGCAGGTTGGGTTGGGGGAGCCCCTACTTATGGGTCTGAGGTGTACATTAGAAATCTGCCACAAGAAATCTATGAGGATAAGATAATTCCACTCTTGCAATCGGCTGGAAAGCTGTATGAGTTTCGCTTGATGATGACTTTCAGCGGCCTCAACCGTGGCTTTGCTTATGCCCGCTTTACCGCCATCCACCATGCCAATCTAGCAGTCTACTGGTTTAATGGCTATGAAATACAACCTGGCTACAAGCTGAAAGTCTGTAAGAGCATTGAGAAGAGTGAGCTTCAGTTAGATGCCATCCCGGGTTTCTTAGACAAAGACACTCTAACCAGAGTCATGTGTGGGATCACTGCAGATCTGGAGCGACTCTCCCTCTTCGCCAGCCCTAAAGTAGACGGGATGAATTTAGCTGTTATAAAGTACAGATCCCACACAGCAGCTGCCATGGCGAGAAAAAGCCTCTGCGAAGGTCAGTCTTTTCTTTTCCTGCTTCTGATTTAAACTGGGTGATTTGCAAATCTGTTGGGACATACCTGGCAGGCTGGAAAGTTAGCAGAAATAGCCATAGACTTTACTGGAAAAATGTCCTTATAGGAAAAAAAGGAGCTGAAAATAGAAAAGCTTGTCCAACTTTACCATTGTTATCATTCAAGTAACCAAAACTCTGGCATGAAATATACTTGTTTTGCCCTTCAAAATAGGTTTTATGCAAAATACTTGTTGTTTTTTTTGCCAAACCTCAATTCTCGGGAGAATGTTTAATGAAAATAAATTTGAAAACAATAGGCCTTGGAAACCTAATTATTGGTATTGGAGTAAGAACAGCATTTTGTGGACAGCATGGTGGTTTAGTGGTTAGCACTTCTGCCTCACAGCACTGGGGTCATGAGTTTGATTCCCGACCATGGCATTATCTCTGTGAAGTTTGTATGCTCTCCCTGTGTTTGCGTGGGTTTCCTCCAGTGGCTCCGTTTTTTTCCCACACTCCAAAAACATACTGGTAGGTTAATTGGCTGCTATCAAATTCACCCTAGTCTCTCTCAGTCTATGTATGTGTGTTAGGGGATTTAGACTGTAAGCTCCAATGGGGCAGGGACTGATGTGAGCGAGTACTCTGTACAGTGCTGCGGAATTAGTGGTGCTATATAAATAAACATAATGATGATGATGATAAATTTCCTGGTTAACAAATTCCCATCTACTAACCAGTCTCTGTTCCCAATCCTTCCTGCCTTCTGTGTAATTATGTGTTATCGGAGCCGGATTAAGACCCTATAGGGCCCTATGCAACATACTGGATTGGGCCACCTTTACCCCTCTGTCAAAGAAAACATAATGCAGTACCCACTAGGTCCTCCTAGGCAGGAACCTAAATTGTCTAATGAATGATCTGACTATATTTAGCATGTAGTGATCTTTCCAAGGTTAAAGCTTCACATGTAGGTGTGTGTAGTACACATAAGGATGTATGCAATGCATAAATGTATAGTAGATTTAGACTCTTAGTAAATGTATAATATAAGCAGGTTATGATATGAACGTATCAATTACTCCTGAAAAGACAAACATTGAATTTGCAAGAGGCTAGTAAACATAGCAGTAGGGTTTAATGTTTGTTATTGTTTTTGTTTTGTTTATTTTGAATATATAAATATATAATATTTAAATATAAATAAAAATCAAAAGAATCCCAATTTGAGTTTTGCTAGAATCTTACAAGAGCTTGCATTATATTTTTGGCTTTGATTTAAAATTTTTGGCACTGTATGTCTATAAAACTTAAATGTACTGTATATAAATATATTATTTTAGCCACAAAAGATAACGCCAGAAAGAAAGAATGTAAAAATTCAGTAGCCTATTTATGATTATATTCTCATTCCAAATTAAACATATTAATATGCCACAAATACCCGTTAAAGCCATACAAATGGCTTTCTGATGTCTTTTGGATTGTGTCAATTGTCTACAGCATTTGATATGCAGATTTAATTTTATACAGGTCCCGGTCACAATGTGGATATTTGTCATATGTCAAGATTGTTAATAGGCTCATAAGTGGTCTCTGCATGTTCACACAGGATAGGCGGAACATGGTTTGGATGGCAGGAGGCTGCCATGCTTCTGAAGTGGCCCACTAGCCCATATGCACAAAAAAAGTTTGTTGGTAGGTGCTGTTTCACGGTCTGTCTATGGATCTGCTCTATGCAGAGTGGGGGGCATTGAGGTAGTGGGGAGCAGCGCATGCATCGTGAAGTGCCTACCAGGGATGTGCGGTGCATGCGTTGACCCCAGACAGGGGGGCTACTGTCTTGTGTTCACATGTGTGAATCAGTTCATTTATCCCCAAAAACACTGAAAATAAATAATTACCTAATCGTAAATTCCATTAACATGTTAGGCTACATTTTTACCTCCTGCTTCTTCTGGATGCGTCTTTGTGTTGGTGAATTAAAACCTTGCATGTGTATAATCTTTTTGTGACCAAGTTTCCTTTTGTTTCTTTCAGGTACTCAGCTGCTGTGTGGCTGCCCATTGACGGTAGAATGGCTGAGCTATTCTAATAAACGTTATCTGAATTTTGGGAAATTTTTGCTTCCCCATTCCTGCTACCCTCGAAGTTGGACCCTTCTGTTCAAGTAGGATTAGGAGTCTGCATTCTCTTGTGAGCAGCACCTTCATCTTTAGTGTAACCACATGAAACTAGGGCAGGTGTCTTTCAAATTTAAGATTCTAAGTCGCAACCATTATGGATGGCTAAGTTTTTGGTATCTGGTAGAATTAGCAAAGCTTTGTCTTTCATTTACTGGGTATGCTTGGCTGAATCGAGTCAACCTCATCATCATTTATTTATATAGCGCCACTAATTCCGCAGCGCTGTACAGAGAACTCATTCACATCTGGGCTTACAGTCTAAATTCTCTAACATACACACACACACAGACAGACAGACACACACACATGTACTAGCTCAGCCACAGAGGCTGGTGGGTGCACAGAGCGGGCAGTGGACATACTGTATTTGGTTCCTCCGCCTGCTCACTCCAAATAAGGGAGCATCGCTGGGGGTGTGGACCGGGCACTGCCGCCACAGGTCAGTCACACTAGGTAAGGAGGGGGCACACGGGACCATCCTTGGTGACACCAGCCTCCTGGTTTGCTGGGCCCTACAGGGAGGTGCCATCCCTGCACAGGAACTCCTTGTCGGGTTTCCCACTAACACTGTTCAGGGAGGTTATAGGATGGAGTGGTAAGAATTGTTTAGAGAGGGGGGGTCGTCTCCCTGTCTCTAGCTGGCCAGAGTCTGCACCACTGATCCACACCCTCTCTTGACTTGCATTGCAAACTTTTCCTTCTTCCCTCACTCTGTGTCTGGGAAGTGGATCGCTTCCAGGGCTTACCCTGGAGGGAGGTATTTGCCTGTTTCAGATGCCAATCTAAATTGACATGTGCACAGTCTGGCCAGATTGTGCAACATGTGTGGCAGAAAACCGTGCTCGACAGTGGGGGTCCCCACTGAGGTGGCAGAACCAGCCTGGGCAAAATCTTTGGCTCTGGCGTTTGTGGTGCTCTCTTAGCAGCTCATTACAATAAGGGATCCTTCCTCATTTCTGCTCCCCCTGGATTTCAGGAACTTTTGGGTCCCCCAAAAGCCCCCCCACCCACAACCACATCTGAAATGCCATCTTGGACTGGGGACCAGTCGGTGCAGATCACTTTCTCTTTGAAAAGGATGTTGGATTCTGCATCCAGAATCCAGAAGCTCCAGCTTCAGGCACATTTCCAGTCCTGGGAAGGACCTGACTCAGGAACGTTCTTCAGAGGAGGTTGGGAAACTGAGGACTTTGACCTGTAGACTTGATGGTACACTGCAGAGGACCCTAGTAGCATACAGGGAGTGGAGGCTTCAATGTGTGCCGTTCGGTTCCTATTACCGCACTCTATACTCACTGTCCCCCATGGATTTAGAGAAAACATACAAAAATGCAAATTTTACATGGAACGTCTGTCTTTTGAAAAGACTGCAGGTGTTCTGTGTGTAAGCATTCCATCTAATAACCTTAGTTTGTTTCTATACATGCTGGTGTATGAGAACCCAACTGCTTTGCAAATGCTAGAAGCTATCAGCTGTGGCAATACGGATAAATAGAGCAGATTCAGCTCTAACCAAAGTACCTTTGTCTGAATTTTCACTAAATACATTGCTATCCTCTATACAAACCCTTTATATCATCTACACAAGTATACATTGTCATTGGTAGTAGACATCAAAAATAAAATAGCCTATTTGTATTGTAATTTAGTGGAAAGGTGTCCTAATGTTTAAGGAAGGAGTACAGTGCAGGGATCCATCAAAGCTACTTTGTCCCAGAACTGTACTTCTTTATTAAACTCTCACACCCCAAAATGGCAGGACAAGTGTCACACTGTTGTGTTTTTTGTTTTGTTTTTTATAATTATTGCCAAATTTGTCTGTAAACAACATTTCAAAGCATCTTGCTTCCCTGCAGTAAAGGGAATAACACAATTTAATTTTCATTGCCATTACATATTACACAAACCTGTAAATTCAATTGGTATGTCCAGTTAAACTGTGGAATCATCTGTTTGGATTCTGATCACTTCATGCTTTAGGAGTAACTTCCAGGTGCTACAGGCAGGTAGACTGGACCCCTTGTGGCTCTGGCATTGCCTTGAGGGTTTTAGCCCCTGGTGATGCCGTCTGGGACTGTGTGTGTAGGGGGGGGGGGGGTGCAGGTTTTGCAGAGTGGGCCTTACCACCTTAATTTAGACTGGCATTTGGCACAGACATAACTGCAGACATAACTGGACCATCAAGATAGGACATGAATTCCTGGGAATCAGAAATGTGTGCACCCTGGAATGTGTGATCTCAAGCCTATCCTGCTGCTCTAAAGTGAGTGACGCATTTTTTACCAGTAAGGTAGATAGAAGCACAAAATAACTTCCTTGGGAGAGCAGGTTCTACTGAGAAGGTTGCACCCAATAAATCCATGGTGCTATGGTAGGCTGAAGGCAATTTGAAGGCCACAAGACCCACAGGGAACGAGGATGCAGGAAGAAGAGCTCTGGTCTTCACAGTCCACTCTGGGGCTTCCAATCCTTGGCAGTCCAACAGGAGCAGAAACCCCTAGCCAGCCCTGTTTTCATATGCTGTCTTCCAACCGAGACTCACTTATCCTGCTCTGGTTCCCATGCTTGTAAAGGGAGTTTGGGGAGATATCTTTGCTGGACCATATCTCCCATGGGCTTGACAGGGACCAAAGATACTGTATGTGAGATCCAGACTCGATGGCATTTCCTGCAAGCTTTAGCCAGCTATCTGTGTGCATGGTTCTGGGACCTGCTGCAGGAAGAGCTGGCACTTAATGCACCTCTTTGGAGCAGGATGAGCTTGATGCAGTCTTTGTTGGATCTACTTCCCCACTATGGCTACTGCTCTTTCAGGGGCAGTTTGTAATAAAACATATAAAGATTACAGCAATACATATTTACATTATGGGGAAAACAAAGCTCTGTCTATCGTTAGGAGATGGATATGGCCAGATACCCCTCTATCCCTCCGATGCTCCTACGTGGTGATAGATGGCTGCTGCAGCATGGGAAGAATTTGTAACATGCTACAGCGCCAAACGGTTAGACCCCAGCAAGTGCAAAAATGTATTTTAAGTGTATTTTAAATAAAAATATATTTAACTTGGTGTATGCTTTTATTGTGCCATTTAGTGCCCGATGTGCAGCACCGAAAGGTTTAAGTCCCAGCACTATTTCGCCAGTCCATGGGGACCAGAGCACTCTGGTGCCCAAATCCTTGATGGCCGGATGGCGGGCTGCCCCTGCATGAAGTATGTGAACCCCAATGGCAGGTGAAGCTGTGTGGCAGCCGGAGAGGACTCATTACAGGTGTGAAACCCCTCCAGACTGATTCACGTGCAGGCTGCACGAATCAGCATGGATTGGTTAAAAGGGCAGGAGGCCGGGGTGTGGTTTGGGTGCCATCTCGGTCGGACGATCTTACAGAAAGCTCCTCCATGTCAAACCGGAGTATACCCCTATAACGGCGCTATTTTCTGCTCCATCTCCCACCACCTGAGCCAAGAGCACCTCAGGCCCATGCAGAACTGTTTGGAGCCAGATTAGCCCAGTACCCATCGGTGTGTGCGGCCTGGTCTTGCTGCTGCTTCTGGGGTGGTTCCCCTTCTGCCATACAGCGTGCCTTACTGGGTCACCCTGTGCCCCTCCGCAGCTGAGTTGGAGCCTACATCCTCCTCCTCTCCGCTTACCTGAATCCCCGCTTTACATCCAGGTCCCTGGGAGGTCCTCGCCGCATCGGCGACACTATCCAGTCCCCCAAGGCTCCTTACCTGTGCTGGCGCCGCTGACCGCCCGGATACTGAGGTGACTGGCGCTAAATAACCCGCCTCACCACCAACAGCCTACCTCCACCCATCTCAGCGACTGTCTTTGACGCTGTCTCATCCCAGATTTCCGAACTTCCGGTTTTAGGAAAGGCTACCAAAAGGCACCCGGAATACACTGTGGGGAAGTAAGCCAGAGGACTGCCTGTTTCCTTCTACCCTCCTCCAAGGCATCTCATAGCTGGCCAAACTTTTGGGGCACATTAGCCTGTTCATGCGCACCAGTACTGATTCTGGAGCATTCCATTTAACAGCTATCCTCATGGGACACTTAATTTAACACTGACCCCTGGGAGAAACAGTGATCCTGGGCATTGCTACCACCTCCGGCCCTTCACACCATGCTTTATATCTGCTGCCCCCTGTCATTGTCTTGAGAAATACAGCTCAGCACCCCTACACTGCTCTCTCCCCCACTGTAATATTTGGGTATCCTGAACGTAATCCCAGGCGTCTCTTATACCCCAACTACATGACCCAGTACTGAGGACCCAGTACACACTCGACTATATTGCTATCCTAGAGCCTAGATCCAGCCTGAATGTAACAGTTCTATATAACAGCCTTATCTATTATAAATACAGTTGTCCTATTTGTGCACTGCGCAAACAGTTGTTACTCTGCAGCCTGCTCACTACGTGATAAACAAGATGGGTTTCCACTCCATCCATATTCCCTAGACCTCTATGCGGGGGATGTGACCAAAGGTGTCTCCAGAACTCACTTCATCTATGTAATTCAAGGCTGTTTTTTCTAGCTTGACTACGGTACCATGCTAACTACTCATGGGCAAGGACAGAAGAGGTCCTGAAAAACGGAATTCTGGGAAACCTTCAGAGACAGAGACATCGCTTTTCCCACTCTCTCAGATGTTGACATAGCCCTGCTGGAGCAGCCCTACACCCATGGCGAATTAGCTGATGCAATCAAATTTACCCCCTCAGCTAAATGTCCGGGCCCCAAACAGTTCTCAATATCTTATTACAAGACTTTCAAACATAAGTTACTGCCCTTGATGGTGCCAGCATTCAACGCTGTCTCAAGAGGACAATCCCTTCTCTACGCAATCCCTAGAAGCCCACATCACAGTAATACCTAAAGATGGCAAGGATCTGTCTCAGTGCCCAAGTTATCGTCCGATTTCCCTACTCAATGTGGACATTAAACTATATGCAAACTTATAGCTAACCGGCCCAGTTCTGACATGATGTCCTGTGTCATGGCTCTGAGGGTGTTTTGCAGATCCCTTGCCTCTACTATAGAGGATGGTGGAGGCAGAACACCAATATATTCTTAGGATAAGTTCACAGGTTACAAGCATCAATAACACAGGAGAAAGTAGTAGTGCTGCAACGTATTATATTGAATGTTTATACAACAGGAATGGAAGAAATCATATATATATATATATATATATATATATATATATATATATTGGCAAAGATGAATAAATGGCAATTCGTTGTAATGCAGACATTAAACACATATGCTACTTCATAGTCGGTAACCCTTGGCAACAGCATGAGATGGGAGGATATACAGTTCAACGCAATGGTGATAAACAAGAACACTAGGATCCAATAGAGAACCACACAGCAGATGAATGTGAATCACTGGTACAGCTTACAGTCCAAACAGAGTAGTATATAGAACTTAGCTGATCCGAGAGTAGAGATGACTCAACATAGCAGGTGGTACTGGAAACACTGTGATTCTTATTAAGTAGAACAGCAAGCGTTAAACATCACCCAAGGACTTGGATGAACACTGACACGTGCAGTAGAATGTTGCCTAGAAGTAGCAGAGACGTGAGTAGTATCTGAACCATGCGTGGAACTACAGGTAGCAGGATTCGTTGTAACTGTTATGGTAAGTTCGCTGTAGTATGAAGCAAATGAACAGAGACACGTAACTTGAGCCCAAGTACTAGCCACCGGCACAACAAGTAGTTCACAATAACAGTCCAGTAAACAGGTAACAGCAGAATAAGGATAACCCGTGTCAGACGTGGAACTACAGGTGACAAGTAACTTGATAGTAGCTCTTACAGCGAGATGCAACGATCTTAGCCAGCCAGATGTAAAGGTGAACCAATAGATAAGGCACAAGTTTAGCAACAACTCACGATACTCGTTCAGCGTGCAGATGAATAGCGGAGAGGAGTTCCAGCTTGCAGGTGAACAGCAGTGAGGAGTTTGCAGCTTGCAGGTGAACAGCAGTGAGGAGTTCAGTCCAGCGAGCAGGTAACGGACACACGGAAGGAGAGGTATACAGCCAGATCCAAATGCAATCAGAGTAACACGAAGAACAGGCAATGAGCACATAACCATGGGAGGTTAATATAGTGCTCCAGGACCAATGAGGGTCGGGAGGAGGTCCAGATCACAGTAGCCAGGAACACCTGTGAAAGTAATGTCTCTGAGGCAGAAGCAAGCAGACTCATGGTTCTTAAAGGGAAAGTCACAGCGCCGTCCACCTAACTATGGGACTGGCGTGTGACAGTCCTGTATTAACGTAGACACAGGGGGGGACTCCAACTCCCGCACTTCCCTTCATACCATAATGCTGTGATGTTGGGAAAGATTTTGGGAGTGGTCAAACACTACCATTGTGAAGCAGTGGATTGCTATTGAGGGTTTGTACCTATCTTCCTCACTTGTGTATACCCCATGGAACACGAAGAGAGACGCCGCAAACAGATTCTACAGTGTAGAAGCTCCGATATGCAATGAACTTAGTTCATGAGCAAGATCTATTTATAGCATTAGTGGTTTTTCCCATGCTCAAATAACTGTGCAAGATCCCTCTCCAAAGACCCTAACACCAGGTGACAAAGTAAGTCCATCTGTTCACTTAACCTTTATTGAACATGCATGGCATCCACCTTTTCTCGTGCATGGGAGGAGAATTGTTGCACAAAGGGGGTAAAAATTATTCCTACCACAGTCCATACACTGAAAAATGAGGAACATCACGAATAGAGTAACTTTAACCCCTAATTTCACCACAATCCAGTTTGGGAGATCCTCTTTCACCCAGTGCCACACAGTACTACTGTAAACATTTCATAAGTTTTAAAGTCATTGATGCCTGGGTATCTCTTGCCGCTGATTGGACAGCTATGGCAGCAAATTACAAAGGCATGTGCATCATTTTTGGGAACATTAGAACTGTGAGGAGATGCTGATCACAGGGCAGAGTATGTTTTTCCTATGGCAACAGCCTTCTGATAAAATTGCATTTTTTATAAACAACAGTAGTTTCACTTGACAACATGGTAAATAACATGAAATGTCATACTTGGTACACCGTACATCAGTGATGGGCAACATGTGGCCCTCGGAGCCTTCACCTGTGGCCCCCGGCTCCTTCCTGCTTTATTGTCAGAAGTGTTTGTTATATAAAGCTTGTAACACTTCTTTAAAATGCCTGCTGATGTGTAATTACAGACATGTGTCTCTTTGTTTAAGTAAATGTATTCTTTTAACTTAAAGATTAAGGGTAATATGCGGGGTGTTGTACTTATTAACGGTACTGACTACCCCGACAGAGAAGAAGACGACAGGAGTAGACCGAATGCCTAGTAGAGCGACCTGAAAAAAACCTACTTACTAGGATGCCGATGTCTTCATGGTACGACTCGTTGTGTTGCCGACTGTGCAAGATGGCGTCATCACAAACCGCGACTTGTCTTAAAGCGGCAATGGACGGACCCAGTTGTCATTAATGTTATGTAAGTACTATTTTAGGGGTATTAGGGCTAGGGTTAACCCTAACCCCTAAAATAATACTTACATAACATCAATGACAGCTGGGTCCGTCCATCACCACTTTAAGACAAGTCGCGGTTTGTGATGACGTCATGTTGCACAGTCTGCAACACAACGAGTCGTCCCATGAAGACATCGGCACCCTAGTAAGTAGGTTTTTTTAGGTCGCTCTACTAGGCATTCGGTCTACTCCTGTCATCTTCTTCTCTGTCTGGGAAGTCAGTACCGTTAAACTGACTACCACCGAATGTGCGGCCCTTGTAGGTTAGAGCACCGCCAGTATCAGAATGTCTATCACTGCTATACAGACATCATCATCCCATAAAATGAGCATTGAACTAAGTGACCTTTTACATAAATACATTTTTTTTCAGTCTGTTTTCTGTTTTATGCAATTCGTATTACCAGCCTTCTACTAATATAGCACTGTCTGGTTTACAGGACATGCCGATGGCTACTCATGATCGTCTTTCATGATCTGTCGACCTCGTTTGATATTCTGCTTTTGTTCGTCAAGACTAAATTGATCACTAGAGTGTGGACAGGGGAAGGAGCAATATGGAGTGTTGCAGTTCCTTGGCATATTGTTTAAATATATTATATTGTTGTCAGACTTAGGAGTTGAGAGTTTATACATGTTAGATAAATTAAGAATTTGGTGTATTGTGCTTTTTTGTTGATAAAAGGAAAGTTCTGTCTTTGTATGCAAAATAAAGTGTAGTTTGGCCACACTAGAAGTAACATGGTAATATATACATTTTACAATGAGGGAGAACTGTGTGTGTTTGTGTATAATATATATGTATTACAATCTTCCAGGACATGTTTAGATGGTGTCTGTCAACTGTATAGAATAATTGTCCATATTCTTAATTTGCTCATTATCGAGTATGGTAATGATCCATACACGGATGCATAAAGGGCCTAATTTATAGTTAGAAGCAAAGGGAAAAAAAGAGCAAATTTGCACTTTGGCAAAACCATGATGCTCTGTTGGGGGAGGGGGGTAACGGCTCAGTAAAGTTCGGAAGGGCATGTCCTTGCTCATATCTAAATTGTAGTGGAAAGATAAAGCTGCCCTGTATTTTTGTGCCACATGCAAAATCAGGCAGTATTGACCCTGCATGCTATACATAAATGCAATTTCACCCAGTGCATAGCTTGACCGGGAGCAAATTTACACTACATGAGGCCCAGAAATGTCCTTATGATAAGGATCTTACAACCAATCTCTACTCTTACCAGTAAATGATTATAAGAATTTCTCTAGCTGCCACCATCAAATTCCAGGCACAATGTGCTAGTGGGCAGGTCTTCATACAGCGGCACACACTATCTCCCCTAACACCACTTTTGCATTTAATTGTGGCCTAATTTTAATTTTATTTTATTTAACAACTAACCCTCCTTCAGTAAGCATACCAAATATTTTGCATATACAGCCATTGTTATGTGCTGTGAGAGATGTGGCGTTGTCGATGCATGTAGCACACGTCTGGGTGACTCTGCTGCCATCTCATAGCCCGTGCAGTGCAATTTCTCCATGCGTTACGTTAACATTAAACACCAAGACATTAATAAGAAAACTTTATGGGGAACCTTTGTTTGGAAAAGTACTACATGAAGCAAAAAAAAAAAATACAACACTTCCTTATGTAGAACCATGTGCATAGTAATATTAGAAAAAAAGAATTGGATTATTTCTCCAATTTATAACTACAGTTAATAGGCTCAATAAGTGTGCCTATTGTTTATTATTATTGTGATCTGAGAAGTTTGAAGAGGGGAGGAGCGTTCAGTGCCGTAGAGAGCAGCATATGACTGCTGTTCGCTTGTCACTGAATGTCGGGCATGACGTCATCACGCCCCGGCATATTCAGTGAGAAGCGGCAGGAGAGAGGATGCTGGGTCCCGGGCGCCGCTGGATTGGTACGTTTTTTTTGTTTGTTTGCGAGGATGCAGAGGGGACAGAGCGTGGATGCAGAGGGGGCAGAGTGAGTGTATGCAGAGGGGGCAGAGTGAGTGTTTGCAGGGGGCACAGAGTGTGTGTATGCAGAGTGGACAGAGCGCGGATGCAGAATGAGTGTATGCAGAGGGGGGCACAGTGTGTGGATGCATGGGGGCACAGAGTGTGTATGCAGGGGGCACAGAGTGTGTGGATGCAGAGGGGGCACAGTGTGTGGATGGAGGGGGCACAGAGTGTGGATGCAGGGGGCACAGAGTGTGTGGATGCAGGGGGCACAGAGTGTGTGGATGCCGAGGGGGCACAGTGTGTGGATGCAGGGGGCACAGAGTGTGTGGATGCAGAAGGGGCACAGTGTGTGGATGCAGGGGGCACAGAGTGTGTGAATGCAGAGGGGGCACAGTGTGTGGATGCAGGGGGCACAGAGTGTGTGGATGCACGGGGCACAAAGTGTGTGGATGCCGAGGGGGCACAGTGTGTGGATGCCGAGGGGGCACAGTGTGTGGATGCAGGGGGCACAGAGTGTGTGGATGCAGAAGGGGCACAGTGTGTGGATGCAGGGGCACAGTGTGTGGATGCAGGGGCACAGTGTGTGGATGCAGGGGGCACAGAGTGTGGATGCAGAGGGGGGCAGAGTGAGTGGATGCAGGGGGCACAGTGTGTGGATGCAGGGGGCACAGAGTGTGTGGATGCAGAAGGGGCACAGTGTGTGGATGCAGGGGGCACAGAGTGTGTGGATGCAGAAGGGGCACAGTGTGTGGATGCAGAAGGGGCACAGTGTGTGGATGCAGTGGGCACAGAGTGTGGATGCAGAGGGGGGCAGAGTGAGTGGATGCAGGGGCACAGTGTGTGTATATGCAGGGCCACAGTGTGTTAGCTGGAAATTATTCTTTGACAGAAATATAATTGATAAAAATATATAATAATATTCTTTTCCCTTGGATTAATGTGTATTATTTTTGCATACAACTAAATAAGTATTTCTGTCCTGACCTAAATACTTACTACGTTTTTTTGACTACTTATAAAACGGTACTGCTTGGTAATTATTTTGGAGGGGTGCCTTGAAAAAATTATGGTGCCACGAACTGCAAAAGTTTGGGAACCACTGATTTAAGGAGTATTTATCAATAAGGACATTTTACACTTGCCTATGTCCTCTTGTACGTATTAAATATGCTGGACTCCCCCACTTACATCAATTCTGACAGATAGCTGAATGCGGTTAAAGTTCTGGTTTTATTTACACCATTAAATACATTATTAATACAGTTTATAAAAGTATAGCTTTACATGTATAAAAAAGCTGATCGGCGCGTGCAAACTAGTGTTAATACCGTATCGGTGCTTTTACAAGTTATGTTTAGTGGATTAATAATGTAGAGCTTCCTGCTACATCTTGTGTAACATATTCATGTCTTGATTTTCTTTGCTGGGGTCTGATCTTGCTTCTTATGACAGGACAGTACATGGGATGACAACGCTGGATGAACTCTCTTTCCAATCGTCTCTACCTAAAGTAGAAATATAAATTAGTGTTCGCGATGTGGTGTTGAAAATAATCTAACATTTCACAACAATCCCATTGAAGGGAATGGAGACAATATTTAAACACCTCCCAATATGCTCCAAAAAGAAAAAAAAGTCCTTGATGTCTCCTTCATTGTACAGAGATTCACTATAATACTGTCCCTTCCTCGATATTGCACTTCCTACTTTAATTTTATGCATTACTTAAATAATCTTTTGGTGTGGGCTCTCCTGAGGGCTGAAACCATGTCGGTTAATGTGCTGAGAGTTGGTAGACTGGGAATATTTCAAACTTGCCCAGAAGATTATTATTATTATTATTATTAATATTTATTTATAAGGCGCCACAAGGCATCCGCAGCGCCGTACAGAGACAAACAAAATTACAATACAATGGGAGACAGCACAGTACAGTAAACACAGCAACTCAGTAAGCTCAATGCACAGCTAGAGAGGGCGGGGAAGGGGAAGGGAGGATCCGCAAATGACGGGGCCCAAGAAGGAGGGCGCGGAAGACAGGGAGACCCCCAGGGGGGAGGAGGGAGCGAGAGTGGACGTGGGGTGGAGGACCCTCGAGGAGGAGGGCTAAGTAGCTGGAGAGCAGAGTTAGAAGTGGTGGAAACAGGAGGAGAGATGGCCCTGCTCAGAGGAGCGTACAATCTAAGGGGAGGGGTGGACAGACAGAGAGACGCAGGGGAGAGAGGGAGAGTAGGGGGACGGAGGCAGAAGATGCCCGACTTTATGAAGATGTGAAAAGGTGAGTTTAGAAGACAGAATATGACTGTAACGCAGTGAAAATATAACCCAATTACTTATGTTTTATGATATTGGGTGACAGGTCCACTTTAAATATGATGTTAGCATAAAGACTGAAAGCTATGAGAATAAGTCCCTCCATTTGGATACTTTGGGAGTTCTATAATAGCTAGCTATATCTTTACCAATATTATCAAATTAGAAGATGCCACACTGATTATAGCCTGTCTGTAGTATACATATTTTATTATACAAAATAGCAAAACATGCCCAATAATATACCTGGAAGCCAATCTGCTGTAGTTTTTTGTGCAAAACATCCAAAACTCTTCTTCCGTCAAATATAAATGCGGGTTTCAGCATTTTCTCATAGAGTCTTTCATAGTCCAGATGCTGTTGA
Organism: Mixophyes fleayi; assembly: GCF_038048845.1. NCBI lineage: Eukaryota > Metazoa > Chordata > Amphibia > Anura > Limnodynastidae > Mixophyes > Mixophyes fleayi. The sequence goes on along the minus strand of NC_134405.1, from coordinate 301,752,043 downwards.
ACATGAGTAGATAAAACAATGAAGCAAATAATATTCATATATTATGTAGTAATAGAAGAACTTATTATGAGACATCAGTGTTTACTTCAGGTGGAACGTCTCACCTTGAAAATGTCCCACTCCGTGCAAATGACAAGGGCGTGTGTGTTTTCACAAGCAGCGTACGGCTCTGACACGATAGTCACCAGTTTTGATACTGTAACAAAACAGATTCAATCACAATTGATGTAAATTAGCGTTGCAAGGAAACGTATTAACAATAACATTATTAGAAGTGAAACATTATTACTCTTTCTGCAGTACAGAGAACAGATGGTGGTTTTTATTATACCACTAGTAGACAAGACACTGGAAGAAAACAGACCATTCTGCTCTATAACCCTCTTGCTCCTTCAGTGTCTTCTGTTGGCGGTGGGCACATGACCTTGTCGCTTTTTAACTTATATTTTTACTTCAGATGCCCCTCGTGGTGTTTTTCAGTATTACATCCTTGGAGGAATAGTCTCAGCTGTCCCTTGTGGTGCATTACTAGATCTGTTTCACTATTTTATCAGCTATTCACAGGAGAGTGGCAGAGGGGCGAAAACAAAATAACAAAGGCCCACTACCAATGGGGATGTCATCTTCTGTGTCTGGCCTCAGCCAAGGGTGATGTTCACACCCTGGCCACTAAGAGCGAGAACATAGTTAATGTTCCAGGTCCAGCAGCATTCGGTATCTCTGCTTCTAAGGAAGCAGGCACGGAACAGCAGACTTCTCCAGCACCGGTATTCTGATGACTGGAGGGGAGGTGCTTCAGAATGCACTGCAGGGCTTTTTTTCAAGGCAGACAATGAACCATTTGTCTGTGCCCATTGTGTTGGCTGCTTGAGGAAAGCAACAGACAGAGTGAGCCAGCAAAGGTGTGAGTATGCGGGGTTATTACTTGACAGGTATTTCTTGAATACTCCCAAAAAATCAGTGTGGGACTATTATGGAGGATACAGAAGTCCGTTTTCTCCCAGTGACCAGCATCTAATATAATCCACCGCCTGTACTTTTAAAGAATATGCAGAACATTTATGAAACTGCTTAATAGGATAAATGACAGCTAGCAATATAATTGCTATGGACAACACCACCTTTCATCCCTACTATGGATCATTTTTAGAATTGCTGCTGACCAGTATATTGGGGGCACTATAGTTCTAGAAGTCTACTGAGGGAGTCTGGCTCGGGGCTGGAACAAGTTGATGAGGTGACATCTAGAAATGCTTGAAAAAAATCATGTTTTGGTACCAATAATTTTGTTACCCAATATTATAAATCCCAACATTTAGGGTAGGTATTTTGTGCGCAAAGAAGCATTGTGGAAATATCCAATTGCAAACTGTGTAAAGGGAGTAAGTTAAAGTGAATACTGGCATCTCTAAGCTTTAGATCATACCTTGATGGAGGATATATCTGTCCTCTGGAGGCGGTGTTCTAGAGTAACACATACATACCAACAGAACATTATAAAAAGCAGCTTAGCAAGTACTAGTAGTACTTGGAAGTACTACCCCTCCTTAACACTTAAATATAGTTGAGGTCTATCTTTTGATATAAACTAAGAAATGCAAATGAATTTCCCGGTGATACCAACTCATCTCCAAAACATGAAAAGTGGTATAGTTCTATATATATAAAAACTGTCTATTGAGAGGTTACAGAAAAATTACTTAACAATTATTTTTATGTGTTTCCCCATTATTTTACATTAAAGTTTTTTGCCATTAAATTAGTCCTGTTTATAATAATACTTTTAATGGTGTTTTTCACCTTCTAAAAATTGTATTGCCATGCGACATGCCCTTTTGCAATGTTTTTTTTTATTATTATTTATTTTAATGTTAGCTTACTTGCCCCAGAAAACTACACAAAGCTGTTCTCCGAGTACAGTCATATCCACTGCAGAGGGCGCTGCAGAGCCATGACGTACCCAAGGTGAACACCTATAAACCTGAAGAGAACTACATGCAGTATGATATTTACAACCAATACATTTTGCTGAAGGTGGACAAGCCCTTTAATGGTTTCTACCTATGTGTTTCCCTGACAATACTATTATACCCTGCAACCATAACACATTAAGTTACAAGTGCATTTGTTAGCAAATCACTGAAATAAAGCAAGAAATTGAAAGCCATTATCATTGACTTACTAAATTACTAGTTAAGTACCTTTTATGCATGCATTCAATCCTTCTACAACTCAATACCTCCTTTTCAATATCTCTGGTAGGCAAACAAAAGGGATGCCAGACACAGTCACTCTGCTACACAGACAGACTCATGGCTCTCAACATGTCATGTGTGGGCAGAGGGGGTAGAAGGAGGATGTAACATTGCAGACAGAGCTCAGGTGTGTTCCAAAGCCTCTCTGCTCACGAAATCATGTGACTGTGGTTACTACGGTAATCTAGAATCATAAATCATTAATAGCAGCCAGAGGGAAAAAACTAGGGAAATGGCATTCTTCTTATAGCCCGATACTGATTTATGTTAAAAAAAACACATGATTTTTTTCATGGGATTTTTCATGGGATTGCTATTTTAATATACATATGGCTGTTTTTTTTCTAGGTATTGGTACATATATCAATTTATCTATAGGACCAATGATATGGTAATATAAAGTAATCAAACTGGATTCAGGAGAAAGTGTATGTTATTTACCTCTCCCAGGATTGTCCTCAGAGATGGTTGGGTGGGTAAGGTCCCGAATAATCTGCTCTTTCTTTACTTTTGGATCATAGATTGCCAGGTGAGCGCCCTCATCCATCAGATACTTGCAAACATGGATACTTGATGATTCCCTTAAAACAGACAAACGAAAGGGTCATTAAATATATTTAACACATGGTGGAATTTGTCATGAGAAAAATATAATGAACTTACAAATGAATGTGGCCAAAAAGTCAAATTTCTTTTTTTTTCCCCAAGTTAGGGTTAGGGTTATCCCCCAATTACAGTCTACTCTCGGTATTGGCCAGCAACAGGATATAAAACACTCAGAAGATCTGGGGGCCTCCATATAGCAACTATTTGCTGCCCTGTCTGAATTCAACCTCTATAACTGCATGAACAGATCCAGCTTGATCACCTGACCAGCCAGATCTATATCCAATTTGGCCAAACAGCCATATCCTACATGGCACATTCAGAGCAAATGAATGATGTCCACACACTCTAATACCAAACTGAAAAGTGGCATTTGGACCATGATTGACTAGGTGAGAGGGACCCACCAGAGACTGTGATCACATCAATCCATGGTTAATTAAACATATATGTAGTACACACATTGTATGCTTTAATCACCCAATATCGCACAAAATAATAGTTGTTTGGTCAATGGTTTCAATACATTTGCAGACAGTAATTTTAATTGCAATGTCTATATCAATGTTGCTAGTGGTATCACAGTTTATCTTAACTAATTAAACAAACCCTCTCTTTCCTTTTGTCAGCCAATGAGGAAATTCCCAGGGAGCCGGCACTAAGTGCGGGGATTCCACAAGTATAAATAATAAGTATTCAAATAAGAACACAACTCGCACACAAGCTGCAATTTAAAAAACAAGCACAGAACTTGGGCATAATTAAATCTAAACAGATCTCAAGATTTATTTTGATTGGTATCTGGGTGTAAGTAAGCTCTGTTTAAAACATTACTTACTGTATGTTAACAGACAGAACAGATTGCAGTATAAGGTCACATCAGAATGCAAAAAATTATATAAATTAATTGAACAACAGTATAGTCATTAATAAAAATATGTTTGATTTAAAAAAAATATATATATATTTTTTTACTGTGAATGCATAAATCAAGATGTTCTTAATGCATATTGTGTACACAATGCTCTTTTATTGTCTTAAATACATATATTATGTAGTATCTAGTGGCATGAATACATGTGCTTTCCAAACAAAGACTATGCCATGTCAGTCATCACTATTAGTCGGTGCATAGACCTGCCCTGTAGCTGGTGCAAATGACACGGCTGAAACAAGGGAAACCCAGGACTTGATTTGACTGCAACTGCAGTGCCCGTCCCTGGCATACCCCTACTGTACATTGCCTACTTCCTCCGCCCCTTCCCTACCCCACCAATGAAGTCTCAGGCAGTCGTAAGTGTTGTTTGCATTCAGACATTAAATGCATTCAATTGTGTTCATTGATGTAGGGTCAGTTTCTCAGCATGCACGGAGCTAGATCACGCAAGATATGGAGCACACATAGACTTACATCCGAACATGAATTGCGCCGTCTTTCTTTTAGGTGCCCCCGTAACGTTGGTGCTCGGGGGGACCACTTTAGTTCACCTAATGTTCTCACCAGACACGGAGGTAAGCCAGACATGGGTCCTCACACTGCTAACTATCTTCTGATTTTAACTGGTTATTTTAACATAACAACAGCATCAATAAACTGTACTCTCACTTTCCATACACTCCTTGGGACATTAGTACATAGCAATGCCTATAGACTTACAACTATTCAAGACATTGCATCACAAAACCCTAAATTCACAATGCACATGTGAGCGTCTTTTCTTGCTTACGTTCAGGAACTAATGAGCCCAGCCCAACCTTACATGACCACCAATGTGAGGCACACAAAGTACTTGTTTGTCACAGGCCAGTTCTAATCAATAGGTCTGATATTTAACTACTTTGTTTTCTCTAGTGTTAGCTGGGGTTGGGAGCAGCATTACCTAGTGTCCCCAGTGTCCTTCTTGAAAGCAAATCCCAGGACAGCGATCTTCTTATCTGCCACGGTGTTAAACAGACAGCTTACTATGCGGGATGCAAATCTACGACGCTGATATTCGTTGATGTCAAGCACCTGAAATGATATTTAAGGTCGCGTTTATGGAAGTAGTAATTTTGCTCAGCTGGGTGGATACAGGTGAATGCTGTAAGTATTTCTTCTCCAGGAAAAAATACACTTAAATGATGATGATACTGGGCCTGATTCATTAAGGATCTTAACTTAAGAAACTTCTTATTTAAATCTCCTGGACAAAACCATGTTACAATGCAAGGGGTGTGAATTAGTATTCTGTTTTGCACATAAGTTAAATACTGACTGTTTTTTCATGTAGCACACTAATACTTGATAGCTTATTTGTACACTGAAATGTAAAGTTGATATTTGTGTGCTACATGAAAAAACAGGCAGTATTTAACTTATGTGTAAAACAGAATACTAATTCGCACCCCTTGCATTGTAACATGGTTTTGTCCAGGAGACTTAAATGAGAAGTTTCTTAAGTTATGATCCTTAATGAATCAGGCACACTGTTATTAAATATTTTTTTCCAGGATTCTATGTAAAACTTATTCTACTATACTGACAATAAAAATATATTTGGAATTCAAATTGGCAAGTCTCGCCTGCACAAATTCCCTTTAACCCCTAAATTACCAGGGATAGTTTTATACATTAATGACTAAATTCCATGTTTAGGAGATGTGCTGGTTTGACTAGTAGTAACTTTTAATTCATAGTCTGCTCGAGTGAACGTTCTATTGTTTTTGGGGATCTTAAGGATTTAAGGCAGCATTCAAGCTGTGTGATACTTACACTACTCTCTCGGAAGGACCGCAAGACTACTGAATTTCGCGTAGTTTTCCCTTATCCCACTCGGGGTTTCAATGACATGATTTGCTGCAAATTATGTCATTTTGGCCCTGCAGCGCGATGCCACGATTGAGGCATCATGCTGCAGGTGGCGGGGCCAAAAGGTCATGATTTGTGGCACCACACCCGCTGTACTCGCCACTTAACCTACCGGAGGGGAGCATTTCAATGTTGGCAAGTATGACTTACACATTCTTGAGTGCGTGACTTCAATATAAAAAGCACGAGTGTAACTCAGAGCTGGCGACATTATATTGTGGTATAATGCCTGCTGGCATACTAGATTGGCAAGACCAGATTGGCAAGACAGAACTATGTTTGACTGCCAGGTAGTAACTAGGAGATGTGGAACGGGCCAAAGAGCAGGGGAGACAATTAGGGGAGGGGGAGAGGTGTAAAAGAGGAGGTGGAATAGGAGGTTGCAGTGCTGCCATTTTTCTTAAAGCTTCCTTGTTTAGTAATATATCTTTAGAATTTGATTGTGTGTTAAGTTTTTTGGTTAATTGAATCCATACTGTTACCTGCTGCCAGTATAAAGCCACCTCGTGCAGACTGAGGGTCTCACAGATGTAAATCAGGTTAAGGATGTCCTTCTGGAAGCAGCTCCCTCCAAAACCTAGAAGAGATAACACTGACATTATGTCATCTGTGCATACAATGCAACATGCATACAATCACATTGTCTTTGCTTCAATGGTAGCTCTACAATCGGAGGTTTCCATCATATTTCAGTGACCCTAGAAAAAGGCTTTTGTAAATATACTACAATTTTAGTTTTATGCTTTTCCCTTTTTAGCCACTTTGCGTGTGCTGAGCAATTAAATAGTGAAATGACTGAATGTTTAGCCACATAGGGCCTGAGTCATTAAGGAAAGTAAGGCAAACAAAGGAGTAAATGTTCTCTGGAACAAACCATTTTAGAATGCAAGGGGTGCGAATTAGTTTATTATTTTGCACATAAGTTAAATAGCAGGCATTTTTTCATCTGGCACACAAATAATTGATAGCTTTATTTTTACACTGAAATTTAAAGTTGATCTAGGACATGCTCTATCCCAACTATAAATCTGTCCTCACATTTTAAATTTACCTCCCCCTCCAATGCAACATGGTTTTGCCCAGGTGCAAAGTTACTCCTTTTTTATGCTTTGCTCTCCTTAATGATTCAAGTCCATAGAGAGGGTAAGGTTGGGCATTTCTGGTGCTATGTATAGCTGGCCGATGACATTACACATATGATAATGGGACACATGTCTGACCTGGGTTTCAGCTTTGTCTGAAGAATCCTGATCTGATGGTTCAGAACAATGATTTGTGGGGCTAAGCACAGTTTTGAGAAATAAAGCTCAATAAATCATTATCTAATGCTTATTTCTCATTGCTGCTTAGCCTCCATGTAAACTAAGGCATCCAATCCAACAGCAACTTACCAATGCTAGCTTGCAGAAAGGGTCGCCCAATACGATTGTCTGTACCGATGGCATGAGCCACCTCTCCTACATCTGCTCCCGTCACCTCACAGAGGGCGCTGATTGAATTTATGCTGCTGATTCTTTGTGCTAAGAAAGCATTGGCTGCCTGCAAAGAACACAAAGCAATGATTAATGTCTAGAAAGTAAAATAAAAAAATATCACTTTGGGTTGAGTCATGTACCCTTTCTATACAAAAAGGAAATACCAAATAAAATAAAATGACAGGTACTACTGTCCTGGACTTTACCCTGTTTTTGGGGTAACTAGAAACCTTGTCTCTAGTTAAGGCTATCTTCTACCCTGGCTGTTAAAAATGTGACTTTGGGCCAATGTTATTAATTGGCCTGTAGCCTACCAGACATAGGAAGCTAGGGGGTGTTTTGTTTACAAGAAAAGGTGGTAACACTATGTCCAGTGCACAGCAGCCACGTTGTTATGTGGTCATTACTATTTTTGTTGTTCTGCAAGTTAATTAAATATATCATGAACTTGAACTAGGCATCAACTCAATACATAACAGTATGTATACATGGTCAAGAGGTTCAGTTGCTGTTCAGACCAAACACAAGAATGGGTAAGGAAAGTGATCTAAGTGACTTTTTAGATAGATCGGCTGCATGAATCTGCAGCCACAAATCTGCAGCAACAGTGTGATGATATCATGTCACCATGAACCATGATCTCTAAGGAATATTTCCAGCACGTTGTGGAATCTGTGCCACAAAAAATTAAGGCTGTTTTGGGGGCAAGGGTGGGGTTGGGTCCTAACCAGTGCTAGAATGGTGTGCCTAACAAGGTGGCCACTGTATGTATGTGTGTATAGGGCTTAGGATAAAGATTGCTCTGTAAAGAGCACTAGTTTTGGACCCACTTTGCCGCTAGTGTATGTTGAAAGCTCATCTGGGGCACGGAGGCTGATTGTCTGGTCTACCTGGACATCCTGCAAGGAGGTGACCTGTTTCACTGCAGGTCACCCACAAGTGGAAGCCCCTAGGCCAGTGATGGCTAACTTGTAGCACTCCAGGTGTTGTGAAACTACAAGCCCCTGCATGCTTTGCCAGTAGATAACTAGCTTGATAGCTAGCAGAGCATGCTGTGACTTGTAGTTTCACAACTCCTGGAGTGTCACAGGTTAGCCATCACTGCACTAGGCTTACCCCACCAGGCATCAGCTGACCAGGGTAGGAAATATGGTCACAATGGGATAATACAGGGTAGTTGTTGGAGACAGGTCAGATAAAATAGGTTCAGAGTCCAGATTTAAACCAAAGGCCACTGTGGCTATCAGACAGGGATAGCCAGGAAACCAGGTGGGTGATAACTACTGATGAGAACTGTGGACACAATGTTACAGGCACAAGGAGTTACTAGATCAAGATACTTATTGATTAGCCAACAGTGTGTGTATAAATCGACGCCACTAACCAATGAGCTTGTTTAAGGAGCTGAGAAAAAATATGAAATGGAAGGAAAAATATGTAAAATGCTCCATATGTAAGAACAACTTACCAGCTTGGAAAGCTCAGACGACCAGGTGTTGGTGGTGATAATTTTATTTTTGGGAACCCAGTGTTTATAAATTTCACACAAGGCTTCAATGGCTTCTTGGCCAGCTGGTGTTTCATCGCCTCCAATGAGGATCCGATCAGGATTCTTTAAATTTTCAATGGCCGTCCCTTCAGCCAGGAATTCTGGGTTAGAGAGAACCTGGTGACATAAAAAAATGATTTAAAAATGTAAATTGAAAAAAACCACAAAACTGATTTGCAGACTAATGTCCATATCCTAACACACACACTGCAATCACATGCTTGTTTCACACTACTTAATGCAATACACAGTTAATATTCCTTTTAATCCAGATTCACCAGTTTGAGCTGTAGGAAAACTAAGAAATCTCAGTTGAACCCGTCTCCTATATACAGTCCTAGCAGTCACTTTGGGGTCTATTTACTATGAACGCAGAAATAGAAAATCTCTTTTCTTAATTTATTATTTAAATTACTCAGTCCCTGACAATACAGGGTGCCAGCGCTAAGAGTAATCTTACTGCTTCACCTGCCAATCCTAGGTCCATCTGAGACCCGGCTTTGTCTTCCAGTTCCAATAAATATGAAATATAACAATAAGTAAAAAAAAATCAAAATTAAAATAATTAAAAAAAATACTTACATTTAAACAAAAAAGGAAAAAATGTTTTATTTTAATAATAACACATTTTTTAGGTGCTGACTACTGGCTATTGTCATCCTGAGATTGCGAGAGTTATAGGGGGGTAGCAGTGGTACATGCACTCTCCATGGTAAATAGACTTACAAAACAAACGTAGGGAAGCTTTTGCTACATAGACCTGTGAAAAGGATTGCAGTGAAAGCTACCACCAGGAGGGCATGTTAAATAGGGATAAACAAGTTTTTGTGGGAGAAATGGGTTTTATCCTAATACTAAATAGGCTCATTCATGTGAATTAAATTAAAATGGAACTCAGTGTTCACCAAACTACCTGGGACTGCAAAAGTATTAGTCTTCTAGGTTAGAGGACTGGGGAATGTTTGGTTGTAGTTTGCTGTAAGCAATAAAACTGCAGATATTCAGTTTACAGTGTTTGAAGACAAGTAGGATAATTAGTGGTCCAGATTAATTTATTTAGATATTTTAAAGCAAAAGCATACTGAAAATGCATAGTGTAAGCAGACTGTGAGGACCAGGTCTGAAAAGCATTTATCTAATTTACTTTTTAATTTTAAACAGTACTAAACAGCTCTTAGTCATATTACACTTACCTGGAAAGAGAGATTGGGCTTGGTGCTGGTTTGGAAGATGCGTCTAATGATTTCCGCGGCTCTGACTGGCACGGTGCTTTTTTCAACCACAATCTTGTAGCCGTCTGCTATATCTGCAATCTGACGAGCGCAGGCTTCTACATACTTCAGATCGGCGGCGCGGCCTTTCCCCATGCCAAAGGTTTTTGTGGGAGTGTTCACCTGTTGGCGGATGAATGGATTGCAATGAAATTACTCAGGTTCACTAATTATTTTCACACATTAGTCACAGACTGGTAAAATAGATTAGGATAAAAGTAAAAGGGGTGCTTGCGGTTTACCAGATTTCGAGGTCTACTGCTGCCATCTCCAACCACCAATTACACAAATCTCCCAACCAAACTGCATGGCTCCCCTGTATTGTACAGGTCCCCGGCTACACTGTACAGACTCCCATCCAAGACTCCAGCTGCACCTAGCTTCTATCTGCCAATGGTGGGTGCCAGTGAGGTGTTACTGGGAGGTTTGCTGTTTATGTGGAGCTTGCGAGTCATGTAGAGGAAAGCTGATTGAGATTGATGACCTGGAACCTCCTTGTAATCAGTGCATGTATGGCATGAAGGACAGACACAGCCTAGGTACCTACTGCTTCCCCTTCCTACTACACCAATTTACCCAGAAGGAAGGGGCTACGGTAGCTCAAGCAAGTGTGGCCGAAGCATCTGCTAGTCTCCAACTGTGCTAGAGCAATTCTCATATTGTACTTCTAAGGCCAGTGCCTGATAAGCATTACCAGTAATCTGGCACTGTGGTAAAGTGTTTCAACCAGACATTCTAACCCAAAGGCAAGCTGGGCAGGGGTGGAATCTGCCCCCCGGGCCGGTCCCATAGTGGGTTATCTTGGGCTGGGTCACTGGGCTACCTGCATTTTACTTCTTTCAAAATAGGCTGCCGAGTCTAGTCTTGCCCCCCGGGCTGAAATTTGCCAGCCCTCCCCTGATTCTAATCAACTTTAAAGACGCTCCTTCAGGGGAGGGCTGGCAAACTTTAGCCCGGGGTGAAGACTCAACTCAGCAGCCTATTTTAAAGGAAAAATAATGCAGGTGGCCCATTGACCCAGCCCAAGGTAGTGCACTATTGGACCAGCCCGGGGAGTAGATGCCCCCCTGCCCCCCAGCCCAGCCTGCCCTACACTCCTTATTGACTGATAAGGAGATAATAATGTAACTCAAAAATCTTACTATCAAAGAATGAAAAGTCATACTATTAGCAATATAGAAGCTCACATTTATAGGATGTCAACAGCAAAGTTGATGGTATTTGTTGCACTTAAATGCAATTTGGTTTATATAAAGTGCCTATAAATGATCTTCACAATCAAGTGTAAAAATTTTGGGAGCTCATCACTAAAAATACTTAAGCACATCAGAATTCCTATCGATAACATTATTTTGTTATTGGAAAGACACTGCTGGGAGCTCTTTGAAATTTAATATGGCTGCGCTCAGAAAATAGGACAAGATCATTTTAAAAAAAAAAAATCAGGACACAGAGATGACCTGAAGTTTGCTCATAAAATACATTCCACCCAATACTTTAACTTTCTTTAGGCTTTTAATAAAGTAAAGCAGTTATAATAGCCTATTCCTATTACTGTACGCTGATTTCAGTACATTATGGAAAAACAGGTACTGGGAGTGATATTTGGGCTATTCCCGAAAAGGAGCCCTAATTAAAGTTTGCAGCTAGGGAGACAATATGGTTACATAAAATGTCAAACATCTTAAAGCAGCAATTCTATGAAATAAAATCAGGTTTATTCTTTTTAGAATAAATCACTGTGGCATGCTATAAGAAGAATGTTGAATTTAACAGTTTCTCTTGTATTTTTTCTTCAGTCCGCAATCAATGGTTTTTGATTCTGGACTACCATGGCAACCACAGACACATGGCACATGGTGTAGTGAATAGAGTGGCTTTGGAATGCTCCTCTGAGCTCTATCTGCATGGTGACATCCTCTTTTTCACCCCTCTGCCATCACATGACATGATGAGAGTCTGTGAGCCTGTCTCTGACAGTTTAATTGTCTGGCAGCCATATTTGTTTGCCAGAGATATTTTGAAAAGGAGATAATTATTTGTAGGAGGATAGCCGAGAAAACGGACTGTCAGATACATGTTTAAGATTATTAGATGCAATACTTTGCTTGCTATTCAAAGAAAAAAAATCTTAAGGGATTTCAGCTTTAAATCCTATGATGATGATAACTTGTACATACATATTTATGAATGCCTTTAATATTGATTGGAATTTCATTACCACGTAACACTGATCACTGTTGATGTATCATAACTTACAGAAATGAAGATGATATCTGCATTTTTGATAGCTTCTTTTACATTGGTTGAGAAGAAAAGGTTCCTCCCTCTACAGGATTCCACCACTTCTTGCAGGTCAGGCTGAGGGAAAAATACATAGAACGGGTTCACAGATGTAAGAAGATGTAGAAGATCTCAGAATTCTAATCTAAAACACAATTTCATAACATGCAAAGGGACCTCTTTTCTTTTATATTCTCTCTCCATTGTGCTTATCAAATAGACCTTTAAATTCACCTCTTCTCATCTCCCTAAAGGGCTAGATTTACTAAGCTGCGGGTTTGAAAAAGTGGGGATGTTGCCTATAGCAACCAGTCAGATTCTAGCTATCATTTTGTAGAAGGTACTAAATAAATGAAAGTTAGAATCTGATTGGTTGCTATAGGCAACATCCCCACTTTTTCAAACCCGCAGCTTAGTAAATCTAGCCCAAAGTGTATTTCTGGCTTTTAAATGTAACTATATCATATTCACTATATGCAAGCCCCACGTATTGTGGCATTATTTGTGGTACAGTCTAAAAATTTCTTATAGGCCAAAGGGGCTTGACCTACCGGTAATTATCGTGGTTATAATTGTGTTGTGGTGAGTAGATCAGCGGTGTGACTTGCCAAATCAGGGGGTATCTAGGCGAATTGAGAGCAGGTCCTGTGCTGACTTTTTTATTTGTATATATATGTATGTATGTATATATATATATATATATATATATATATATATATATATATATATAGTGCTAGTTTGCCACTGGTGAGGGAGCTATTGACCACAATGCCATACTGAAGTGTGATGCAGATATAATTTTCTCCTAGGGACTTTAGTGTCACATATATCAATAGATCCTTAGTTGGTCATATTTTGCTGGAACAAGCTATGATTAATTCCTAAAAAGTCCTCCTCTGGATGGGCCCATGTTAATTTGTATACAGTGGTCTGCTCCAGTGTTTTCCAATTTGAGTATTCTGGGCTGAGCTAAATGTTAATGATGTTCCCTTCACAATTCCTATTGCCTTCTTATCAGAGAGAGGTTAGAGTAATGTTGACCACACATAAGAGTCATATTGCTGGTTTGTTGAGTAAGCAATTTGGCCATCTGTGCTGAACAAACTTGGATAGATTGCTTGTTCAAGTGTTGGGCTGAATGACCAGACTGCAATGTAAAGGAGACACTGCCACTTATAGTTCATCCAATGACCACACACAGATGCGTGTGTGGGTCACCAGCTAACCTAATAATCCATTTTCACTGATTAAATGTTATTGGTCTTTGATTGTTCACAATTATTGTTTAGGGCAATAGACCTCAATAGGAATCCTGCTAGTCACATATACAATGGTTCACCAACACAAGATGTCACAGACAAATGGCACTCTGACCATATGGGGGGTCACAGTTAAAAGTAGGCTGAGTACCACTAGTGTAGGAAAGTGAGTGGTGCAATTTCTGGACATTTTAGTTGAAAATTACCAAATTGGAACAAAAGATCTGCATCTGTGTGGCCATCTTTACTAAAAATTGGCAGAATCTCCAGAGATGCATTGACAGGGATGTACCTTTTGGTGAACCTTTTGGACCTCAGAGCCAGTGAAATACTGGGAAAATACATGGTAATATATCACAAGATCGATGCCCAGTAATGTTGCACAGCTGTCCCACAATATTCTAGAATGTGAAACCTCTCTATGCTTGTGCACGTGGTGGTGTTCAGTATAAATGTTGTGTACACTAACTACACGGCAGGAACCTCCTGGCAATAACAATGACCTTCCTGGCTGTCATTGACTGAGCAGGGATGGCACAAAGCACTGTAGAATGCAGCCACCAACCGCTGTGTGAACAATTATGATTTTCTAGGCTGTTAAAGTTGTGGCTACATATTTATTATACAGATCACACCAAATGTCATGAAAAATGCATCTGGGCTCATATACGGTCATATAAAACAGAAATACAAATACCTCGTATATAGGCAGTTGGTTGGAATTCCAGGCTCGGATCCGTTCTTCATTTATGTCTACAACTGTGACAGTTATCTGTGGACACATTTGGGCAATAACCGTACATGTTGGACCTCCTACATATCCAGCCCCAATGCAGCAGATATTGTTCACCTGAACCATTTTCAGTTACAGACCAGACTGTGGTATTGGAGAAAGACAATAACCCTGAAAATGAAAATAAAGTCACCAAGTTACATGTTGTTTTAGTATTAACCAATATATACATAGTTATTCTTCAGCAGTTCTGCATTGTGAACACTACCTGGGGCTAATTAAAGTGTTCCCACTCATGGAACAGAAATTTAGAGGTTGGTTTAAATCACCTTCCTGCCCCTACTATACTGTATTTAGAAGTACCCAGAACCCATCTAACTTGAATCACATGATGGCCAATGACGTTTCAAAGAATAAAATAACTGTACATTTCTTGTACATTGGTCAGTAAAACAATTTACAATGATTGGCAACCGTGCTGCTACTGAACACAAATGTCCATGCACCGTGGTCTACAGAACTTGCAGGGTGCATAGGACTGTACCAGGAGCCATGACAATGATTGGATGGCTGCCAAGGGTATCCAACCAGCTGCTACCAGCTTTAAGCGACAGAAAAACTAAAATAAATCATGCAATAAAATATATACTGTACTTTCTTAACAAATCAGAGACTCAGTGCTATCATAGAGATACACATAGATACAAATAGATGCATATAGAACTCCAGAAGCTTTCATTCATGCAGGGATTATTCCCCCCACAAAGATAGACAGTGGCTCGCTAGGTGGTAGGGGGGCATTTGCCCCCTGGACGGGTCCCATAGTGGGCTACCTGCATTTTTTCCCTTTAAAATGTTTCTAATTGGCCACTGAGCAGTGTCACTCCCAAGCTGAAATTTGCCAGCCAGCCTCTGGAGATAGAGGACTGGTGTGGCTTAATAAAGTATACACTAATTTCTTCCTCCTAGCAATTACAGGGTTAATATACTGAAGGGAGGAGTGAAGTGCAGCTGTTATCTCCCCAATGAGGTCACCTGGTCCGACAGCAAATTTGTACCTTTCTTCTGGATTTGCTGGTAATTCTATAAAAAATACCTGTGTGTATAAACAGAAGCATAGAATAGAGGCACATAAATCTGGCACCTACTTAATTTAGGAACTGACAAGTACATTCAAGGTATCCACTGGCTCACAAATACCCGCTTGGATGCTAAATTTACAATAATCAATACCCACCATGTATGTTTTAGGTGTTTTACTACTTTATGGTATTCATAGTGCTTTAGGGCTATACTATGCAGTTTCATGATATTTTTGCATTTGATAACATTTTTGCATTTTTTTGAAGTGCAAGCAAAATGTATATTGTGTTTTTAAACGATCCTTTTTATAGCCATTTAAAATGTTGGAAGGGATAGCTTCACCCCTGCATTTGTACAAGATAATATGTATCCGTTGTGCAAAATATATAGGACAGTTAAAAAATTAAAGTCTCACAGCACTGGGGTCATGAGTTTGATTCCAAACCATGGCTTTATCTGTGAGGAGTTTGTATTGTCTCCCTGTTTCCTCCGGGTGCTCCCGTTTCCTCCCACACTCCAAAAACAGGTTAATTGACTGCTGTTAAAATTGACCCTAGTTTCTCTCTCTCTGTGTATGTTAGGGAATTTAGACTGTAAGCTCCAATGGGGCAGGGACCGATGTGAAAGAGTTCTCTGTACAGCGCTGCAGAATTAGTGGCGCTATATAAATAGCTGATGCTGAAATAAAAGCTTGGTAAAGGTATAGTGGACAATAAACTATGAATCAAGTACAGGTAAATGGGATATTAGAAGTTAATTTACAACACCAAAAACTAATCAACCTCATTTCACCTATTAAGAAGCATCAAAAGTTTCTTCAGTAAAATTTAATTCAATCATAAAAACCCTTAACATAATCCTGCGTAAACAAACTTTTTCAACTGCTGCAATATGAACTTATTTTCGTTAGAAGTACATTGATGTTTTAGAAGTAGGTCGAATTTGGAATATTGAAGTATATCCCGGTATTTGACTGTGTTAGTATTTCTTACTTTTGAAAAAAAAAAACTTCTATAAGAAGTTGTTTCTCAACATTCTTAAGGTGCCCCCTAAAAGCAACCAAAATGTCTTGTGTTACAGCCTTGTCCAGCAGTACTTAATTATACATCTGTCACAAAGAGTTCATCGTAAAAGTCACAAACCCCCCTTCCCATTGCTTGTGCAATGCATACCCCCTAAAGTGTGAATTACATGAAATATGGGATAGGATATAAGCCTCACATCTGGATAAAGTTACTGTTAGAGGCTGAAACTGCAAGTTAGCTGCTATGAAAGTGCAACCTGGAATGTGTCTTATTTCCACATTATCCAAACTACCCTGAAAGGAGAACTTGTTTCCTCACCTTGGAGTTTGCTGGACCACGATACCTAGATATACCTAGTTATTGGCGAGCCTAATCATTTTATATTTAATGGCTGATAATGGGTTTGATTCAAGCCTTCAATGATGTTCTATGACCATAGTCTTAACTAAGATCCTCCACACCCTTAACTGTATAAGTTCTTTAAATTGGTCTAGAAAAAACTCCATACTGATCCCTTGTCCCTATATTCAGGACTTTTGTGATGCAATCCTTCTGCGAGAACATACCCTTAAAGGTTATTACATTAGCCCAGCACTTATTTCATGCTGGGCCACTGGTAGTAATCTAGGGCCCTGGTTCTGCAGCTATTTGAAGCCCCTCCCCCACCAGGTTGTGCGCACAGCCTACACAGAAGCCGATGCTGTGTACACAGCTTAGAAGGGGTGTGACCATGTGGATCGATAGGATGTAATTTTGCCCAACCTTTAATGTGACGCAGCTGTTGTCAAGGATAGAGACTGAGGGCCTGATTCATTAAGGAACTTAGACAAGAAATTTCATACTTAAGTCTCCTGGACAAAACCATGTTAAAATGTAAGGGGTGAAAATTATTTTTATATTTTACACATAAGTTAAATACTGACTGTTTTTTCATGTAGCACACAAATAATTGATAGTTTATTTGTACACTGAACTTTAAAGTTGATATTTGTGTGTTACATGAAAAAAAACAGTCAGTATTTAACTTATGTGCAAAATATAAAACTAATTTTCACCCCTTGCATTGTAACATGGTTTTGTCCAGGAGACTTTAGTAAGAACCTCTATCCTACTCAACAATAATCTGCCATGGCCCGGCCCCAAAGGGACGCATAGGGTACTTTGTACCCACCACACCCCTGGATTCCATGCCTCGTTTCTTAATAAAACAATGCACAGGATTAATGTCCAAGTACCAACTGTCCTGATGTAGGGGAGACCATCTCAATTTGACAGGACCTTTCTCCCAACTGCCTGGGATGTTGGAAGGTATGTCCTGATCGGTGCCAGGGGTCTTTTTGGGGATTTGTGGTTGGAGTGGCCCAGTGCTAAATCCAGAAGTACGCCCCTGTCAGACCACTCACACCCTCATGTGACATGCCCACGACCCCTTTCTGTGCATGCACTCTTTGTCCCGATTTGCACTGGGACTATATTGGGAGGTTTGGTATTATCATGGTAGACAATTTACCATGATTCCAAAGCTATTCGGTTGATTACAGTGGTAATACTGTGCCTTTTTCTGTTAATTAGCTTAGTTGTTAAGTCATCAATTAGCACCTATTAAACTAATAACAGTCTGCCTTTGAAAATGTTGAAGTCAGACATGAACTGTATACAGTGGGCCTGAGCCATTAAGAAAAGTAAAGCAAAGAAAGGAGTAAGTTTGCTCCTGGACAAACCATGTTACAATGCAAGGGGTGCAAATTAGTTTATTATTTTTCACTTAAGTTAAAAACCTGTCCCCACATTTTAAATTTACCTCCAGCTCCAATGCAACATGGTTACTCCTTTTTTATGCTCTGCTCTCCTTAATGACTGAGACCCAGGAGTAAATGTATCAAGCTGAGAGTTTTCCGGCGGGTTTGAAAAACCAACCAGATTCTAGCTATCATTTATTTAGTACATTCTATAAAATAAAAGCTAGAATCTGATTGGTTGCTATAGGCAACATCTCCACTTTTCAAACCCGCTGGAAAACTCTCAGCTTGATACATTTACCCCCCCAGTATGTTTAGTTTGCTATAATTTTTGTGCATAATAACAATACAAAAAATGATGGCAAAATAGTTTTAGTATTTTAAATAGTTAATTTGCTTTTATGTTTATAGTTATAATGGCAGTTTAATATTTTGCTTTTCTCACAAGAAGGACGTTTACTGGACCTTTCGGAATAAAATAGGGGCAAAAGTTTCTTATGTAGCATGAATGAGCAGAGACAGGGGACTGGTGTACGTGCATCTCAGAGCACCAAACTGAAGCAGCATCTGTACGAGAACAGAAGGGTGATTATACCTCAGTTGCCTGATGCATGCAGACCATTTATTCCCATCACAGTTACCGACAGAGCTAAGGTTGTAAGCAACAAAGACCAGTTTGTAAGTAAACTAAAAACTGTCACAGATTTGCTAGTGTGGGAAAGACATATAGTACAATAAACAGAAATAAGCTCTGTCCAAAAACACAAATCATGGGCATTTCTGCAGCCAGATATACACCGCACAGCAGGCTTAGGCAGCTTGATGTGAGCACTGGATGACAAGTATTGCTGGCAGGGTGTCATGGGACTTGTAGTTCCACCACAGAATCATTACTTACAGTATGTTTTGTGTAAATATGGCTGAAAGTTATCTAAGTTTCACTTTTATAAACTAAAACCAACATAACCTTAACATAAGATGATATCTGCCTTTATTAAACGTATAACACTTTATGTGCTATTCATTTCCCAAAAGGAACATTTTTTGATGCAAAGAATACTTTTTAAGTTAACATTTTGGTGTACAGGATTTTATATTATAACCAAATAATAGTTGGATATTGGATATCCTGTTGTTATTATTATTATTATTATTACTTATGTTCCTTGTTATTACACCAATAAGTAATATTCTGTATTTATTCCTATTTTAATAATGTTCAACGTCAGTATAAGCATATGCACGGGCATACATTAGAGTCTGTGTTCCTGTAATACAGCTGTGATACATTTCAGGGTTGTACTCTATATGTTTTGACATAGGAGCTTTCCCAGTGTCCCCAGGGTAATATAATTCCAAGTAAGGCTGTACAGAGAAACACATTTTTTTGTGTGTGTGGGCACTAAGGCTCTAATCAGTGGGATCACGGTCAAGTAGGATTATATGTCAAGAATAAATGTAATATCTATACAGCTTGAAGGAACTTTCAAAAACTGAATAATATTGTTTGCATTGTAATAATTTGACATCATTCCTTACTATTAATGTAGCACTAGAATGTTATTTAGAAGGAAAGGGATTTAAATGTCCAAGATAAAGATAGCAAGCAATGAATAGTACTAATGGAGCAATGGGTCAGTGGCAAGCTTAGGCAACCATTGGCTGGTATGCTGGGACCAGTAGTGGCTGTAGATTGCCTTGTTCTGTTCTGAATTCATAAATCAAGGTTGAAAATTATAAAATTATATATATATATATATATATAAAAACCAGAAAGCCAAAAACGTACATTTAATTGCAAGAGTAGAGATCAGTCAGCTAGGGGCCCCATTTCCTGTCAGCTGGGGGTACGCTGGTATCCTAGCTAAGTATTAACCCCCGCATTGCAATGACTTCAAATACACATCTTGTTGGATGACTTAAACTCCAATCTGTTGTCTATTCATCTTTAACCAACAAGAGCCCTGGTCCATTTATACTGCAATCATACACACACAGCCAGGCTTAGCCTGATCATTAATTAATACAATGTGTTACTAATCCATTACAAAACTCAAACATCTTTCTGTAACTTAGAGGTAAGGCAATTTATCCTGTTCCAGCTATTGTGGTACTACAGGTCCCAGCATGCCCTGCCAGGGCACATTGCAACTTATAGTTTCCACAGCAGTTAAAGAAGAAAATGTTGCCCATGCCTGATCTGCTCCTTCTAATATTATCTGAGACTGAAGATATACTGTATACAGACATACACATCTGACTGCCAAAATCCTCATAAAGGAATTAATATACTGTATGTCAATAATGAGTATACTATATACACACTTATTTGTATTGCTTATAAACAACACAGAGAAAGGACATCAATGACACAAACATATAATACAGTGAAGCTGAGATTGATAATATAGTAAGTTAAAGGCTGCAACAGATGTAAAATAAAGTTAGAAAATTAAGACTTGCCTGTGGGTAGTGACTCCTTGATGCTGGATGAGAGAGTGGTGAGACTGGTCCTAACTCTCCTGTGCTAAATACTGTAACCTGATCTGCCCAGCGTACTATGAGCAATAGGTGATCAGCTGAGGTTAAGGACACGCCTCTCCTGCACACCTACATTGTCTTCATGGTGAGTGTCTCTATTAAGATCTATCATCATCACCATTTATTTATATAGCACCACTAATTCCGCAGCGCTGTACAGAGAACTCACATCACTTACAGACCAGATTTTCACACTTATTGACTACATAGTTTTCTACTTGTATGCACTTGTGTGTGGTATCATAGATGTAAAATATTGTGGCTGTTTTTAATTCACTACTGCATAACAATCTCAATTCCTATGTTGCAGCAATCATTTGCTGATAACATAATATAACATAACATAACATGTAATTTCCGGATGTAAAAATTTGTAGGTGGGCAGTGCACTTAATTTTAAAAAATGCACCCATTTGAACACTGAGGGCCAGATTGATTAAGGCACGTAACATGAGAGAATTGTACATTTTTTTAAATGTCTATATTCAACAAGGAGCAGATCTGAAGAGACGTCTGATGATTAATAAGGGTCTGCTCTGCTCTAACACACAATACACTGCAGGATACGTCCAATACATATGTGAAATATAAATTCACAAAAAAACACAGAAAAAAAAATTCAATGAATGTCCCCTGTTAGTAATATAGGGGGGCTTATTTACCACGAAGCGCATTTTTGCACAATAATTTTCATTGCTTATCACAGCAGATTGAAATTATAAGAAATGTAACATCGTGACCATTTAACAAAAGTGTTCAGACGGAACAGCACCCCCAATAAAAGGTTGTCACAGCGATTATTTTAATAATGAACCCTGTAAACACACACACACACATATATATATACTCTTCAAACCTTCAAGCGTTCACTGAAAACCCACCTCTTCAGACAAGGTTATGATATTCCTCAACCACCATCTTAATTTCCTTAGATTACCCTATTACCATCCTCTACACTGCTAACGCAAGACAACAACCCTCTGACCAACATTGCAACACACACAGCCCACTTAATACTTTTACCTTTGCGTTCTAGCTGGTCCATTGTGCAATATGATGTAGCACATGCCCTTGTGTTTCTAACTCCCATTGTCCTATAGATTGTAAGCTTGCGAGCAGGGTTCTCTTACCTCTCTGTCTGTATGTATTACCCAGTATTGTCTTATCCAGGGCCGGATTTACCGCTAGGCAACCTAGGCACCTGCCTAGGTTCTAGTGGCTCTCGGGGGCACAGCTGGGGGAGGGGGGACAGAAGCAATTTGTAAAAAAATAAAATAAAAAAAAATTGGCCCCTCCCCCGACTCGCGGCACCCCCGCGACTCGTGCGGGAGGGTCGGGTGCCGCGAATCGGGTCCCGGCAGACTCTTCTCCTCTCAGTGTCTCAGTGATAGTGAGAGGAGGAGAAGAGGCTGCCGGGACCCGACGAGCGATCACGTGACTCTTTTTTTTTTTTTTTTTTAAATCTGTTTGGACTGACCGAGGAGGAGCAGCGCGCCGGAGAAGAAAGGCAATAGAAAGGTAAGAAAACAACGGAGGGACAGAGGTGGTGATGGTGAAGGGGCACAGAAGTGGTGATGGTGAAGGGCACAGAAGTGGTGATGGTGAAGAGGCACAGAGGTGGTGATGATGATTGGCACAGAAGTGGTGATGGTGATGGGCACAGAGGTGGTGATGGGCACAGAGGTGGTGATGGTGAAGTGCACAGAAGTGGTGATGGTGAAGGGCACAGAGGTGGTGATGGTGAAGGGGCACAGAGGTGGTGATGGTGAAGGGGCACAGAGGTGGTGATGGTAAAGAGGCACAGAGGTGGTGATGGTGATTGGCACAGAGGTGGTGATGGACACAGAGGTGGTGATGGTGAAGAGGCACAGAGGTGGTGATGGTGAAGGGGCACAGAATTGGTGATAGTGATTGGCACAGAGGTGGTGATGGTGAAGGGCACAGAAGTGGTGATGGTGAAGGGGCACAGAATTGGTGATAGTGATTGGCACAGAGGTGGTGATGGTGAAGCGCACAGAGGTGGTGATGGTGAAGGGGCACAGAATTGGTGATGGTGATTGGCACAAAGGTGGTAATGGGCACAGAGGTGGTGATGGGCACAGAGGTGGTGATGGTGAAGGGCACAGAGGTGGTGATGGTGAAGAGTCACAGAGGTGGTGATGGTGATTGGCACAGAAGTGGTGAGGGGCACAGAGGTGGTGATGGGCACAGAGGTGGTGATGGTGAAGGGCACAGAAGTGGTGATGGTGAAGGGCACAGAGGTGATGATGGTGAAGGGGCACAGAATTGGTGATAGTGATTGGCACAGAGGTGGTAATGGTGAAGGGCACAGAGGTGGTGATGGTGAAGGGGCACAGAGGTGGTGATGGTGAAGAGCCACAGAGGTGGTGATGGTGATTGCACAGAAGTGGTGATGGTGATGGGCACAGAGGTGGTCATGGTGAAGGGCACAGAAGTGGTGATGGTGAAGGGCACATAGGTGGTGATGGTGAAGGGGCACAGAATTGGTGATAGTGATTGGCACAGAGGTGGTGATGGTGAAGAGGCACAGAGGTGGTGATGGTGATTGGCACAGAAGTGGTGATGGTGATGGGCACAGAGGTGGTGATGGGCACAGAGGTGGTGATGGTGAAGGGCACAGAAGTGGTGATGGTGAAGGGCACAGAGGTGGTGATGGTGAAGGGGCACATAATTGGTGATAGTGATTGGCACAGAGGTGGTGATGGTGAAGGGCACAGAGGTGGTGATGGTGAAGGGGCACAGAAGTGGTGATGGTGAAGAGGCACAGAGGTGGTGATGGTGATTGGCACAGAAGTGGTGATGGTGATGGGCACAGAGGTGGTGATGGGCACAGAGGTGGTGATGGTGAAGGGCACAGAAGTGGTGATGGTGAAGGGCACAGAGGTGGTGATGGTGAAGGGGCACAGAATTGGTGATAGTGATTGGCACAGAGGTGGTGATGGTGAAGGGGCACAGAAGTGGTGATGGTGAAGAGGCACAGAGGTGGTGATGGTGATTGGCACAGAAGTGGTGATGGTGATGGGCACAGAGGTGGTGATGGGCACAGAGGTGGCGATGGTGAAGGGCACAGAAGTGGTGATGGTGAAGGGCACAGAGGTGGTGATGGTGAAGGGGCACAGAATTGGTGATAGTGATTGGCACAGAGGTGGCGATGGTGAAGGGCACAGAGGTGGTGATGGTGAAGGGGCACAGAATTGGTGATGGTGATGGGCACAGAGGTGGTAATGGGCACAGAGGTGGTGATGGTGAAGGGCACAAAGGTGGTGATGGTGAAGGGGCACAGAATTGGTGATAGTGATTGGCACAGAGGTGGTGATAGTGAAGGGCACAGAAGTGGTGATGGTGAAGGGGAACAGAATTGGTGATAGTGATTGGCACAGAGGTGGTGATGGTGAAGCGCACAGAGGTGGTGATAGTGAAGGGGCACAGAATTGGTGATGGTGATTGGCACAGAGGTGGTGATGGGCACAGAGGTGGTGATGGGCACAGAGGTGGTGATGGTGATTGGCACAGAATTGGTGATGGTGATTGGCACAGAGGTGGTAATGGGCACAGAGGTGGTGAAGGGCACAGAGGTGGCAATGGGCACAGAGGTGGTGATGGGCACAGAGGTGGTGATGGTGATTGGCACAGAAGTGGTGATGGTGAAGGGCACAGAGGTGGTGATGGTGAAGGGCACAGAGGTGGTGATGGTGAAGATGCACAGAGGTGGTGATGGTGAAGGGGCACAGAGGTGGTGATGGGCACAGAGGTGGTGATGGTGAAGGGCACAGAAGTGGTGATGGTGAAGGGCACAGAGGTGGTGATGGTGAAGGGGCACAGAATTGGTGATAGTGATTGGCACAGAGGTGGTGATGGTGATGGGCACAGAGGTGGTGATGGGCACAGAGGTGGTGATGGTGAAGGGCACAGAAGTGGTGATGGTGAAGGGCACAGAGGTGGTGATGGTGAAGGGGCACAGAATTGGTGATAGTGATTGGCACAGAGGTGGTGATGGTGAAGAGGCACAGAGGTGGTGATGGTGATTGGCACAGAAGTGGTGATGGTGATGGGCACAGAGGTGGTGATGGGCACAGAGGTGGTGATGGTGAAGGGCACAGAAGTGGTGATGGTGAAGGGCACAGAGGTGGTGATGGTGAAGGGGCACAGAATTGGTGATAGTAATTGGCACAGAGGTGGTGATGGTGAAGGGCACAGAGGTGGTGATGGTGAAGGGGCACAGAATTGGTGATAGTGATTGGCACAGAGGTGGTGATGGTGAAGAGGCACAGAGGTGGTGATAGTGATTGGCACAGAAGTGGTGATGGTGATGGGCACAGAGGTGGTGATGGGCACAGAGGTGGTGATGGTGAAGGGCACAGAAGTGGTGATGGTGAAGGGCACAGAGGGGGTGATGGTGAAGGGGCACAGAAGTGGTGATGGTGAAGAGGCACAGAGGTAGTGATGGTGATTGGCACAGAAGTGGTGATGGTGATGGGCACAGAGGTGGTGGTGATGGGCACAGAGGTGGTGATGGTGAAGGGCACAGAAGTGGTGATGGTGAAGGGCACAGAGGTGGTGATGGTGAAGGGCACAGAAGTGGTGATAGTGATTGGCACAGAGGTGGTAATGGGCACAGAGGTGGTGATGGGCACAGAGGTGGTGATGGTGAAGGGGCACAGAAGTGGTGATGGTGAAGAGGCACAGAGGTGGTGATGGTGATTGGCACAGAAGTGGTGATGGTGATGGGCACAGAGGTGGTGATGGGCACAGAGGTGGTGATGGTGAAGGGCACAGAAGTGGTGATGGTGAAGGGCACAGAGGTGGTGATGGTGAAGGGGCACAGAATTGGTGACAGTGATTGGCACAGAGGTGGTGATGGTGAAGGGCACAGAAGTGGTGATGGTGAAGGGGAACAGAATTGGTGATAGTGATTGGCACAGAGGTGGTGATGGTGAAGCGCACAGAGGTGGTGATGGTGAAGGGGCACAGAATTGGTGATGGTGATTGGCACAGAGGTGGTAATGGGCACAGAGGTGGTAATGGGCACAGAGGTGGTGATGGTGAAGGGCACAGAGGTGGTGATGGTGAAGGGGCACAGAATTGGTGATAGTGATTGGCACAGAGGTGGTGATGGTGAAGGGCACAGAAGTGGTGATGGTGAAGGGGAACAGAATTGGTGATAGTGATTGGCACAGAGGTGGTGATGGTGAAGCGCACAGAGGTGGTGATGGTGAAGGGGCACAGAATTGGTGATGGTGATTGGCACAGAGGTGGTAATGGGCACAGAGGTGGTGATGGGCACAGAGGTGGTGATGGTGAAGGGCACAGAGGTGGTGATGGTGAAGAGTCACAGAGGTGATGATGGTGATTGGCACAGAAGTGGTGATGGTGATGGGCACAGAGGTGGTGATGGTGAAGGGCACAGAAGTGGTGATGGTGAAGGGCACAGAGGTGGTGATGGTGAAGGGGCACAGAATTGGTGATAGTGATTGGCACAGAGGTGGTGATGGTGAAGAGGCACAGAGGTGGTGATGGTGATTGGCACAGAAGTGGTGATGGTGATGGGCACAGAGGTGGTGATGGGCACAGAGGTGGTGATGGGCACAGAGGTGGTGATGGTGAAGGGCACAGAAGTGGTGATGGTGAAGGGCACAGAGGTGGTGATGGTGAAGGGGCACAGAATTGGTGATAGTAATTGGCACAGAGGTGGTGATGGTGAAGGGCACAGAGGTGGTGATGGTGAAGGGGCACAGAATTGGTGATAGTGATTGGCACAGAGGTGGTGATGGTGAAGAGGCACAGAGGTGGTGATGGTGATTGGCACAGAAGTGGTGATGGTGATGGGCACAGAGGTGGTGATGGGCACAGAGGTGGTGATGGTGAAGGGCACAGAAGTGGTGATGGTGAAGGGCACAGAGGTGGTGATGGTGAAGGGGCACAGAAGTGGTGATGGTGAAGAGGCACAGAGGTGGTGATGGTGATGGGCACAGAGGTGGTGGTGATGGGCACAGAGGTGGTGATGTTGAAGGGCACAGAAGTGGTAATGGTGAAGGGCACAGAGGTGGTGATGGTGAAGGGGCACAGAATTGGTGATAGTGATTGGCACAGAGGTGGTGATGGTGAAGGGCACAGAGGTGGTGATGGTGAAGAGGCACAGAATTGGTGATGGTGATGGGCACAGAGGTGGTAATGGGCACAGAGGTGGTGATGGTGAAGGGCACAGAAGTGGTGATGGTGAAGGTCACAGAGGTGGTGATGGTGAAGGGCCACAGAATTGGTGATAGTGATTGGCACAGAGGTGGTGATGGTGAAGGGCACAGAAGTGGTGATGGTGAAGGGGCACAGAATTGGTGATAGTTATTGGCACAGAGGTGGTGATGGTGAAGCGCACAGAGGTGGTGATGGTGAAGGGGCACAGAATTGGTGATGGTGATTGGCACAGAGGTGGCAATGGGCACAGAGGTGGTGATGGGCACAGAGGTGGTGATGGTGAAGGGCACAGAAGTGGTAATGGTGAAGGGCACAGAGGTGGTGATGGTGAAGGGGCACAGAATTGGTGATAGTGATTGGCACAGAGGTGGTGATGGTGAAGCGCACAGAGGTGGTGATGGTGAAGGGGCACAGAATTGGTGATGGTGATTGGCACAGAGGTGGTAATGGGCACAGAGGTGGTGATGGGCACAGAGGTGGTGATGGTGAAGGGCACAGAGGTGGTGATGGTGAAGAGTCACAGAGGTGATGATGGTGATTGGCACAGAAGTGGTGATGGTGATGGGCACAGAGGTGGAGATGGTGAAGGGCACAGAAGTGGTGATGGTGAAGGGCACAGAGGTGGTGATGGTGAAGGGGCACAGAATTGGTGATAGTGATTGGCACAGAGGTGGTGATGGTGAAGAGGCACAGAGGTGGTGATGGTGATTGGCACAGAAGTGGTGATGGTGATGGGCACAGAGGTGGTGATGGGCACAGAGGTGGTGATGGGCACAGAGGTGGTGATGGTGAAGGGCACAGAAGTGGTGATGGTGAAGGGCACAGAGGTGGTGATGGTGAAGGGGCACAGAATTGGTGATAGTAATTGGCACAGAGGTGGTGATGGTGAAGGGCACAGAGGTGGTGATGGTGAAGGGGCACAGAATTGGTGATAGTGATTGGCACAGAGGTGGTGATGGTGAAGAGGCACAGAGGTGGTGATGGTGATGGGCACAGAAGTGGTGATGGTGATGGGCACAGAGGTGGTGATGGGCACAGAGGTGGTGATGGTGAAGGGCACAGAAGTGGTGATGGTGATTGGCACAGAGGTGGTGATGGTGAAGGGCACAGAGGTGGTGATGGTGAAGAGGCATAGAGGTGGTGATGGTGAAGGGCACAGAGGTGGTGATGGGCACAGAGGTGGTGATGGTGATTGGCACAGAAGTGGTGATGGTGATTGGCACAGATGTGGTGATGGGCACAGAGGTGATGGTGAAAGGGCACATGTGATATTGTGAAGGGGCAAAAGTGACAATGAAGGGGCACAGTGTGATGATAGAGGGACAAAAGTGACAAGAGCACATACTTGGATTTATGCGTATTATTTTTGCAAACAACTTAAGTAAGTATTTCTGCCCTGACTTCAATATTTATTAAGTTGTTTGGGCCCAACTACTTAAAAAAACGGGACTGCTTTGTAATTATTTAGGGGTGCCTTTTTCTGCAGCAGGGTGGCCTTGCTCTTTTCACATGTTAGGTACGCCCCCAAAGATGCAAGCCACGCCCTCACCTCCTTTGGCTGCGCGGCAGCACATGCGTTCACTTCTATGAACTATAGGGGTATATGGTAGGCATGCGGCGGCACATGCTTTCACTTCTACGTAACTATAGGGGTATATGGTAGGCTGCAAAATTATAGTGCTATGGACTGTTTCAGGGAGGGTGCCCAAAAACAGTATCCTGCCTAGGGCCCTATGAGGTCTATATCCGGCTCTGGTCTTATCAGTGTTTGTTCCCAATTGTAAAGCGCTACGGAATCTGCTGGCGCTATATAAATATATGTTGATGATGATGATGATGATATACCTTATTTAGAGTCGGACGCAAAGTCTGTTTAAGAAGTGTAGGAGTGGGAGTGTGCCGCAGCTTGGTAGGGTATTATGAGTAGCATGCAACCCCAGTAGCATCCCACTTGTAATACCCTACCGAGCTGCGAGCAGTTCCTGCAGCTAGCTAACCACTTGCGCCACCTAATTCCTGCCACTCAGCTTTAGCCCTTTTTTGACGTGTGTTGCGTCTGCACCTGACTGCGACTAGGATTTATTTACATGGTCACGCCTTCACACTTCCGCTTTCCTCCCATTCTCTCATAGTGAGTCACAAGCTGTCGCAAGTGTTAATTGCATCCAAAATGCAGGCGGATATGGTGCTTGCTGCACATGCGTGATAGTGTTTTTTTGTTTGATGCACTTAAAACGGACTTGGCGTCCAACTATAAATGAGGTCCTAAGCATATTATCCACAAGTACAGGAGAAATACAATGTACTTAAATATATAACTAGTAAATGGCTTAATCCCAGCAACCTATTTTTAATGGGCTATTTTGTTAAATTTGATTACATTAAAATCTAGTTACATCAGTAAGTTAGTAGCAGTTTCAATCGATTTATTAAAAATATAATAATGGCCCGAATTTGTGATTTTATTTTAACATTGTAACTGGTGCAATTTTTTTTTATTAAATAATAATTTCACGGGTCAATTAGTAGAACATATGTTATCATGACCGCCATACACTATTTTTATGTTTAAAATGATATAAAGGGACAATGTTCTCATTTTAGTATATCAGTAGAAATGATTGTAATATAATAATAATATTAAAATGATGAGAAATTTCTTTAATACCTTTTAGAGCTTAGGCGAAATATTGTTTATTGTAATAACATTATGGGCCTAATAGACTATTGAGTGTAGTGGACCTGCACATACTATTTTAAGATACAGGGGGAGGATATATTATATATTCTAAAAATGCTTTTATGGATTATTGGTATGTGGAAAATATTTTTTGAATTTTCTGTAAAAGTAGTAAGGATTTGTGGCTTAATTTTGTTTTTCAAATAAATAGCCCACAGACTTTATTCATTTACCTTGTCATGGTTTGAAATGCAAAATAGTCTGATAACATATAACAATAGAGTGTGGGGGATGAGTGTAATTAGGTTGAAGATAGCAGGTCTATGTTTGTATCTAAAAGGTTTGTCTCTATATAGTTTAAGGTTGTATACCTTTTCTTGTCACCGTAGCCTTGCCACTGATTAAATGTATATATTGTATTAAGATAATGCAATCCTAACAGATGGGAGATGGAGAGCATTGTATTGAAGGCATCAACACTGAAATATTTTATGTATTTCTAGAGTTTTCTGAAGCCATATTGGTACATTATTCAGAATAAATACCGGATTAAAAAAAATGTATCTTTAGACATAAAAAAAAAGTTATCACTACTACCATTATATTATATACATATGCAGTTATGATTTACATATGTAATACCTCTTTTGAATCATAATTTATTTTTAAATTTTGGAAAAAAAATTTAAATAAATTAAATATAGTACATTATGTGGCATATCAAGTCCTCTTTATGATTGATATTAAAAAATAACTAGCTTATAATTATTGTCCAAAAATCTATTTTATACACCTGTGCCATTTATTGGTTACAGAAAGGTGTATTAAATATAACTTAAATTGTCTTTTCAATGTTTATTTGCTTTCAATTTTTTTTTAGATGTCTTCATACTCAAGCAGTGAGGAGGAGTTTGAAACTACACCAATGGAAATGAGTGTTCTCCAGGATCCCAATTATCATAAATCTCATAATGTGGACAAGACCAAAGCAAATACAGAAAAATATAAAAAGGACGCCATGCTTTTCTTAATATGAGAATGAGTCCTTAGTTGAGTAATTCAACACAACACTTTAATATTTGGCAGACCCACTGAGCAGAGTTATGGTATTCTCCAAGAGCAACTTCTCCCAACCATCCAAGAACAGTTTGGTGACCAACAATATCTTGTCCAGCATGATTAAGCACCTTCTCATAAGGCAAAAGTGATAGCTAAGTGGCTCGGGGATCAAAACATCGAAATTTTGGGTCCATAGCGAGAAAACTCCTCAGACCTTAATCTCATTTAGAATTTGTGGTCAATCCTCAAGAGGGGGGTAGACAAACAAAAACTCACAAATTCTGACAAACTCCAAGTATTGATTAGACAATAATGGGCGGCCATCAGTCAGTATGTGACCCAGAAGCTGATTGACAGCATGCCAGGGCGAATTGCAGAGGTCTTCAAAAAGAAGGGTCAACACTGCAAATATTGACTCTTTGCATAAACTTAATGTAATTGTCAATAAAAGTCTTTGACACTTATGAAATGCTTATAATTTTATTTCAGTATACCATAGCAACATTTGACAAAAGTTCTAAAAACACTGAAGCAGCAAGCTTTGTGAAAATCAATACTTGTGTAATTCTCGAAACTTTTGGCCATGACTGTATATAAAATATTATTTTTTTTATTTTTTTACATTGCACTTTAAAATACAGTTCTATGTTTGTTAATGTTTTCTTGTTATATAAAATATTTTTAAATGTAAAAGTTTATATTTAGATTTTTAGAATGTGTGTTTTTGAAAATATTAAAGTTTTTTTTATACTTTTTATTGAAGCTATGTTTTGTTTATTTATGTTCTTATACATATTAAAATGTTGCCCATCATCATCATCATCATCATTTATTTATATAGCACCAACATATTCCATAGCGCAAATTGGCCCATATGCTATAAAATGTTTTAAAATCTATAATTTGTCTGTAGACTCACAAAAAAAACCTTTTTTTAACATGGGTGTCAAGTTGGGTGCAAAGCACCATAAATGACCTTTAATAGTTTTGAAATGGTAAATGAAATTGTATAGGCACATTTAATAATGGGTTATGTAAAAATAAAGATGTAATAATTGAACTCCAGTATGAACTATTATATTCTTTAATATTATACTAACTACTATTGATATATCAATATTTTAATGATAAATACAATACACAATTATTATTACATTTATATTTAAAAAAAATGTGCAAAAACCAAATAAAAAATGCAAATATTTGAAAACTTTAGTGGTTATTCTCTAAACACATCACAATAAGGCATATTTATCTGTAATAATTACTTATAGTATAAAATAAATAATAGAATATGGTCTTTAAAACATTTTTTCAGTTATATTATCAAAACATAAATAATTAATATGAATGTTGCTCAGAAGATTACATCTTATACATATTAAATAACAGAAACAAAAGTTGTACATAACCTATCAATATTGCCTTTTCATGAATTTTTGATACTATTGTACAGTTGTTATCTGTAAGAAATATAAACACATTTCTATACATTAAATACCTTTTTATATTTTATTTTTGAAAAGTTTATGTAGAAATGTAGCATGGATAGAGAGATAAATTTTGATAGCAAAGATCGCTTCTTCAGGTATCATTTTGACATATTTAAACCTCCATAAAATACATTTCATGCTACTCTCATGGAAATTTTATTTATTTGTTTCTACACTGAAATAATTTTGTTAAATACCATAAATAAATACATAAATAATATCCAAATAATCATATATAGAGTTTTCATAGATTTCTAAAGTTATATTTGAAAAACATAAAATATATACTAGATAGAATATAAATACTTGCAATTGCAATCTGTATTTATATATTTTACAGATCAAACAATTATATAATAATAGATTTTTTGTTGTAAATCTGGTAGTGCAAAGGATGACAGTAGTGAACACAGGTATTCATAATTTATTGTTAATAAAGAATATACAGGTGCCATGTCAGTTTTTGTCCTACAAAAAGTTTACAACTGCACACATCAAATGTAAATTATTAAAATGCAATCTGATATATAGGGGTAACTAATATATATAATGCACAATTTTTTTAGCTTTGTAAACAAGCAAAAAAGATTTATTACAGCGATATGTATATATAATGTATCAAACATACAATGTTGTATTTAAGAGTTTCAGCACATCTAAATAATAAACTATTCGTAAAAAAATATTATGTAATTAATTACATATTGAGAGTTAAATATCAACATCTCTGATCCTAATGTCCAGGTCACACCCAAAAAAATATTACTCAGACTTTATTCCACATCTGAATAGGTAAATAAAAATAATTATCTTATTCCTTGGATACAAGAAATAAATTATATATTATAAAAAATTAATACAAATTCCCATTGCTTGATACATCCAACCATGTACCTGTTTTATATTAGGAAATTCTGCTTTGCATAAATATATAACACAGGTTGGGATAGTAGTATGGTTCAATGCATCTCAGTGGCCTCTTACAATTTTATTATTTAATTTATTCTTAAGTTTATGGATATTTAAAACATGCTCATTTAAGTTTTTTTAAATAAATAAGCAGCATGCTCTGTTATTTTACTATTGTAAAATTAACTTTTTATACCAAATGAACTATAGACATTTGTCTCAATAATGAATTTGAGTAGACATTATACGAACATGCATTTACTTTCACTTATGCTACCTTTAAAAAAAAACAACTTATTAAGACAGACCTGGTAATATGTGTCTCCAGGAGTGGAGATAACTTGTAAGTACAAATGCAATTACCCTCCTATTTTTTATCTTGATTCATGCACTAACAAAAGGTCTTCAAAGATGTTTGAAATGCATATCAAGACTACAAGACTACACACTTTTACCCTTTTGAACTCATAGAATGCTTTTAGGAAAAAAATTGAATTAACAGCATTGAAATTAGGTTTGTTTTTTCAACAAAGGACTACAGGAGATTAATAAAATCATTTGGATAGCTACCATTATATTCTAGCACAGGTCTAGACAGCTTAATGTTATCTGTCTGAAAAACAACCAAAGTTATGCGTGAAGTCATTGAAAGATAAATGTTAAATGTTGACTGTTCTTTTAAAGGTGGAGTAGTGGCAAAAAGGACAAGTGGAAATCCATTGTGGAAATATAATACATATAAAAAAGTTTCACAAGGTGCTACATGCACAGATTTAATTATATATCTAAAAAAGCCATCTATTGAGTTAGTATGGGGTAAAGAGGTCTTGTCCTGTGTATTAGTTAAGAAAGAGAAAATACATTTTCAATTATCTTTTTAGAAGTGTTGATATGATATGAAAGATACAGTTCTGTTCTAATAATATGGAGCATATGAAAAATAAGCAAGGGTTATATAAAGATCGGAATGAACAGATATACGAAGAAGTCACCAAAAGCACACACAACGGTATGTATAAATTGAGGTACTCAGAGATTTTACAATATCTAAAAGATATTTCATTACCTTCCAGTATTCAAACTCCACAAACCTCTTTGTGCTCACATTTGCAAGCTCTGTATTACTGATCGAATAGATGGCCTTATCTGTGAGGAGTTTGTATGTTCTCCCTGTTTGCGTGGGTTTCCTCCGGGTGCTCTGGTTTCCTCCCACACTCCAAAAACATACTGATAGGTTAATTGGCTGCTATTAAAATTGACCATAGTTTCTGTGTGTGTGTATGTACGTTAGGAAATTTAGACTGTAAGCTCTAATTTTTGTTATTTAATTTTTTTAATTGAAAGCCTGGGAAGGTGCTTTTGTGATCCAAAGTACTTGTCCCTTACTTAAGTACTTTTGTGATCCAAAGTACTTAAGTAAGGTGCAAAACCATAAAAAAAAGTGCACATAGGATGCAGAATGTAGCCCTCCTCTAAAGAGGAAGGGCCCTAGTCCCTGACCCCAAAACCAAAAGCTCCCTAAGGGGACAATGGTCTTCAGACCCCCTTCGCTGCAAGGCTAGGGACATCCCTTTAGCCCCTGGGATCTGCCAAAGCTTCACCCATGGCTCTACAACTAGCGCAACCCCCGAAAGGGAGGACAAACAATGGTTTCAGTGGGGCCGGAAACTCAGGGCCACACAGACCCCATAAATCTTCCGGGACGGAGCCCAAACTGGCATACCTGCACCCCAAAAAATCCATGAAACATTAAAACACAAAAGTGAAAGTGACAAACGTGGAGAAATATAAATAGTGCCGAGTGGGTACGACCCCAGCCTAATGGCTGGTCTGGTTGTAAAAATGTTCTCGTCCAGCCAAGAGGCCAGGGCAAAGAATAAGGGCGGTGCTACAATAAAATGGTCAAACATGCATAGGTGAGTTCTCTGTACAGCGCTGCGGAAGTAGTGGTGCTATATAAATAGGTGATGATGATGATAGTTAGCATGGGAACACGTCCTGACTGTGATTTGACTCTCAATATATATGAATATATGAATAGCAAGTGCATCTTCAAATGTAGATGTAATTTACTAAAACCATGGTCATGTTTGCAATAAAGAGATATATATACTATTGATGGATTCTAGGTTCCATTATCTTCCTGGATTGGTGTGTAATGTTATAATATTTTTGATACCAGAAGGGGTGGATTTTTGATCTGCCGAGAAGGAGTATGATTTACAGGAGAATATGTAATGGGTGGAGTACTGGTATAGAGAGCTTACTGAATAAAAAAGAGGATTGTTTCAAACTAAATGTAGGAGAAAAGAGTCCAGCAAAATGTAATATAATGACACTGTTCACTCCACTTCACCAGATGTGTTCTAGCGGAAGGAACATAATACCTGCCCCAGCAAGAATTTTCTTCCTCATAGCTTCCATCGGTGATAATTTATCATATGTCAAAGTTGGTCTGGTGGATTTCTATACATTTTATCTATATTAAAAGAAAACAAGCAAAACATTTTAGAAATATATCATTTTGGTATCATGAAGGCTGAATTTTAAAAAAAGCTAAAGCCTTCATTAATCTTACATATCCCTCTCTATATATAAATGTGCCATGTTATTATTATTATTATTATTATTATTATTATCGTTTATTTGTTAGGCTCCACAAGGTTTCCGCAGCGCCGTACACAGTACAAACAGTAGACTATACAGGGTAAAAACAGTACAGAACAATAAACACAAAGTACCAGTACTTCAGAAACTCCAGGCAGTCAAATACAGTAGAGATGGAGAGGAAGAACCGGTATGGAGTCAGGAGGGAAGAGGGGCCCTGCTCATACGAGCTCACATCCTAAGGGAGGGTAAACAAAATCAGGCACAGAAGGGAGCCAGTGAAGCAAAGGGGAGAGAAAAAAGGGGCCAGAGAGAAACAGAAGAGGTGAAAGGTTAAATGGATGGTTGGTTTGCCTTAAGGAACAGGTGAGTTTTAAGCGCCCGCTTAAAGGAGCACAGATTGGCTGAGAGGCGGATGGAGCGAGGGAGGTCGTTCCAGTGAAGGGGGGCAGTGCGGGAGAAGTCTTGGATTCTAGAGTGGGAAGAGGTGATCAGAGTGGAGGAGAGGTGGCGATCATTGGCCGAGCGCAGGGAGTGGGCAGGAGTGTGAATGGAGAGGAGGTTAGAGATATAAGGGGCAGTAGACTGGGAGAGAGCCTTGTAAGTGGTAGTGAGGAGCTTGAAAATGATTCTGTAGGGGAAGGGGAGCCAGTGTAAGGCAAGACAGAGAGGATAAGGGAGCGAACTTCTTCACCTGATGTGGGGATGAAGGAGGACCACAGCTGGTTGATGGCGGGAGGTGAAGTGCTGTGGGTGGCGGGAGAGGGGTGGGAGGAGGAGATGTTCCGTCTGATGGCTTAAATTTTGGAAGAGAAAAAGGAGGCAAAGTCAGATGCAGAGAGGGAAGGCGGGACAGTGGGAGGGGGGGGAGAGGTGTGAGTTGAATGTGGCAAAGAGGCGGCGGGGATTGGAGGACTGAGAAGAGATAAGGGACTTAAAGAAGGATTGTTTAGCGAGGGACAGGGCAGAGCAGAAAGAGGAGATAATGAATTTGAAGTGAAGGAAGTCAGCCAAGGACTGAGATTTCCTCCAGAGGCGTTCGGCTGTGCGAGAGCACTTTTGGAGGGAGCGGGTGAGTTTGGAGTGCCAGGGTTGGGGAATAAGGCGACGACGGCGGATAGAAGAGGCCGGGGCAACGGAGTCCAGGGCAGTAGTGAGGGAAAGGTTGTAGAGAGAGGAAGCCTGATCAGGGCAGGCCAGGGAGGGAAGGGGTGATAGGAGAGTTTCAAGAGAGGAGGAGAAGGAGATGTGGTCGATGGTGTCAAGGTTGCGCCTGGTGAGGGTGGCTTTCGGCGGGGTGGGAGCAGGGGAGGAGGACAGAATGAAGGAGAGGAGATGGTGGTCAGAGAGTGGGAAGGGAGAGTTGGAGAAGTCAGAGAGATCACAGAGGTGAGAGAAGACAAGGTCGAGAGAGTGACCAAGACAGTGGGTAGGGGAGGAGGTCCACTGAGTGAGGCCAAGGGAGGAGGAAAGAGTGAGAAGTTTGATGGTGGCGGGGTCAGAACAGTTGTCAATAGGGATGTTAAAGTCACCCAGTATAATGGAGGGCAGGTCAGAGGAAAGATAGTGGGGGAGCGAGGCGGCGAAGTTGTCAAGAAAAAGAGAGGTAGGGCCAGGGGGACAGTAAATGACGGAGACACGGAGGTGGATGGGGGAGAAGAGCTGGATGGAGTGGACTTCAAAGGAAGAGAAGGAGAGGGAAGGTAAAGTGGGTATGACCCGAAAAGTGCAGTTAGGGGATAGGAGGAGGCCCACTCCGCCTCCTGGACGCTCGTCTGGTCTGGTGGAGTGGGTGAGAGAGAGGCCCCCCTAGGAGAGAGCGGCAGGGGAGGCAGTATTAGAAGAAGTGAGCCAGGTTTCGGTTATGGCAAGAAGATTCAGAGAGTTAGAGATGAAGAGGTCGTGAATGGAGGACAGTTTGTTACGGACAGACCTGGAGTTCCAGAGGGCACACGAGAAAGGGAGGGATGGAGAAGGGGAGATATGGACGAGATTGTCGGGGTTGACGGAGCGAGGGGGGGGTGAGAGATGGGACAGAGTGATTTGGGCCCTTGGCGGGGGCTGGGGGAGAGGATGGGTATAGGAAAGGAGCGAGGCGGCATGATGCGAGACAGGGGAATAAGGGAACGACCAGAGGGAGCGGGGCAGGTGAGAGGGACAAGCACAGAGGGGAGGGCAGCAGTTTGGAGCCGAAGTGGAACAGAGCAACTTAGAAGAGACAAAGCAGTGTAACCAATGTAGACAATGTAAACAGTGTAAATGAAGGAGATCAGTGGTAAAGCAATAAAACAATGTAAAGTGGAGGAGAATGAAATCACGATCTAAGCAATGTAGACAATGTTCAGTGGGGAACAATAAAATAAAGGTGGAATAAATAAAATAAATAGATTAAATTAAATTAATAAATAGATTGGTGGAATGGAGAAATTAATGAAGTCACGATCAAGCAAAGAAGACCATGTGCAGTCGGGAACAGTAAAATAAGAGGAGGAATAAAATAAAGGTGGAATAAATCAAATAAATAGATTAAATTAAATAAATGGATGGGTGGTATTGTGAAACACAAGAAAAGGCAGTGAGGGCTACAGAGTGCAGGTACCGGGAGAGTTCAGGAGAGATCCAGGTAATCACAGGAGCAGGAGTAGTACATGGGGACCAGCGTTCAGGAGCAGGAGGGTCCAGGAGTAGTTCGTGGGGACCAGCGTTCAGGAGTAAGAGGGTCCAGCGGGTCAAGCAATAAGGGTTATCGGAGTACCGGAGGGTCAAGGCAAATGGACAGAGGTCAGATGAACGAACAGAGGGAGCAGTGGGGAGCCAGAGCAGCTGAAGTCCAGGACGGAGCAGCTGGAGGTCGTGGGAGACAGCTCTGGAAGGACTGGAGGAGAGCAGCAGCGTCGGGACTGGAGGAGCAGGAAGAGGCCACTGGAATGGAGCAGCAGGAGACCACAGGATCGGCAGCCAGAGGACCGGTTACAGATTGGCATCAGGAGGCCACCGGACAGGAGGATCCGCAGCGAGAGGACCGGTAACGTTGCAGTAGCAGCCGGGCACAGCTGGCAGGAGGATCAGCGATCAGAGGACATGAAGTAGAGCCGCGGCACAGGTTGGTGACGTGGAGGCTGGAAGCGGCGTCGTGGAGGTCCGGAAGACTGCAGGAGTCATCACTATGAGACGGAGCTGAGACGGAGCAGGATTCAGCGGGTGCAGCAGGCAGAATGGCAACAGGTAGGAGGCGGGTAAGTAGTCAGCGGTAGTCAGCTGTAGGTTAGCTGATCAGTGGGCCCGAGCCAGGAGTCAGGAGAGGCCGGGGAGTGAGGCCGAAGCCACGGCGTAGAGTAAAGATGACAGGCGGCAGGGAGATGCATCGAGGGAGGTGTAAGTAACCAGCACTCAGCATCGGGTACAGGAGGCAGAGGAGGCAGGCATCTCCGAGATAGAATGCGGGGCCCAGAAGGTTTCAGGTTTTCAGGCAGGGCTCCATCGGAGAGCGGAGAGCAGAGAGCAAGCAGGACACGTCTGTCCTGTTCAGAGACCGGAACTGAAAATTAAAAGTAAAATTAAAGTAAATTTCGTTAGGGTTTACTACAAGGAGGTAGAGAATTAAGCAAACAATTTATAAGGCCAAAATTAAGATCACCCCATCCAACACCATGGGCTAGATTTATTAGAGTTCAGTTTGATGAAAGTGCCATTTTTCAGCGGGTTTTATGGTGGTTTTAAAACCGCTGGATTTACTAAAGACCAAACTGCCATTTAAACAGCCAGAATTAACATTTTAAAAACCACCACTTTACAGATCGCCATCCCGACTTTAATAGTGAAGAACATACAAACAGCCAGATTTACTTAGCCGGGGTCTGCCAATCCAAAACAATTATTTTTCATTAGATTAAGGGGACATTATTATTGTATTGTATTATGGGAAAATATGAATATATAATTATATTAACTGGCCAATACTATTTGATTGTTAATGGAGATATAATCATTTATGATGCACGATGTGACATTACATAGTACCCCTGTAATATAATAATACAATAATTTTGTCCCCTTAAAATAATGAAAAATAAAATTTTCCCCATAAGTTAATTATAAATAATTTTTTTCCCCTAATCAATAAA
The DNA here is from genome assembly GCF_038048845.1 of Mixophyes fleayi. Taxonomy (NCBI): domain Eukaryota; kingdom Metazoa; phylum Chordata; class Amphibia; order Anura; family Limnodynastidae; genus Mixophyes; species Mixophyes fleayi. The sequence continues at coordinate 301,712,291 of NC_134405.1, read as the reverse complement.
TAATGATTGCCCCCATAATTTGTATGTCAGTGGTGCTTCCTCTTATGTTCTGAATGTCCAGAAGTATAAAAAAGAATCTGTTCTTTTGATGGCGGCTTTGATGGGGGTTTTGAACAACCCATCGGCAATTTATCTGTTTTCAATCTTCCACCCTTTGCCAGGCATTTTACATCACAGCCTCTGGTGGAGAACTGGTAGGATTAGATGTACAGATGATTTTAGAGAGAAAGTTAGAATCCTGTAGAATATTGGCTATTATGATAGGGCATTGGAGTGCATCCAACTGTCAGGCGCCATCTCCGCACTGACACTTGGTGCAGGAGACGGACACCTGCACCTTCTCGGCAACCACGTCCTGTTGCCTAGCAGCGGGACGCTATCTCTGCTCACCTGTCTGCAGCCAGCGTGTCTTACCACCAAAATCTCCCTAACCCAATCAGGAGGCACCTTATGGTATATAAAGCAGCCTCGGACACATGTCTAGTGCCAGAGTATTTGGTCTTCAGCCTTGCTCCAGCGTTTGTGCCTGTGTTGCTATTATTTGGATTCTGACCCCGGCTTGTTCCTGACTTCTCCTTTGGTTCCTGATTCTGGGTTAGAGTGATATTTGGTATTGACCCAGCTTTCTGACCATTCTCCTGCTTCTGATTTGGCTATATCCGTTCCTCTGGTTTTGACCCGGCTTGCTGACTACTCTTCCATCCTGCCTCCTGGTGGGCTGTCACCGCTGCCTCAATTGTTACCTCGCCAGCTGACTGATACTGAGGGCCGCGACCTGCACGTCCCTTGCAGCGAAGTCCATACCTCCTTGCGGGGGTTCCTGGTGAAAACCAGGGGCGAGTTAGACTCCACGCCTCAGTACTCAGTAGCGCCAACTGCTGGCAGGTATCATTAATTATACCTAGTGATTCTGACACGAACACATTTGGAGCAGCACATATTAAATGCTGTAGACTGGTAAGAAATTAGCATATAAGTGGTACTGTGGCAGCAGTGGATGGCAGAGTGGAGGGGATGGAATGGAGACTGAAAACATTTATTTTACATGTGAAAGATAGAGAGAGGAGGGTAGATAAGGGAATAATACATGGGACAGCATGACAGAGATGTTAGTGATTGCGAAATAGCATTTCTAAAAATGATTGATCATGCAAAAAGTAATTACAGAAATAGCAATAAGGGAGAGGAGGAAGGGATTAAGAGCAGAGGATTCTACATAAATGTGAGTGTCACCTTCGTACAGAGAGGAGGTGTAGAGGGAGAAGAGTAGATAGGGTAGAAAATTTCTTTGGTGGAATGCAACTGGTAAAGGAAGAGGGGAGGCAATACAGTTAGCTGTAGAAACATAAAAATACATATTTGTCCTGTGGTAGGAACAACGGGAAATGGTATGTTTAAAGGGGTCCATTTAATTGGAGGTTTGGAAAATAAAATAAATTAACCTTAGTGTCTCTCTCTCTATCGGGGCAGGGATTGATGTGAGTGAGTTCTCTGTACAGCGCTGCGGAATTAGTGACGATATATATCATTAGCTGACTATGATGATGAACCACTCGATTGAGTACCTGTGAGCGTGTACAGCTCTACGGAAGAGGCGGTTGCTGTCTGTGCTACGTGTTTATGATATTTGCTGTCAGCCCTAACATTATAACCGGCTATATAAATTGGAGAAGCCTGTGATGGATCCCAGTCCGGCCCAAGTCAAGGCAGGGCAGATCCAGACCATTTCGCAGGTGGTTCAGGACCTTTCGCTCAGATTGTCTGCCTAAGAGGAAGACGCCAAGACCTCACAAGCAATCCTGGCACCGGCAATCGAGCCCAAATTTAACCTACCTGATTGGTTTTCCGAGGACGGGACTCAGTTCCGGAATTTCAAAGAAAGCTGTAAGCTTTACTTCCATCTCAGACCCCGTACCTCGGGCTCGGAACAACAGAGGGTGATCCGCAGTCCTGGTCATTCAGAGCTCTTCTGCTTATTCTCCGAGTTTATGATATTTGCTATCAGCCCTAACACACAACTGGTGAAAATGAATATAGAGCCTGCACTGTTTGTTTTCAGCACATTTTTATTGTTTTCACTTAATAGGTTGTGTGTTGTAGGAAAAGATTTACATGGATAGGTTTGTGTGGACTTTTCAATCTCATGGGCTCTCTTCAAAGCTTTTATCTTTCTAGAGTGGGTACTAAAGAAAGAGAAGGGTTTTGTACGTAGCAAGGCATTCCCTGATCCCCCCCAAATCCTCCCATTGGAAAGTTCAAATGTATGCACACTGAGGAGGCCAAATTTGCACTGCAGCTTTGCACTTATATAATGCTCTTCTCCTACCTGCACTCTTATCAACAGCAATTCGGTTAAATGCCAAAGTGGTTGCTTGCTGTTGATGGCTCTGACACATGGAAGTGATGTGGCTGCCAGATGGGAGATAGTTACATTTTATTGTTAAATTTGACATCCTGGCTCCTCTAAATGTGGCTTTTCCAATGACGTTTTGCATAATAAAGTCCAAGCCACACACACTAAGGATAGGAGCTCAAATTTAAGTGCAGTCTACAGTTACCCCCCTACCTTGCAACCTCAGCAGAGCTGCTGGAACCAATTAAAGACATCAGCATTACACTGAATCACAAGAGGCAGGGAGAAGCCTGCTATAACTCTACCCTCAGTTTCACAATGTTAGTACACACTGAATAAATACTATTACATAGGGAACTCATTTAAGATCGAATTTATTCTCCATAGTTTTATGATCAGGTCTGAGCTCATTATATTTTCCAGAACACCTTCCAAGTTCTCAGATGTAGAAAGCAATCAGGAAGGTTGAGTACCTTACTGTGCATCTCCAGCTGTTGCAAAGTCGATGGGATATGAACTACTACCTGCTCCCTGGGTGAAGCCTTTGTCAGCAAGTCATTGAGTCCTATCGGTTGGACAGAATCAAGAGTTGCACCACCCATGTACGATGTAGCATCTCTCAGCTGTCCTGTCCCACAAGAAGGATGTATCTTGAAGTACCTCCTGATTGAGTTATTATCATTGAATGATTTATATACACAGAACAATCTAAATATGATATATTCCAGGATTTGACGCATGAAAGAGATATATATATATACACTATGATCTCTTTTTCTGTTTCTTCTGGTTCTGTTTCCTTAACATAGTCACTACCTAACCCATCACCCATCCTACCTTCTCGTGCGACCCCATTCTTTGCTCCCCAATCATTTACCTCATATAACCCTCTTCCACTCCCTGCCAGTCCTTCATTCCCTCCCCTCTATTTACCCTCTGCTTCCTCTCCCCCACTGCCTGCTTCTACCTCGTACATCTCTTCACTGTCACTCTCCAGTGGCATCGTCCCCTCATCCTTTAAACACACGCTTATCTCTCCATCCTAAAAAAGAAAACAATGACCCTCACCTCACTCTCTTACTACCGTCAAATTTTGTTTCTCCCCTTCGCCTCTAAATTACTCAAGCAGATTCTCTGCCACCGCCTAACTATGTACCTTTCGGACAACTCCATCCTTGAACTTCTCCAATCTGGCTTCCACCACCTTCACTCTACTGAAATCGCCGTGGCCAAATCCAGTTTCCACTCCTCCCTGCTCATCCTTCTGGACCTTTGACACCATGGACCACCCCCACCTGCTGCAGACCCTCTTTCTTTTGGCCTCTCTGGCTTCATCTTTGCATGGTTCACCACATACCCCCTTCCTTCCTCCCCATAGGAGTCCAGCAAGATTCTGTTATTGGCCCTCTCTCTGCTCACTAGCTCCTTGGGTGAACTTATCACTTCTTTTGGTCTCTAGTATCATCTATGCACTGATGACATTCAACTCTACTTCTCTTCTCCTAATCTTTCCCGTCCTCTCTCGTGTATCCTATTGCCTCTCCGTCACCTCCTCCTAGATGTCCTCATGATTTCTTAAAATTAATATTGCCAGAACCATACTCGTCGTCTTCCCTCCTTCTAGATCTTTATCCCACCTTGACCTCTTTATCACTGTTAACAATACCACCATCTCATCTGTTTTCCAACTCCACTGCCTGGGTATCACCCACAATTTCTTCCTCTCCTTTGCCTCCAACATTCATTCCCTTGCCTAATTCTGTCGCTTCCAACTACGTAACATTGCCCGCATCTGGCCCATCCTTTTCCAGAATGCCACCAAGACCATTATCCAAGCACTTATCATGTCTTGACCACTGTAACCTTCACCTCACCAGCCTCCCCTGCTCCCCTTAGGTCCATACTTAAAGTGACTGCTAGACTTATCTTCCTTTCACACCACACTTCTTCTTCCTCCAATCCTTGCCTTGCCTTACATTGGCTCCCCTTCAAACTCCTTACCCTCACCTACAAGGCCCTCTCTCATTCCACCACTCCATACATCTCCAAACTTCCTCTCCATACAATTCCCTCCCGTCCCCTGCGATCGGCCAATGACACTCACCTCTCATCCACTATGACCACCACATCCCACTCCCGAACCCAAGTTTTCTCCCGGGCTACTCCACTCCACTGGAATGACCTCCCTCATTCTATCCGACTCTCACTTAGTCTGTGTACCTTTAAACGGGCATGAAAACATACCTGTTCTTAAAAGCCTACCAACCATCTGACTAACCATCTCTCTATGCTCACTTACCTCACCCTCTCTCATCTCCCATCCCTTTGTTGCTCCTCTAGCCCTAGATCTACTCCACTGACTCACCCTTGTGCCTGTTTAAACTCCCTTTAGGTTGTAAGCTCTTACGAGCAGGGCCCTCTTCCCTCCTGTTTCAATACTTATTACTTCTGCACCAGTTGCTCTGGTACTGGCCTCGCTTGGAGCTTTTGAAGTCTTAGTAGCACTCGTTTATTATACTGTGCTATTATACCTTGTAAGGTCTATTGTTTGTAATATGTACATCACTGTGGAAATCTTTATAAATAAATGATAATAAATAATAATACATACAAAACAGAGGATTTATTTATGATCATTCAATCTGCCCACACATATAGGTATAGGATTGTTTTGAAGTAATGGTTCATAAATGTGAACATCCAAGTTTGATTTGTTATCTCTCTGATTTTGCAAGCGTGAGAAGTTTAGAAAAATGTTGACTAAACCTATTTGGTTTCCTAGAAAACTGTGCTCTAAGCATCCCATCAGCATCTGCCTTAAAACGCAGCAGGTAAAGGGTAACGCTCCTTAAAAAGTAATTTTCTACTTCCACAATGGTCTTTAGTAATGTACTAAACTAATGTGTACTGACACATAGAGCACATCATAATACTGAGGGAAGGACAGCTGGACAGAAGCTTGGGGACGCGAGTGTTCACATCCATCAGTTGGTTGCTAGGCACGGAGCAATAATCTCCTGCTCTACCAATGGCCATTGTCTTTAATAAAACTGTCGTTTTAAAAAAATGACAGGGAAGCGTTGAGTATCAGCGGTTCGTTGGAACCAGTTTAGTAAATATACCTCTGGACTCGGTGATTGTAGAGTACATAAATGCTGGTTCTGAGGACCCATTCACTTTATGTGCCAGTGTTTTAGTGACTAAGCGCCAGGTATAAACAATTAGAAATGTTAGGGACATCTTTAAGATATTCTCTAGAGACAGTAGGTAAATAAGCCACTCATGTTCAGGAAAATAGGCTTCAGGTAATTATTTATTCCATGTGTTTTTAGATCAAGACAGAGGCTTTTGCCGACACATAATTTTGATTTGTTTCATTGAGACTCTCTATAGAACTTCACATTCTACCCTTCAAAAACTGCACGGACAAGCACTAATTAGGGCGAATCTGTCCGTCTGTAGGTGGTAGAGTGTGTTAGCAAACCCATGTAATGCTCTTAATAAAGTAGTGGGTATACGTGTTTCTGAGAAATCTATTCCCAATAAGAGTTGCTTATTGTGGCTAATGTACTTGCTTTACTTTACCAAACTTGTGACTCATTGCAATCAATTCTTCAATAGATATATTGCTTGTATACTAAGCAATATTTGATCATAATGCCCCTTTAAAGTGTTACTAAGTTAGTCTGTCACAATAAATTAAGATGTTATAACTTAATGGTATACAAAAAACACCTGCTGATTACAGTATTTCTTAAACCAGCTATTTTTCCAGATATACTTACTTTTTCAGTTTTCTACTCTTTCCCATCTATTTTCAATGACATCCCCATGCTATGAAGGCAGATTAGCTGCCATGAAAATAAAGATGGTATGTGCCACTGTGCTTTGTGGAGAGGACAAAGCTCAACAACTTGTCTATGTTCAACACAAAGTCCGCTAGATAAATATTTATTCATGTTTTAATGACCTCAGTTGATGTTTGGAGGTATAACAGGTTCACTATACATAAAGGAAAAATAGAAATGTGTGCCCTATTATGTTAGAAAATACATCATGTTTAAATATTTAAAATGTGTTTATAAAACATGACGCAGACTCACCAGTGACACCATCAGATTCCAAAATGAACCATTCAGTACAGCAGAAGAACTTTAACAGCCTGTGGAGAGATCATATCAATGTGGTATAGAACCTGAAGGTCTTTGGGGACATATCTTAAAACTTATGGTGGCACGGCCAACAATCCACTGCCCACTGGGTTGCCTTAAAAGAGATTTGGAAGGCTTCTACAAATCATACTATTCTTTGTAGCTGCCTCCTTTGATGGATTTCAGAAATAATCATATGGTATAAAAAATATACAGTTATCACTGGCTGCATTCTCACAAACATGGATTCAGTCCACAAAATAGCTCTCTCCGCTATAAGTAGACAATAGGTGAACTTTAAGTTCAGTGGACTTCAAATTAGTTCTGTTAATGTGGATCATGTTAATCACTGTCTGAGTCGTCACTGTCGCTCTCCCCTTCATTTTCGTCCTCGTTCTCCTTTTCCTTGTTTTCTGTCGCTTCTTCTCTCAAGTCCGCAAAAAAGTCGTCAGCTCCTCCAAACGCCTTCTTGCTAAGTGCCGGCAGCTGCCTGTTCTTCTTCCGCTTCCTGTAAACATCCACTATAATGGAGCTGAGTGCTGACATGTCCCAGAACTTCACTTTCTGGTCATGGGCACAGCTGGCTAAGAGTTTGCCATCCCGGGACTTTGCCAGCTGTTCTATTGGTTCTCCTGGATGCTGACCCACAGTACCGATGACTCGATTGGGCAAAATGTTAATGGCCCTGGAAAAATAAATAATATGTATAATTAGGGTTTCATTCTGTTTTTAGTCTGGCAGATTATTAAACAAATCCTATATTTATTTAGAACAAGAATTTTTCTTCATACACATTGCTGATTTACCCATCCATACAACATTGTTTTATCCTATTAAAGAGCTAAATTCTAAGGCACACAGCTGTCTTTACAATGTTGGGAGGTGAGCTTATCCCAATATCATGCACAATAATTTTTTTAAAATAATTTTTATTTATAGGGCGCCACTAGGTGTCCGTAGCACCGTACAGGGACAAACGATACAATACGAGGTGAGATGGCACGGTACAGTAAACAATAAGCACAGTAACTCAGTAAGCCCGAAGCACAGCTAGAGAGAGTTAAGATCCGCAAACGCCAGAGCCCAACAGGGAGGGCGCGGATGACAGGAAGACCCACAGAGGGGTGAGGAGAGGAGCGAGAGGGGTCGGAGGGCAGAGGGTCTTCGAGGGGGAGGGCTAGGTAGCTAGAGGGCAGAGTTGGAAGTGGTGGAAACAGGAGGAGAGATAGCCCTGCTCAAGGGAGCGTACAATCTAAGGGGAAGGGTGGACAGACGGAGAGACACTAGGGAGAGAGGGAGAGAAGGAGGAACAGAGGCAGATTCAGGGAAGGGGAAGAGGGGGGAGAGGCAGAAGATAAGGTAGGAAGTTAAGTGGGAGACTGGAAGGTTTTTAGAAAAAGGTGGGTTTTTAAAGCCTGTTTGAAACTGGACAGATTGGGGGAGGGAGCTTTTTCCAGTGGAGGGGGGCAGCGCGGGAGAAGTCTTGGATACGCGCATGAGAGGAGGTAATCAGAGGGGAAGAGAGGGGACGGTCATTGGCAGAACGGAGAGGGCGGGATCTTGTGTTATTGATGTTGGAGATTTTCAAATGGATTTAAAAACAATCTAATTTAGACAATTATTATACAATTATAGACTGTAATAGTTCTTAATAATAATTTTGGAAAGGTTATATATACATATATTTACTGTACAGATGTCCGTCACTACTCAGCGTTTCAAAATCATTACCTCAGTGGACAGTATTAATTTATAAATCATTTACCTTTCCACATTTATTTATATTTTTCAAGAATGTCTTGTGTATAACAATCACTGACCTAATGATGCCATCCGTGGACCCTGTGCACACTATATTATCAGTGATAGGGACCATGCAGTCTATGGACTCCGCCTTCACAGCAAAACGATCACTTGTTGCTCCAAACCCATTCCAGTTAAACAAGTAGATTGTCCCCTCGCTTGAACCACAAGCCACTTTTTTTCCTCTCTGAAACAAGGGAGAAAAGAGAGTAATAAAAGGATCTGTAAATATCTCATCACACTAGATAGAATTGTTTAGTAACCATTATGAATCCATACAATTGTCACCAAGGCTCTGACACTAGGGATCTAGTTGCTTTGATGGCTGATAATGGCACAACACAAACACTGGTTGCTACAAACACTTTAAACGTATAGTGAATAAAGTGTATTGCTTTATTCCTTGCATGTCAGAACCTTGTACATTTCCTGAGACATTGATTCATTCTACGAGGTGTCCTTCTCCGAGTAACCTGGGTGTTCTACAATAAGATGTACAAATTAGTTCAACCCCAAAAAGGGTTAAGGATATCGCTGCAAAACCAACCTTCATTATAGCTACAGATGTCAAATCTCCATTCTGGTATTCTGAGACTAACTCAAACCTCCGTCTCTTTATGTTGAATACTCCCATCGTTCCATCTCCGCTATGAGAGAGCACAGAAACGTCATTACTGAAACAAATCTAGAAGAAAATCATTCATTTCTTGTAGCCAGTTAATTTGGGTTTCTATACAAACAGCACTTTACAACAAGACATACCAATGAACAGAAAGGGAAAATAAGTTATAGGATTATTCCACCAAATGAATTAGTACTGGGCCCCACAGTTTATGATGGCAGCCCTGCTTGTTCATGCTGTAATCTCTGACATAAAGCCACAGAGGGTCACATGGCTACTTCCACATGACAAGCATTCAAAGGATTACATTAGTGGGATAGAGGAACTGGTTCAGCATCTGCGGCAACTAGTCAAACAGGTGTCACCAATGAGGTCTCTCCCCCTTTGAAAGCTTCCATTCAGTAATGTCAGGACCCATTGGAAAAAATATCCTAAATCCTATAGTGTCCATTCATGCACTTCTACCTTCACTTTAAATTACCCCATTTTACAATTTACCAGAATTTACACATTTTTCTGCAGTCCTCTCCCTAATGCTTTTAAATATTTTAAAACTTTTCCCTAATTTTACACTATCCTTTACCACATTCTACACCACAAAAACGACCCATATACAGGAATTTGTTCTATCATAGTGCTGCACAGTCTTATATTCTTACATGTTACAGTAATGCAAAAAGATGGAAAATACTGTGCAGTTTCTATATGTTTGCTCAAAAAATTAGATTTTATTTTACTGTACAGATACGACTGTTCATAGAACACTTTATTTTACTTGAATTTTTGGGTGTTTGTAGACTTTTCTATCAGAGTGGATGTGTGTTTCCGGAACAGTCCATGGAGATAGATCGTGTCAGTTTTGTTTTTTTAAACACTAATTTTTGGCATGCAGTACACAAATATTCCGCATGAACATAAGTGAACAAACATAAATGATACCGCCAAAATTAAATGAAGAAATTACACAATGCTCGGATGGAACAATATGCATATTGTACATGGATAAATGTATGATACCAGCCGAGAGTAGGTATGCAACCTGAATGAGGGCGTGTCAGAGTTTTTACTAACATCTTGGCTCATTTTCCCTCGCATTCCATAGGAGAAAATAAGCAGAGATTTGTTACCGTATTGGCCAGCACTGTGCACAGTCGGACATCAAGGAGATGTCCGGCGGCACCTCGTGACCAATTGAATTCTCGTCTATATGTCATGTCTAAGGCTAAACTAGAAAATTTTAACAAATGAGTGTCAGCAAGCAATTTAACTATTCTAATCCTAAGCAGATGAACTGAGGGAAGTACCTGGTAGTGAGGAGCATCTTCTTGTTCTGATCAATAACCATGTCACTAATGTATTCTTCATGATTCTTCATCTCCATAAAAGCTGTACCTCTACGGAGGTCCCACACTTTCAGCATCCCGTTCTCATCGCCAGTGGCAAAGAGGTTCTCGTCTATGAGGAGCAGGCTATTCAGTGCAGAGCTGCATGTGTGACATATAACAACATCAATATAATTGTCACCTGCTAAAAACAGCCCCTCCATTAACAGTAATCTACTCCTTTCTCTTTTCTTAAACATACAATCCCAAAATACTTACTGTCCTGAGTGCATTTTCTTGAAGGAACAGGAAAGGAACGTGAGCCACAAACACAGTAGTCCTTAAGGGTCTTCACAAAGATTTCCAGTGTTAGGTGTTTTTAGGCTGGAACACTAATAAAGCTTTGTCTGCCTATTTATAAGTATACTACAGTAATGCCATGTAGGTGGGCAGAAACAGTCACAAGCACAACATGTATTTCCTACCAAAGGCACCACATTGGTGTGTGGTTTGGTTGGGATTGATGGTGGCCTTCTTGACACAGATGACCATTTACATTTGCAGGACTTTCACTGTTTCAAGTGTTTGTTTATTTCTGGACCATCAAATAGTAACATACACTAAGTCTCCCAGGTATTATTATTCATTTATATAGCGCCAAGCATATTACGCCGCGCTGTACAGAGAATATGTAATTATTCCCTATATTACCCAATATTGATTATTACTGTGTTTGTCCCCAATTAAAAAAGTGCTACGGAATTTGATGGCCTTATATAAATAAATGTTGATGATGATAATGATGATATGTCCCTGGTCAGATTTAAACTCATGACCCCAGAACTGTGAGGCAACAATGCTAACCACTATGCCACCAGAAAAACCTGGATTAGCATAATGTATGAGAATAGTACCCTGCAAATGATTTTCTGCATTTGGTTCACAAAAGGATGCAAGGTTATGGGGCATTTATAGACTGAGGTAACATTTTCTGATTGCAATATTCGATCCCCTACATACACTATGCCATAGTTCTTACCCTTAGTTAAATACAACCTGTAAGGGAAGTGGGAAACAGACAACGGTGTAGTAATCGCTCCCCTGGTGAAACTTAAGCTTTCCCTGTCACATGAGAGTGCTTCAGCTTTGACAGAGCAGCATACTCAACCTCCCTTATACAACCGTCACCTGTATGTTGGAGGATTCTGGGATCGGTGGTAGTCACATCCCCGACTACCTAAACCCCAACAGTAATTAGCCCTACATGAGAACAGCGATGGAGACCATACCGATAGTGGTTTCCCCCGACAGCTTGCAAAAGAAACTTCACATAAACGAGGCGCATGAAGAGGCCGTCCGAACAAAATCACATAAGTATCCTGCTCGACACTGTCATTATAGCTATTACACTGTTCATTTAAGGAGGCGCCGGGTGTAGCACCAGTACAATGAAGAATGCTTTGAAAAAAAAAAAACATTGTACTGGCGCTACACCCGGCGCCTCCTTAAATGAACAGCTTAATAGCAATAATGACAGTGTCGCGCTGTATACTTACGTGACTTTGTCCGGACGGCCTCTTCATGCGCCGCGTTTATGTAAAGTCTCTTTTGCAAGCTGTCAGGGGAAACCACTATCGGTATGGTCTCCATCGCTGTTCTCATGTAGGGCTAATTACTGTCGGGGTTTAGGACTTCGCTATTTAGTACCCAGCCTTCTGGGATACCCACCAATGTCTAGGTTACTTACTCATGAGCTTTGGTAATGCGCTTTACTAGCTTTCCCTCCTCCACGTTGAGGATATGAATGGATTTGTCTTTAGAAACTGTGAAAAGCTCTATAAAATACATAAATAAAAATGATAAACATTACTACAATAATATCAATATTGACATAGAAAGAAAATAACATTTGGTAACCAATACAAAAACATACCTTCCAGCTGTTGTGATCAAACAATGGACAGACTATTCCCCTGCGATCTACTTACACTACATTTATTTTCCCTACGTAGTACAGTTTACTTAGCTCCTTTCAGAGACATTTTATTATTCTTTTTTTTTTATACTTTTATGTATATATTTATAAGCCCTTGATACAATGATGAATTTATATATAACAACTCATTTTTCAGATCATATACCTATTATTCTTGTTTATTATTAAATAAGATAAAAATAAATAAACCTTTCGCTAGGTGACCAGCTCAGCTATTGCAAATAGTAAGAGCAAAAACCAAGCTATAATAATGTAGAATTACCCTACAACTGTCCCGTGGTAGAGGACATCTTTATATACCAGCTGTGTCCTGCAAGATGAAATGTGTTCCCTCTTTAATCAACATTTTTACTGAATTCCTCCCCTGCTCTTATGCCAGTGGCTTCCCCTTGTCCAGCTCTGGGAACTCCCTTCCCTGGCTGACTTGTGATCGGTGAGTGTGAGCTTGGCTGATCATGACTATACTATGGGGGAATTCAATTAGTTTCCTATACAGGTGCTTTTCCCACCAGTTTTCCTGTGCTAGTTTAATAGGAGTCTCCCAGCCTCTGTGCTGTTGGCGATCCTGCTCCTACTACTATCTAAGTTCCCGCTGCCTCCATTCCCCTACTCACATAATGACACTGCGCCTGTCGCATGCAGCCCGTTCATCACTAACATAGGACTGGACAGGTCACTGTCTCCCACAAGATCAGCACAAACAACACCTGAAATACTCTGTGCCATTGTTAGTATTCTGATGATCCCAATGGCTACAGGTTGTTCCACTCCTGCCCAGTTCAAAACCACAGACCACAGTCAAATGCACTTTAATTTTAAAAAAAAGAATACCCCATATAATAGCATCATGGGAGCTGTAATGATAAGCAAATAGCATGTGTGATAATCAAAATACTGTCTGATTGTTTTTTTAAAAATATAAACAAGGAAACAAATACAAAATAAAAGTCTGCAGCAGCATACAATCCTGCAAACAGGGCTGTCTATTCAATGACTAAGGATGCAGGATGAATTTTCACAGAACTTTGCCAGCACTGAGAAGCATGCAGTGAGCAACTTCTGCTTCATTTTCTGATTAACCAGAGCTGACATTGAAAGGGAAGGCCAGACAATAGGTTAGATTCTCCCCTAAAGCATATGAAACAAACAATTTGGGTTTTAGTTCCACTAAAATATAATTTATATATGGCATTTCAATGACTCATTGTGTATTTAATTTCTAAGCTCAATACTATGTTTACTTGTCCAACTGTCCTTGTCCTATAATTCTAGGGAGAAAGGACCACTTACGTTGTCCATCACTGGAAAAAGCAGCATCACGACATGATTTTAGGTGATGTCCAGAAGACCAGAGTTCTTTGTTCCCATCCTCTATGCAGGAATAAGAATACCTAAAATAATAAATGATACATGATATATGTAATAATGTTGTACCCTCTCTATTATGGAACATTAGTAAACAACCATCACCTACTGAAATATCCAATACCAAGTAAAGCTGATGTCACTTTATATGTGTCTCCTAATAGCCAGTACAATAATAATACAATTCTTGAAAAATTTAACATTGTATCTATATGTAATATCTTTCTATAAAATTTTGTAGCAAAATACGGAACACATAAAGTCTCAGAATTCCACAACAGAAAGCGGACATTCTGAACAGAGTAGTTTCTTAGTATATAATATAGTCACATTTTGTCTCAAACATAAAATATCTGTTTTTAATTTGCTTCTCATTAGTAAATAAGAGAGAAACAACTATGTGCTGTATTGGTGTAGAAACATTTTATAATAAATAAACATTATGGATGGGTCGTAAAGGGATGGAAGGATTTTCTATTTGCAAATACTTTATTTAACTATATAATATATAAACCAGTGCAGCAGCAACAACTGGTTGATCTGTTGAGTAAAGGCGCGGGTGAACCATTTGCTATGGCAGAGGCGGGGGAGAAAAGGTCAGCGCGTACATAGAACATGGAAAGGATATGTCTATCGCTTTATTTGGGATGTCCCCGAGGGATCATTACAAACCCCAAAACTGTTAGGTACACAAGTGATTTAAAAAAAATGATAATCTTCTTTAATATGGTTATAGATAAATGATTACTTACACAAACACATCTCCATCTACGTCTCCTGCAGCGAGGATATCCCGACTGGGGTGGAACGCAATGGTATTCACAGCAGCCTCGAATGATATGTCCCCTGGCGTGTCCCTCACCCTGGGCTCTGCGGGGCCCGGTGTATCGTCAAGCTCTTCAGACTCATCCTGAAGTTGAGGATATCAGCCATTTAAAATAAATATGTACATTATCACTGCATATTCACCCCAAATATTTGATAAGCCTCTTTTTATTTGTATTGGTTTTTTGCTGCCGGACGCCCAGACAAGATCAGCAGTGACGTTTTGTAACCGGATTGAAATTTGCAGCAATTACCGCAGCAACATTTGAATGGAAGCTCAAAAGCTTCGCTGTCTCCCCCTCCCAAACATGAGGCCCATCCTAAGCAACCAGTACTGTCCTTCCACCTTCCATACCCATCCCAAGTGTCATACTCCAGCCTGCAGTGAGATCAACATCACCTGTCTATAAGGAAGACCTGGGCCAAGTCACTGTTGTGAACATAGTTATATATAATACCAATGTTTTCTATTTAACAAGGTGCACATGTAGATCATTTACACTTTTTTGTTTTCTGATATATGCAAAATACATATAAATAAATATTTGTATATTTACACACTTGTAAATTACATTTGGATTCTCTAGAGCCTGGGTTCTCATCCTGTAGTAAGTGTACCTCAAGGTGTACCCAATATAGATTCAATAGAGTACATCATTCTGTTACATAGTAAGTTTAAAAAGAGACTGGTCTATTGTGTGGGGAGGTCTGAGTGGTAGGTAGTTGGCATGTAGGGAGGTCTGAGAGGTAGGTGGGTGGCATGTGAGGAGGACTGAGTGGTAGGTGGTTGGTATGTGGGGAGGTCTGAGTGGAAGGTGTGTGGCATGTGGGGAGGTCTGAGTGGTAAGTGGGTGGCATGCGGGGGTGGGCTGAGAGGTAGGTGGGTGGCATGTGAGGAGGTCTGAGTGGTAGGTGGGTGGCATGTGGGGAGGTCTGAGTGGTAGGTGGGTGGCATGTGAGGAGGTCTGAGTGGAGGGTGGGTGGCATGTGGGAAGGTCCTGGGGAGCATGTGCAGAAGTCTGAATGGCATGTGGAGGAGTTTTGGAGTACACAGGTGTGAGGGGGGGCATTTTATGGCAAGGGGAGTCTGAGTGCTTGTGAGGACATATTGTGGTAAGTGGGCGGACTGAATTGCATGTGGTGGAATTTTGGAGCAAGTGAGGAACATATGGAGAAATTTTGAGATAAGTAACAGGGATGCCAAGATCGTTTCGGAGCTGTTTTTAATTCTTGAAATGAAGGGCATTGTGGGGCCCTTTTGAAGATTGGAGGGCCACACATGTGGCCCTTGAAGTATGTCAGCCTGTTTGCAATATATTACAGAATTTAAAAATCTAATGGGAAGGGTGGGTATTTGCATCCTGTTGGGAGTGAGAGCATCATATTTAAAGGTGAAACAGGGCAACACCAGCCCTGATAGTAGGTTCATTTATGTACAAAAAGAGACTGCTCTAACCTGCTGGCTGTGCTCATCATTTGTTTCTAGGTCTTTGTTGAGTGGTGCGGCCTACAAGAAAAAGAAAATAAATACACTTAACTAGAAACAAAGCACATAACAAATGATTGCATTAAAACACAATTTTGCATAAGAAATATAAACTTTTGCATTAAAGCATGTGAGCATCAAAGATGTAATTGTGAAACCAAATGGTCGCTAAAATGTTGTGTTATTCTCCATAACAAATGTATGTGTCAATTAACAACAACATTAAATATTATTATTATTATCTTTTATTTATAAGGCACCACAAAAGGATCACAGTGCTGTACATGGAAGTTACAGTAGTATACAATACACAGACAGCAAGAACCCATAATATATTATTAACTAAATATAATTACACAAAAAACAGATATCTAGTAGTTAACAGAATACATACAGATAACTTGGTAATGCAGATCAAGTTATTTGAAAAAAGAAATGAATACTGAAGCCTTAGGTACTGTTAGGTACTGAAGTCTTAGGCTGGGGTACACACTACAGGTTTTTCAGCCGATTATCGATAAACAATTCTCCCCGATAACGTATTAGTCTGTATGCTTCAACGATGAACAAGCACACTGTATCATTTGCTTTATAAACCAAACCAAAAATTCTCGTTCAATGACGGAACGATGTCGTTCCAATCCTGCAGTTTGTATGCCCTCACGACCAGCAGTGTCCATCGATCTCTATTGGGTGTGCAGAGTAACAATCTTTTCAGACGATAATTATGATTGATGAAGAGCACAGATCTGACGATAACTCTTGTGAAAGGTGTTTAGTGTACACACATGAATCGGCATTGCTGATCAGGCCTTTTTATTTTTCGCTCGTTGGTAAAATCGTTAACTATATCGCATTGGTAGAAATTTTCTGTAGTGTGTACCCAGCCTTAGAGAGTAGAGGCTAATCTGATTGGGCCTGGGAGATGGTCCCACAGGTGAGGAGCAGCCCAGGAGAAGTCCTGGAGGCGGGTGTGGGAAGATGTAATCCGTGTGTTAATGAGTCAGCAGTTGTTGCCAGAGCGGTGGGCGCTGGATGGAGTGTGGGTAGAGATGGGTTTGGAGATGTATAGGGAGTAAGATTGGCTGGCGGCTTTGTAGGTGACGGTGAGAAGTTTAAATTTAATTCTGTAGGCTGCAGGGAGTCAGTGTAGTGACTGTCAGAGAGGGACAGCAGAGATAGAACGTCATGAGAGAAAAATAAGATGAGTAGCAGCAATTAAGATAGACTAAACAGAGAAGTTAGATTTAGTTGGGAGAAATTTGTTAGTGACTTTAGTGCAGGTGGTTTCAGTGGAATGGAGAGAGCAAAATTCAGATTGAAGTATGTAGGAGTATGATATTCGTTTTACTGTATTACTAAGAGCAGTAATCTATATCTTAATAGTTAATATGGAGAACTTTTAATTGTGACATCCCACTGTACTTTCTATTAGAGATGGGCGGGTCCGGTTCTCCGAGAACCGAACCCACCCGAACTTTGGGTATCCGAGTACCGAGCTGAGCAACTCGGTACTCTCCCGCCCATTCCGAATCCAAATCGAGGCCGAACGTCATTGTGACGTCGTCGGATCTCGGGGCTCGGTTCTCGCGATACTTCAACTTTATAAATACACGCCTCCACAGCAATCCATCGCCATTTGACAGAGGGAGAGAGCAGGGTGTAGTCATAGGCTAATTAGAGCAGGGACAGAGAATACAATATTGTTCTTGCAATTGCTCTAACCAAAATCGCTAGTGCAGAGAGGAGGATAGAGGTTTATTATTTTTTCTTCATATTTGGCACTCCCCAGCGATTTTGGGGTGTCCCCCATAATTGTGCATTAATATTTCTGGCTGTCAAAAGTCAAATCTGTCAGCAGTATCTACTAAATAATTTGTAGCACACCTCAGTGCTTTTGGGGTGTCCTCCCTAATTGTGCATTAATATTTCTGGCTGTCAAAAGTCATATCTGTCAGCAGTAGCTACTAAATAATTTGTAGCACTCCTCAGTGCTTTTGGGGTGTCCTCCCTAATTGTGCATTAATATTTCTGGCTGTCAAAAGTCATTTCTGTCAGCAGTATCTACCAAATAATTTTTAGCACTCCCCAGTGGTTTGCGCTCAGAATGGATTCAAAGCAGTCCACATATGATCTGAATGAGCAACCAGGTTCTGTCACCAGTCCTGATGTTAGTGTTCCCAGTACGTCATCTGGCCAAGGCGATGTCAAACAACAGAGTGTTTTCAAATTAGTGCAAAAAACAAAAACCCAAAAAAATTTTACTGTATTGAAGCGAAAAAGAAGTGTAACTGAGCAAAAGTTAAGTGACGATAAAAAAAAAATTGCAAGCATGCCATTCTACACACGCAGTGGCATAGAGAGAATGAGGCCTTCACCTTTGGCTATTAGTGGCAGATCCCAAAAAGTTACCCAGCCTACAATTGGTGCACAACTACTGTTACGCGTCAAAGCCGAGCTGCAAGATAACAGTGAGGCATTACAGGAGAATATTTGCTCTGATTCACAAATGACAACAATCCCTGTGGAGAGTCCATCCAACAGTGGGATGTCTAATCGTGAGCATTCTGCTGATGTGTGCCTTAATAGCCCGAGTGTAGCCGGTGATACCCAAATTGAGGATGCCACTTTGGAATTAGAAGAGGATGAGGGGGAGATTTGTGTAGGCGACGAGGGCGCTAATGAGGATGTTGATGAGGATGAGGTTGTTTGTGTAAGTCCTGCACCAGTGGCAGCAGTTCTGGCACGTGACAAGAAAAAGGCCATTGTCATGCCTGGGCATAAAACAAAAAAATCCACTTCTTATGTGTGGAATTATTTCTACCCAAATCCAGACAACAATTGTATAGCCATTTGTAGTGTATGTGAAGCCACAGTCAGTCGAGGGAGGGACCTTAACCATCTTGGAACCTCGTCTATGTTACGCCATTTAACGAGAGTTCATGGCAAAGTGTTGGGAAAAGCTGAAAGTTCTTCCCAAAAGAATACAAGCACTCCCTCATCAGCTAAGACCCTCCGCTCACCGACATACCGACGGCTACAAAATACACCCACCACACCATCCTCATCAATATCCTCAGTAGCGCTCGGAGTTAGCCCGGCATCCCACTTAAGGCTGGATGACTCCGGCACTATTATTGATTCCTCTGAAGAAAGCGTTAGTCCTGCTGCTGCTGCTGTTGCTGCTGCTGGGGGTGAATCGTCATCCCAGAGGCAGGTTAATAAAATGAGCAGTCCTACATTTCAGCAATTAACTGTGAAACAATCATTTGCGAGGGGAAGCAAATATGACAGCAGTCACCCAGTCGCCAAGCGAATCACAGACGCCATGGCTGCAATGTTAGTGTTAGATCTGCGTCCAATCTCCACAATAAACGCAGCTGGTTTTTCACAGTTAATTGAAGTTTTGTGTCCGCGTTACAGAATTCCATTGCGACACCATTTCTCCCGTAAAGCTATTCCACAACTATACCAAAAAGTGTGTAAAAATGTAGAGATTGCGCTGAAAAATGCCATTCTGCCCACTGTTCACTTAACCACAGATATGTGGACAAGTGGAAGTGGCCAAACCAAAGACTATATGACTGTGACAGCCCACTGGGTTGGTCATTCACCTTCACCAGCAGGAACAGCAGCAGCATGTACACCACTACGTAACATTTGTCACAGGCAGGCCACTCTTTGTATCACCGGCTTCACTAACAGGCATACGGCTGACAATTTGTTACGCAAACTGAGAGATGTGATTGATGCATGGCTTATACCACTCGGACTCTCCCCAGGGTATGTCATTTCAGATAACGCCAACAATATAGTGCGAGCATTACAGCTGGGTGATTTCCAACATATTCCCTGTTTTGCTCACACCATCAACTTGGTGGTGCAGAGCTTCCTACGAAATAACCGTGAGGTGCAGGAGATGCTTTCGGTGGCCCGTAAAATTTCAGGCCATTTCAGGCATTCAGCCACAGCATGTAGGAGATTACAGCAGCTCCAAGAGCAGTTTAACTTGCCCTGCCACCAACTTAAGCAAGAGGTGGTAACTCGGTGGAATTCCACCCTGTACATGCTTCAGAGGATGGAGGAACAGCGCAAAGCCATCCAAGCATATTGCACAAGTCATGACATTGGGAAAGGAGGGGGGATGTATTTCACTCTTGCACACTGGGGAATCCTTTCAGTGCTGTGCAAGGTGCTGAAACCATTTGAAGTTGTGACATGTGAGGTCAGTGCAGACTCTGCTAGTTTGAGCCAAGTCATTCCTTTAATTAGACTATTGGAAAAGCAGCTTGAGAAAATGAAGGAGGAGCTGAAAGCAAGCAATTCAGCAAAGTATGTTGGCCTTGTCGATCAAGTACTTAATTCGCTTCACAATGATCCTCGAGTTATTAAGATCTTGAACTCGGATCAGTACGTTTTGGCCACTGTGCTTGATCCAAGGTTTAAAACCTACATTGAGTCTTTACTTGTAAATGAGCGAGATGTGAACTTTTGCAAGGAGCTATTGCTCAGCAAGTTGGCCGCTGAACTGGGCCTCGGCTTGACGACGTCCTTCACTTTCTCAAGCTGTTGCTCGTAAAAAATTAAATTTCCAAAAAAGAAGCAGGGAAGATACAGGGGGCAGACCAGAACAATTTAACATCTGGGCTGGTTTGAAGGATTTTTCAAAAAGTGTCACTTTGCCCATAACTCCATCCAATATGAGTATAAACATGCAAAGGATGGTGGAGGATTACTTTCAAGAGGTAGTTGATATGGAAATGTCAGACAGTCCCTTTCCTTACTGGGAAGAAAAGCAGGCCATTTGGAAACCCATGTACAAACTTGCTTTGCAATACCTAAGCTGCCCACCCTCCAGTGTGTACTCTGAACGAGTGTTCAGCACAGCAGTGATCGCCGTAGAAGGTTACTTCCCAAAAATGTGGAGAAAATGATGTTTATAAAAATGAACTACATCTTCCACGAGGAAGGCCTTCACCATCCAAGACATCCAAGCACTGACTGTTCTCTAATGGCGGATTCAAGCGGCGATGAATTGATAGTCTGTGATGATGACGTGCACACTGATGAGGGTGAGGATTAAGCTGAAGATGATGCCGATAACATCTTTTTAAAACTTTCTATGTAAGTGTAGGGTGCAATCTACCCCCAAAGAGGAAAGGGACTTGTGGCATTTCCATATCACATACCATCTTGAAAGGCTGCTGTTAGGGCAATTTATCCTTAAGGGTAGGGTGTCATAGACAGAGTGACCCTAAACTGGCTTTGTCCATTTTTCATAATATTGTACAGTCTATAATGGCTGAATTTTTGGGTATTTTATACAAGTGGAGGGGGGCCTAGAGAGACAGAAACCAAACTGGCTTTTTCCATGTTAATTAATATTGTAGTCTATAATGGCTGAATTTTTTGGTATTTTATAGAAGTGGAGGGGGGCCTAGAGAGACAGAGTGACCCCAAACTGTCTTTCTCCATGTCAATTAATATTGTACAGTCTATAATGGCTGAATTTTTTAGTATTTTATACAAATGGAGGGGGGCCTAGAGAGACAGAAACCAAACTGGCTTTCTCCATGTCAATTAATATTGTACAGTCTATAATGGCTGAATTTTTTGGTATTTTATACATGTGGAGGGGGGCCTTGAGAGACAGAAACCAAACTGGCTTTTTCCATTTCTTTACATATTTAACTATAAGTGTAGGGTGTAATATACATTCAAAGACGATGGCTGCATTGCCAATATGCATAGATGGAGAGGAAGACAATCTGTTTTGTGTGTAGAATAGGCCTACCAACGAAGAATTAAACTGTTTTTTTGGATGATTTATTACCTCAACAATTAGATTACTTGTCTCTAAAACAGTTGGAGCACTAAATTGGGTTAATTTAGGCCCAAAAACATGGATTTTCCAAAAAAATAGCAAAACAAAACCAAACAAAACCAAAACACGCAATGGCGGTTTTGCAAAACCAAAACCAAAACCAAAACCAGACGGTAATCCAGATCCAAAACCGAATCCAAAACCAAAACACGGGGGTCAGTGACCATCTCTACTTTCTATCCTCGCCAACATTTAGGGACATTTATTAAAACTGGTGCAATGAGAAAAGAGAGTCGTTGCCTTTAACAATCAAGCACACTCTCCTTTTTCTATGGTGGTTTAGAAAATCTAAATATGGGGCAACAACACCACGGTCCTTTCGTTACAAGGGGATTTATATCAATAGTAAGAATGAATCAAAAGCCATATCTGTGATTTTATAAGAAGAAATGAATAAAACATTAATACTTAGGCTTTGCACCGTTCCAGAATCAATAAAACACAGCAAAGCTGCAGTCTATCCTATTTAATTGTATTACACATATACAAGGCGAAATGGAATAACACAGGATCGGTTCTGTCAATGGTTGTTGTGTGTCTTAAACACCAGAAGCTACCACGTGTTGCTACATAGGACCCTGATGCAGCGTTAAGGAAACATGATACTGGTCCAGAACACAGAGCTCCCATGACAATGTATACATATAACAATCCTTAATACGTAGCCTAAAATTGCAATAATTTGGTAGCAGAATCGGTTCAGCAATAACAATACTCTACAATATAAACGCAGCACTAGTGCTTACCTCCATGGGCGCCGCCATTTTCAAATCGCATCAGACAGGTCCTGGCTGCTGCATAAAGTAATACGGAGAAAAATGGCAAGTTATGTTTTCGTTTTTGTTTTACTGGCAGAAAGTCTCACAAGATGGTATGTCCTATCTTGTAAGTGTGTCTAAATATAAGCACAGTATTTGGTTAACAAAGTATAACTTTTTAAATATTACTGTATTTATAATACTGCCAGGACTTTTGGGAAAACAAACGCCAATGAAATTTGTAGAATCAATTCCACATTCTGGGAGGATCATATTTCCACCCATCAGTTTGCTGCATTGGAAGTAAATGGCAGTTTGTACAGAGCTACTGAATTCTTCTAGACATAATTTATTAATAAGTTGTCACTTTGTGCTGACTGATGTTGGCATTTGTGTGGCACTGGACCATTTCACTTGTAAACGTTATGCAAGGGGACCTGTGTGACAAGATGGTGCTTTGGAGATGTATATTTGCTAACATTGTAAAGTAATGTCCAGGGACACTTTGCTGCCGAGTTGGTGCATTTAGCACAGCACACACAATTCTGTCCACACTCCTGGAAACATAAGCACAACAGTTCATAATATGTCGTGTTATTTATATTCGATTATATCGTTCTTGGAGTAGTTTCTTTTCTTTCTTTTTTATTGCATTTTAACTACTGTTCATTAATAAATATTAACATATAATGCAGAGAGGAAGAATAGATGGTGAGAATTGGAGCCAACATGCAAAAACAAATGTACAGAGGGTCTGCTTGAAAAGAATGGACATTTTCAGGGACATAAGTAGAAAACCTGGGACAGGGAAATTAGGGTCAGTTGGCAAGTATGGGAGATGTTAAACTATATTGTATGACAAAACATCTAAAAGAAAAGCCCTAATGAGAAGTCAATCTCTGCTCCATCTAATTATGCACAACATTTATTAGTATAGACAGGGCTGGACTGGGACTAAAAATCAGCCCTGGCATTTAAAGTACAGAGGCCCAACTTAGTTCATACTTGCCAACTCTCCCGGAATGTCCGGGAGACTCCCGCATTTCAGGGGAGTCTCACGGACTCCTGGGAGAGTATGGCAATTTCCCGCACCTGCACGCTTCCTAGTGAAGTGGGCAGAATTTTTTTCTGTGTCTATCCTTTCTCTCTCTCCCCCCTCGTTTTTTTTCTGTGTGGTATCCTTTCTCTTCCCAGCCCCCCGTTTATCTGTGTGGCATCCTTTCTCTCCCCCTCTTTTTTTCTGTGTGGCATTCTCTCTCAACCATTTTTTTGTGTGGCCTCCTTTCTCTCGCCCCTCCCATTTTTCTGTGTGGCCCACCTTCTCCCTCCCCTCCGTGTAGCATCCTTTCTATTACCCCCCCCCCCTCCTTTATCTGTTTGGCATGCTTTCTCTTCCCAGCCCCCCTGTTTTTCTGTGTGGCATCCTTTCTCCCCCCATCATCACCCCAGTATTTCTATGTGGCATCCTTTCTCCCCCCCTGTTGTTCTGTGTGCCATCCTTTCTCTCCCCCCCACCCACTTTTCTGTGTGGCTTCCTTTCTCGTTCTTTCCCCCCTGCTTTCTGTGTGGCATCCTTTCTCACTCCCCCGTTTTTCTGTGTGGCATCCTTTCTCACTCCCCCGTTTTTCTGTGTGGCATCCTTTATCTTCCCAGCCTCCTCCTTTATCTGTGTGGTATCCTTTCTCTTCCCAGCCCCCCTGTTGTTCTGTGTGCCATCCTTTCTCTCCCCCCCACCCACTTTTCTGTGTGGCTTCCTTTCTCGTCCTTTCCCCCCTGCTTTCTGTGTGGCATCCTTTCTCACTCCCCCGTTTTTCTGTGTGGCATCCTTTCTCACTCCCCCGTTTTTCTGTGTGGCATCCTTTATCTTCCCAGCCTCCTCCTTTATCTGTGTGGTATCCTTTCTCTTCCCAGCCCCCCTGTTGTTCTGTGTGCCATCCTTTCTTCTCCCCCCCCCCACTTTTCTGTGTGGCTTCCTTTCTCGTCCTTTCTCCCCCCATCATCACCCCGGTATTTCTGTGTGGCATCCTTTCTCCCCTCCAGTTTTTCTCTATAGCATCCTCTCTCCCCCCCTGTTGTTCTGTGTGGCATCCTTTCTCTCTTACCCCCCGGTTTTCTGTGTGGCATCCTTTCTCTCTTACCCCCCGGTTTTCTGTGTGGCATCCTTTCTCTCTTACCCCCCGGTTTTCTGTGTGGCATCCTTTCTCTCTTACCCCCCGGTTTTCCGCGCGGCATCCTTTCTCTCTCCCCCCCCCCCCTTTTTTTTCTGTGTGGCATCCTTTCTCGCCACCCCCCTGGTTTTCTGTGTGGCATCCTTTCTCTCTCCCTCCCCCGGTTTTCTGTGTGGCATCCTTTCTCTCTCCCTCCCCCGGTTTTCTGTGTGGCATCCTTTCTCCCCCCCCCCCCCCGGTTTTCTGTGTGGCATCCTTTCTCTCTCCCCCCCCCCTTTTTTTCCTGTGTTGCAACCTTTCTCGCCCCCCGGGTTTTTCTATGTGGCATCCTTTCTCCCCCTCCAGTGTCTTATGCATTAAAGCAGAATGCACCTAGACCCGTATCTTTAAATCAGCTCCTTGTTGAACATGAACGTGCGTTTGCCAGATTTATACATTCATTTTTCATGCCTTAATTAATCAAGCGCTGTGTGTTTGCCAGTCCACGGTCTCTACTATAGTCTTGCACATAAGTCAGGTCACTACTGCTGTATGGTATATCCTGCTTATTGTCGTCTGAGTGACTCGCGTTACAGGTTACAGTGTCAGCTAACTGTTTGCAACAGTGAGAAGTGACAAACCACGAAGTCTAGGGGATAACAAATACAGAGATAAATATACATTTTGCATGTAGGGACATTTATTTCAACAATAAAACCATGTCCTGGACTATTCTCAGAGCAGAACTGTCACTTTTGCATTAATATGTTTATAGAATGTCTAGTTCACTATGCAAGTTAAAATAAAATAAAAAAAATCACATTAGAACCTAGGCATGTTCTATGCACCCTCCACTCAAGAGCCAGCATAGTTGGGGGCAAAAAAAGCATGCCCTCTCTACAAATGCATGGTATGAGCATTGGCCTGCATTCTGTAGTATACTCATTTCCAAAGGGCCGTCTTCTACTGTCACAGCTCCCATCCTGGTGAGCAAAGAAACTGAATGAAAGGTCACCTGGGGGCGAGTATAGCACCCGATGCAGACCGACTCTCATTTACATATAGGGTAAATAGTTTTTCTATATAATTAGAAATAAGACAGCTCCTCTTTAAAACTGTGCCAAAATATAAAAGGACACATTTTCATAACCAATTAGCCGTGTATCCGTTTTGCTCGGGCACACTGAAAAGCAAAACTTATGTGATAAAATCACACATGCTGCAGGTACTTTACACTGGTTTTACTTTGAGAATATGCTCAGTCATGTTTTGGTATAATATACAGTCAAGTCCATAAATATTGGGACATCGACACAATTCTCATATATTGAGCTCTATACACCACCACAATGGATTTGAAATGAAACTAACATGATGTGCTTTAACTGCAGACTTTCAGCTTTAATTTGAGGGTATTTACATCCAAATCAGGTGAACGGTGTAGGAATTACAACGGTTTCTATATGTGCCTCCCACTTTTTAAGGGACCAAAAGTAATGGGACAATCGACTCAAAACCTATTTCATGGACACGTGTGGGCTATTCCCTCATTATTTCATCATCAGTTATGCAGGTAAAAGGTCTGGAGTTGATTCTAGGTGTGACATTTGCATTTGGAATCTGTTGCTGTCGAGTCTCAATATGAGATCCAAAGAAGTGTCACTATCAGTGAAGCAAGCCATCATTAGGCTGAAAAATCAAAACAAACCCATCAGAGAGATAGCAAAAACATTAGGTGTCGCCAAATCAACTGTTTGGAACATTCTTAAAAAGAAAGAACAACGGAGAGCTCAGCAACACCAAAAGACCCGGAAGACCATGGAAAACAACTGTGGTGGATGACAGAAGAATGTTTTCCCTGGTGAAGAAAAACCCCTTCACAACAGTTAGCCAAATCAAGAACACCCTCCAGGAGGTATATGTGTCAAAGTCAACAATCAAGAGAAGACTTCACAAGAGTGAATATAGAGGGTTCACCACAAGATGTAAACCATTTGTGAGCCACAAAAACGAAGACCAGATTAGAGTTTGGCAAACAACATCTAAAAAAGCCATTACAGTTCTGGAACAACATCCTATTGACAGATGAGACAAAGATCAACTTGTACCAGAGTGATGGGAAGAGAAGAGTATGGAGAAGGAAAGGAACTGCTCATGATCCAAAAAATACCACCTCATCAGTGAAGCATGGTGGTGGTAGTGTCATGGCGTGGGCATGTATGGCTGCCAATGGAACTGGTTCCCTTGTATTTATTGATGATGTGACTGCTGACAAAAGCAGCAGGATGAATTCTAAAGTGTTTCGGGCAATATTATCTGCTCATATTCAGTCAAATGCTTCAGAACTCATTGGACGGCGCTTCACAGTGCAGATGGACAATGACCCGAAGCATACTGCAAAAGCAACCAAAGAGTTTTTTAAGGCTAACAAGTTCAATGTTATGCAATGGCCAAGTCAATCACCTGGCCTGAATCTGATTGAGCATGTATTTTACTTGATGAAGACAAAACTGAAGGGAAAATGCCCCAAAAACAAGCAGGAACTGAAGACATTTGCAGTAGAGGCCTGGCAGAGCATCACCAGGGATGAAACCCAGCGTCTGGTGATGTCTATGCGTTCCAGACTTCAGGCTGTAATTGACTGCAAAGGAATTTCAACAAAGTATTAAAAAGTGAAAGTTTGATGTAGGATTGTTTAGTTTGTCCCATTACTTTTGTTCCCTTAAAAGGTGGGAGGCACATATAGAACCCGCTGTAATTCCTACACTGTTCACCTGATTTGGATATAAATTCCCTCAAATTAAAGCTGAAAGTCTGCAGTTAAAGCACATCTTGTTTGTTTCATTTCAAATCCATTGTGCTGGTGCATAGAGCCCAAAATATGAGAATTGTGTCGATGTCCCGATATTTATGGACTGTGTGTGTATATATATATATATATATATATATATATTCTCCCCCTGAAAGCATGGCTCGTGCTTCAGTGAGACACCATTCTCTTAAACTACCTACTATCTCTTGTATGATGTCAGAGAGGGAGGGTCATCACACATACAAAGCACTTGTGATATGTATCACAAGTGCTTGTATGTATTTGCTTGTACAGTTTACCTCATCAAGACACATACACGAAGGCACAATAATGCATCATGAAAAGACCTCCCACGTTCCAAACGTTTATCCCCTAACTTGTGCTCCTTCAAACGGGCACTCAAAACTCATCTCTTCCTTAAAGCATACCAGCCTTCCACTTAACCCTCTCTCCATGCTCGCTCTAATCTCCTGTCTCCTCCTGCGCTTGCTCCCCTCCTCTGACTCCCTTTGTGCCGGCCGCCTGTTTCCCCTCCCTTTAGGATGTAAGCTCCTTTGAGCAGGGCTCTTCTCCCTACTCTTCTGCTCCAACCTCAATATATTTGCTTTGCCTAGAGCCTCTGAAGTCTTGGTACTGGTATTACTCGTTTATTGTTCTGTACTGTTATTCCCTGTACTGTCCATTGTTTGTACTGTGTTTGGGGCTGCGGAAACCTTGTGGCGCCTTATAAATAAATAATAATCATCATAGAATAGTAGGAAGACATAAAAGGAGAAGATCAGTTTTGGACATGACTAAATTGGAGGGACAGGGTCCCTTCCAATGAAGCCCCCCACATACACATTTTTCCTACTTATAGCAGCAGTTTACAGTATAACGAACTTCACAAAAACGTTTTAAAACCAAAGATATAAAGAAACCGCAAGACACAAAAGGATGTTAAATATTTAATAGGTTCTGTTACACAACACAGATTGCTAATAAGCTCAATAACAAATAGTTCTCATTTTCAGCACCCCTTGTGTAATTCAGGGAAAAAAAAAACCAAAAAAACAAGATGTTATTTGTGATAAATCAGGAGAATAATATTTCTGCAATGTACGGAGCCAAATACTGGATTTTCTTAGCATGTATCAATTAATGTAATTTACAACATCTATAAAAGGCAACATATCTATAAAATGATACACTGTACATTTAAAGAGTATGTCCCTTATGAACGTGGAGGCAGCCATTTTGTTGGATAACACAATATTTAGTCCTTCGTGTAACTAGTTCCTAGTAAAGTGACAGAGTCATAATTCTAGTAATGGTGCCAGTGATGTCATCAGTTCACTACTGATGTCACCAGGCTGCATTCTTATGGACACTGGTTCAGTCTACAAAACGGCTGCCTCTACGGAGTATAAGAGACCGGTGCCATTTCCTACAGATCATAGACAAAAGAACAAAAAGCCACATTTGAAATAAAAATGTCTTGTTACATATAGAATATCAGTATTTAGGTCTTTTCACTTCAACCCTGTAAAGAAAAAAAAAAGTTAAGATGTAACAAACGCAAATCTACAAGTAGTTATACAGCGGTAAAACATTATAATACAAACTGAGACAGCATTTGTGATTAGCACATGAGTTATGCTATGTGCACAGCACGAATATACTGTATGTAAACAAAAGATATCTAGAGACCCATCTTAAACTATACTCATTGCCTACACAGTTTAGCTGCCCGGCTGCCTCCAAGGAATACAACATATCAATTGACTAATATCCAATCATCTCACTGAGGCCTAAAGTATGGGAGGCTGCAAGAGCCATTCAGACATCTCTCATGACTACAACCACCTCCTTCCCCCAAAAAAAGTTGGATGTCAAGCAAGCAGCAATTAGTTCTGAATGTTAGAGGCGACTGCTGCTTCGGGCCAATAGAATATAAGCAGCAAATGTAAATTTTACTTTAAAATACAGTCAACTAATAGTGCCAGATGCACGTGTCTATGTTTATGTGCTGTGTTTGTATATATTCTGTTCAACATTAAATTAGAAATAGATTTGGCAGAGAAGGGGGTGAAGCAAAGTAGTTTGGCAGTAATTATAGGAAAGTGTTAAATCTAAAAGATAAAATTAAAAAATGTTAGTTACCCATCAGCCTCCAGCTTTTTTCGTTTTTCAATGATCTAGTGGAAAAAAAGATTTGACTGTAGTTAGGTTTAAAGAAAAAAAACGACGAGTTATGAACAATGTTAGAGAGCATATTTAAATATATTTACATAAAATAACAGTGTTTCCAATGTGTATGATAAGATAATGGAAGCAGGATTTAGGGATGACCTTTGCAGTTGTGCAGGAATAGAATAAGAAGTGTTTAGGAAGAGGACTGAATCTTACCGCGCTGATCTTCTTCCACTGCCTGTCCAGTTCTGCTTTTTCATTGGTCTCCTTGAAGCGTCTTGTTTTACGCCCCTCAGACATTTTAATGCCGTACTGGAATGCAGCCCTAAGTGAAGGAAGATGCAGGATATTGAACATATGGTTTGGGAACCACCTCAATCAGTAATTTGTATTAGTGTGCTAATTTAGGATCACATAATTATATAATAAAAGCGGGTATAACGCATACACAATTTAGAACAGTGTTGACAAAAGCAATAAGAGACAACTACTCACTTGGGCAGGGCTTCTTTGTTGTTCATGTACTCGCTGTATTCCTCCTGCGTATCAAAGTCCCATCGTCCCAAAGGACCCTTCTTATTACCCTGCACAAACGATATACCAATATACTGTTTAGCGTGTTACTATGTGAAATGCAGGAGCTTAAAACTAAATACATAATGCATTTTCCTGCAATGAAATTTAATTACTGCAAATATTCCGCTCATTTCTAGTGAAATAACAATTTCCTGAAGATAAACACTTTGTTCTGGGGATTAATCACCTGATGTCTGCATCACTCCAAATTTCCTGAACTGGACATTAACCTCTGCCCACCCTGCCGTTAGACCTGCAGCTTCAGACAGTCATGCCATCTACTCATGTGTAGCCATGTAACAGTATATCTTACAACAAATCAACTCAAACATACCTGGTCCATTTTACTGTAATCCACTTCTTCGTCACTGTCGACTGCCATGTCATCCATGCTGAAGAGACAGGATTTGGAGCAGGTTAGCTGCTAATCAATGCATGATGGGCACACACCGTCAATTGTATGTATGTGTAACATTCATATGTATATGGTGCCAAATTCACCCTGAACCACAGCAACCAACCAGACACTTTGTTCCACCAGACACGGGAAAGATAATATATGATTGGTTACTTTCATCCAGTGCATATTTAGCACTTAAATGTAATGTTAGATAATGAGCTCTGCAGTGTGATCATATACAGGAGATTCAGTAATGACTACTTGGCTTATCCCAGCTGAGAGGCATTGCAGCAGTACTGTGGTTTGACATTTGCTGGAAAGTAGATTACGTCTGCTGCATGTCAGTGCTGAGGGGTGTGGTGTTAAATTTCGGCCCTGACAATGACGACAGAAATTACAGTGACAAAACATCAATGAATTTTGTAAAAACGACAATATAAAAAAAGCAACTTATGTAACACGCATGATGGATTTCCGGCTGCTTTAATTAACTCCACATTGATAGCGCGACTTTACCAAATGTGTACACTCAGAAAGGACGTCACTGCTCATGGACCCAGTGAAAACGGCGCTTTTAAAGCGACAATGTTGGGACCCACCGCCTGAATTATATACAGGTGGTGGGTCCCAACTGTAATTCTTAGCTTAAAAAACAAATAAAACAAAAAACAATTCCCCATGTCTGGAAGAAGCACACGTTGCTGATGTCTAAAGAACACAATGCTGTTTCCAATAATACAAAGAGCAACTGGGGCAGAGAGGTTTCTCCTGTGAGGGATGGCGTAATACTTACGTTGCAGGGTAACATTCGGCATAGCTGTTCCACATGCCAAAGAAATCCCCCAGCTGCTTTTTATCTTCATGTTTCTTCATTGTTTGCAGTAGTTAAAGAACATATAGTAATATATGGCCTTATACTATTTTATAGATCAAAGCAGTAATAATTAATGAATGCTATACATGCCTTCAAGCCTACAGTACAAGCAGACCTAACATTAATCCAGAAACATGTAACAAGATTAGTAAGCACACAGTGAGGATGCTGCAATTGAAGTTGTTTGGCTTTTTCATAATGGAGTGGAACAATTGATGTGTGAACATAGCTTTATGTTATGTCCTTGATTAGTCCTTTATATCAAAGTTTATAATGGGCTGGTCCACAGAACCAGACGTCACAAATATATGGATATGTGACCTGTGGAATATAGACTATTTCAAATATCTGTATATATGAATACGTCCTGAAACGTTTACATACGATTTTGAATTTTACTAGTAAATTTCTTATGAAGTTACTTTTTTCTGATTTCTTTTTATTATTTTCATATGAATTCATAATTGACATTGTTAACAATTTACTCAATACAGAAAACTAATCCATTCCCACACATTACTATTTATAAATGTCATGCCTTATGGTGCATTCATTAACGTCAACTTAAAGATACTGGCTGCAGTTTGTCAATCACTGTATTGTTATCGCTGGATTCTCCCTGAGGATAAGGGACAGAGCAAGGAGCCAGGCCTTTCATTCCCTGATTACTGCATGCAGCATTCAAAGCTAAATGCGGATATCCCTCAGGAACTCACATTCAGGAAGGCCGACCCCATGTAGATGCATAGAGAGCTTGAACAAGACATCCCATGTAAGGCAGTACTAATACATTCATGTTGAACTGAATTTAAAAGTGACTCCTATAGGAGTAAACAAAACAAAAAATATGGGGCTTTAAGTACCAGACCATAGACTTTTTATACATCCCTTGTACACAAATATTTTTGGGGAATGAGACAAATGTGTGTTTTTGGGGTCGTGCTAATTGTGAAGACATAACTATAGAATTAAGGAAATTATTTAAAGTAACAAAATAGTAAAAATGCAAAAATTTTATACAAAACATGAAAAGGATATTCTAGCGCCTCCCATCCAGGAGTTCCAATGAAGTTATCATTGATGGACTTAAGAAGGTCCTTGGTGGATCCTGGTCCTAGTAAAATAAAACATACACAAATAAGAAATAGTATTGGCTCAAAATCAGCAAGAAATAATGTACCAAGTGGACAGCTTGTGACATGAAACAAGAATTGTCAAAGAATTACTATAGATCATTTTTTTACTTTACAACAATTGTGACCTGGTATATATTCTGGAACATTGTATACATAAACCAAGCACGGTGGGACAGTGGTCAACGTTGCTGCCACACAGCACTGGGGTCATGGGGTCAACTCCAAACAGGGCTCTATCTGTGTGGAGTTTATATATTCACATAGGTTTCCTCCGGGTGCTTTGGTTTCCTCCCACACTCAAAAAACATGGACCCTAAAATGTGTGTATAAATTTAGTCTGTAAGCTCCAAAGGGACAGGGACTGATGTGAATGATTATATATATTCTCTGTAAAGAGCTGCGTAATGATTGGTGCTATATAATAAGCAATAATAATGTGTCCACAATAGAGTGGCATTTATTTGTGCATTACTTCTTTATGTGACACATATACACCCTACTTACCAAGCATGTGGGTATACTGTAATACAGATAGAGCACAAAAAAATTGGACCCATGCAGTGAAATAGTACTTCCTTGAGTGATGGCAAGCCAGATCACACTGCACTAACCTCACCCACTCCATAGTGTAACTAAAGCTATAGAAATGTAACTATAGAACTGCCGCATGGTTAGAGGGGGAGGTTGTGATCAAGCTCAAGGTTTCCTGCTTTACCTACATATTAAAAGCTACTATATATTATAGGCATTATGATGGGTAAAGTTCTTATAGAGGATCCTGTTTTTATCATATTTAATGTGTGTATGGCAGGATTTCATTAAAGCTTCAGACAATGTAGCTGTTACTACTGATTGGATTGCCTGTCATGGTTCCTTTCAGTTCACACTGCAGTGTGTGACACCTATCAATGTGCAAAATGACAAGTCTACCTGGACAAATAAGTAACAAGTAAGTTGCTGATATATTGGCCTACTGACTATTCTATTACACAACCATAATTCCATCCATCGCAGAATGCCCAGCATTCTTACTGTAATTGTCCCTGCCAGCACTGTGATTGCCTCACAAGAATGAGTTGACCATCATTTTAACATCAATCCTACTCTTTATCAGTTGTATTTAGCTCATCTAAATGTACTTTCTAAATAGTCACTTACCTTGGTCGATATTAATAGGCTGAAAGAAAAACAAAAGATAGACGTTTGTAAAATGCCAATGATGAATTAGATAACACACATGTACTAATCAGAAATTCAAATATTCTTGTGTTTCATTCTTTACAATTACATTTAGTCATGAATTAATGCTTTCATTTATTATACATCAATAGATGTAACATCAAATCGGTAAAAAGGTGCCAGAATTGCTTTATTATTTGCAGACTTGTATATCTTTCATCCAAAAACCTATGGCATTAGTGCACACCTTTATATAAGTACAAGGAGGAGAGGCTTGGGGGAATTTGCCAGTAAGGAGTGTGTAAAAGGTTGGCATAAGAAAATCTGGCTTAGAGAAAAATACTCTGGATCCATTATGATTATTCAGCTGACTAAAGATCAGAGAAAACAGCTTCAATACAAAGTATAGGACCAGATCTATATTACAGTCCTCACCTCATCATCAGCCTTTGGTTTCTCAAAATAGCTCTGCCTCCTCTTTTCTTCATCTCTTTCTCGCTCTCTGTCTCTCTCTCTTTCCCGTGCTCGCTCTCTGTCCCTCTCTCTCTCACGGTCATGTTCCCTGTCTCTCTCTCTCTCCCGTGGACGGTCTCGTTCTCTATCCCGCTCCCTCTCTCTGTGCTTCTCTCGCTCTTTCTCACGAGGCGCTTTGGCTGCGGTTGGAACATAGTCTCCAATATCATCAAAGATACTTCAGAGGAAAAAGAAACAACAATTAAAACACATTCCAAAACTCAATCTGCATGGGGCTAAAATTGCATTGACTCTAAAATTATACTTACAACATCCCTTCTTTATAACAGAATTTAAAGTTTCAAATCAATCCTTGATATTTAGCGGAATGCTGGATTAGCATCTATGCCATTATCCAGTCATTTCACAATTTAGACTCTGAATGGGGCTCTGCTGTGTTAGACAGATAGATTGGCATGCATAGAAAACAGCATTTCCCTCAAGTAAATGACTTATATTAAAGATTGCTCAATTTCTGTAACTTTTCATTTTTATTTGGAAATACTAGTAACCCTTATAATTCATGCATTGATTTAATGATTCTTTAAAGCAAATCAAAGGAGCACAGTCCCATTTTCTTGTTCTATATCACAGACTCTTGTTCATGGCGTGCATGCCTGTAAAGGAACATTATCTGATCAAAGGGCAACGCTACAGAAATAAATGCTAAATCATATAAATGATCTTACTTCAGATCAGCCTCTGGAGGTTTCTTTTCATCCAATTTTCCTACAGAGAAATAAAGGGAATGAATGCAGGACAGCATAAATATATTATTCACATACTATTAAAAGCTCCATAATGGCAACATTAATAGCCCTAGCGCTGTATATCGTCCACACTACATGATTCTTGATACTATTATCCCATCACACACTGAAGAACTGCAAAGGGTTGGCATCTATTTTTAAACAGTATACTGTAACATATTGGGAAAATTATGGTAATCACTAGATAATACAAAACATTAAAATATGGGTTTTGATGGTTGGCCCATCCAGGCACAAAACTGTCAAGAGACACCAGGGAGGTATCCTGATAATCTGCTAAATCTCCAGCTAATACTCCTTTTCCATCAAGTTAGGAGGAAACTGATCTCACTCTGAGCACACGTTGTAGGTAGACATAAAACAGAGCTAGAGGAGCACAGCACTGACGTCACAAACAATCACCATTTCTAATCCATCCGGAATGTCCCCATGACAAGTACTCTCTCCGTTCTTACTGTGCACATGAACAGTTTAAAGACATCATACAGTGAAATATTCATATTCAGCAGTTGCAATAATTTAAATCAACACATTGCTAGAACCTCATATTCAAATTGCTAGAACAAACAAGAATATATGTAAGGAAGTTTCCAAACATTGAGGTTATAAAGAGAATTGGTGCTCTGTTGAACTCAATGGGGTGGGAGGGGGGAGGGGAATTCATTTGCTGGTGATGTCGGGCTGTGCATATTGTCGGGTAATACGGTACAGAATCTCCATTCATTTTCTCCTCACATGTCTATGGGACGCGAGGGAAAGTGCGCAGAGATTTTAGAAAACAAACTCCGCTGCGGTGTCTCCCCGGACTGTTCAAGAGACGCATTGAGGAACCTAGCACCAAACGGAACTCCGTCCATGAGGGACATTGATGAAAGCTGTTGCACAGGTAACTGGGATAACAAAGTTCTGTAACCATAGCAACCAGATTCAAGTCATTTTTAGTACATTTTAGAAAATTAACGCAAAACTCTGATTAGTTGCAGCACTTTTTACAGCGACGTGTGCACCATAAATGTCCACAAAGTTTGTGTTGCAGTAAACTGATGAAATAGAGCTATGCAGTTTGTGATAAATTCATCTATAACTACCTTTGTCTTTCTTTTTCAGCTTCTTGTTACGAGTTCCTTGTCTCAGGTAAGACAAGATTTGAGTCAGCTTGCTGATGACTATGTCATTAGTTGTCAGTGTTGTTTGAGCCTGAAAAATAAACAGCCGTTTGAATCTGAAGCAAAATGGTTCACATTACAGTTGTTACTCTGATGCTATAAAAACCTATTGCTAAATCACAGACATGCTGCCATATTGTCCCTATTGCAGAGTTCTCCAACTCTTGACCATATCATTGAGCTACTTAAATACCCCATTGTTCTATGTGCCCCAATGCACCTACCTGAGAGTTAATATTGTCTTAATACACAAAATGATTGAGAACTATTCACCACTGTAGCTGTAACACTGAAATGACTTACCTCCATGGTTGGACAGTCAGCTTTGCTTCGAATGAGCGTGGTTGGAATATCGGTGTCTGCGTATTCATCATCTAAATCTACCACATAGGCCATGCGCCCTGGTAGGAAAAGCTCATTGCGTTCGTATGCTTTGCCTTTAAAAAGCATACGGTACACATTGCGACCTGTTGATAGAGTATTTTGCTTAGCTGGTGCAATATTTATTTCTAATGGAAGTATTTATTAAGTACCTGGGAAAATAAAATGGTGCTTCATGAACTTACCAAGGCGAGTCTTGAATTCAATCTTATTTTCTGGATCCTCATCTTTCCTATTGTAGAAGATAAATATGTAACTGATAGAGCAGATTTGGGCATCAATTTTACAGAGCAATTTGAGTCTCTCAATTAGACCTGGGTTTTATGGTCAATAGACCTAATAGTGGAGTTATTAAACAGGGGAAAAGACAGACTCCTCCTTTCCTCTATAACCCTCCTGCTCCCCCGTTCTTTCTCAGTTTATCAACAGCACAGAGAAGAGTGGCAGAGTAGAAAGAAACTGAACTGAGTAATAATAATAATAATAATAATAAGCCTTTACATGATAGCAAGAAATATAGAGGAATCTGGCATATTAAATGCTTTTGACCCATCTTGATCTATTCTGAAGCTAGTATAAAATGAAAGGTTTGGGTTCTGAATTACATACACAATGGAGTATTGTCGTGATCAATATTTGTGGTTATGTA
This sequence comes from Mixophyes fleayi, assembly GCF_038048845.1. NCBI lineage: Eukaryota > Metazoa > Chordata > Amphibia > Anura > Limnodynastidae > Mixophyes > Mixophyes fleayi. The sequence goes on along the minus strand of NC_134405.1, from coordinate 301,674,951 downwards.
GTAAACATTAAAATCAAATTCCAAACTTTTAGGCTGTCTTATTAGTATACCCATCAAGCACATATGGAAAGTCCACAAAACTAGGGAACGCAAACATTAGATATGTTCGGCATAATTGTATTCCAGTGTTTTCCCATTTGGTTGTATCCACAATGTAAGTTCCTATTCTGGAGTTATAACTTTCAATCAAACTTTTACTTACAACAGTTTGGACCCAACAAGATCCAAAAAGCAGGGACAACAAATATAGAATAATTAAATCTCTATAAAGTGTAAAGGATGAGCCACAATTCTTTTATTCAGCAAGAACACATCTAAAGGTCACTCACTTGGTTTCTTTTTGAGGCTTTTCAATAATATCTTCTTCCTCCTTCTCCTTGCTGGCAATTTCAGCACGGACCTAACAACAAAAGACACAGCTGTAAATTTTTATTAAAATACCCCAACAAACTTCTTTCAATTCAAAACGGATAGTGTTTGTAGCACATCATGGGGACCAGTTGTAGACAGAATACTTACACCTGTGAACAAGGAGACTCTATAGTATCTGTAAGTGCTAGATGCATTTTAATAGACGGTGTAACACTTTCCCCCACCACCATAAAAACAAAACACAAGAAAATGAACTTAGCCTGTAAAAGTTATTTTCTAGTACATCATTTTTACATGAAAATCTGCAAAGCTATTCATACCAAGGATAAATGTTCTCACCTTTTGTAGAAGAGCAAAATCCAGACCTTTCACCAAGTGAGTGTGCTCCATGTCACCACCCAAGAACTTGGACTCCTGGATCAACTGTCGCCTTTTCTCTGCCGCCGATTTGTCACTGCAAGAGAACACAGTTGTAACCCTATGTACTTCCAGGGGCAACTATATAAAACTTATACATACATAATATTTTAGGTGATGAAAAGGTTTTAATGAAGAAATTCCATGCACCAAACATATACACTTGTGACCAAGAATTCTCCCCGAAAATGGTGAAAAATGTAATTTGTATCAGTCAAGAGCTGCACTTTCAGGGTTGTAAAAAGATAGATTAGAAATGAAAAACACTTATAGACAAGAAATCACTTGTTTGTGATAGATTTGATGAGTAACTTACGCCTCAGCTGTAGGTCCTACTGCTCGGTAATTGGCTGTTGTGCTAATGAGTTCCGTTTCTTCGTAGTCCTTGTTAACTCCATCTCGTCGTTCTTTAGCTCTGTCTCTGTATTTCTCAGCCAGTTCTCTCTCCCGCTCAATCTCTTGCTGTCGCAGCTTAGCATAGTAGCTGTAGGTATGTAAACAGCGTTAAGGCCTGAAATGTAGATAACTACTTTACAGAGAAATTACCACTAAAACAGAGCTGTATGTAACATATGATTTTAAAAGCATGCTCCCAAGTCAAGGTATAATAGGTAAAGCACTTCTTTTGTGGCAGAAAGTAACGTGCCTGTGTCTTCAATCCAGAAACTCCAATTGGAAGGGCTTGCACAAATAGGTGTTAAAAGTGTAAACAAAATTTTATACTTTGCCATTTCTTTTAACGGCGTTTAATGTGCATTTCTCAAGCCTCCCTGAAAAATATATAGCGTACTATGTACTGAAAGAGAGCTACCATATCATCATCCCCATTTATCTATATAGCGCCACTGATTCCGCAGCGCTGTACAGAGAACTCACATTAGTCCCTGCCCCATAGAATGCAATTATATTGAACTAAGTGTTAAATGTGTTAAAGCACACTGAACATTTGACAGTAGTTGTGTGTGTGTGTGTACAGGTATGTTCACTTACATTATCTTTTTTGGACTGTCAGCGCCAAAGTGCATTTAATATGCCTTAAGAATGTTTGTTGAACTGTTAAATTAACACAGCTGTATACAAGCCCTTAGACTGATAAAGTTAGATGCAAAAAGTAAACACCGCAAGATATAAATATGTAGTAAATAACTTAGTGAAGACTGCCATATAATATTTAGTGTATCCATTTTAGTCAACATTCAAAAAGTACAAATGTAGCTTTTATATTACCTTTTTTTCTTCCTTCTGCGGGCAGCTGGATCTTCATCCTCGTTATATTCGCGTGGCATTCTATAAGGCACAACATATTATACCTATCAGAGCATCCACTACAATATAGGGGCAAACATACTATGTTATGGAAAACGAGGTCTTCAAAACATGGATGTAATTCAGTTGTACTTACTCATGGTGACGGGATTTTGTAGGGGGTGCAGAGGAAGGCGTTGAACGAGGGGTCATAAGCAGTTTACGGAAGTCTTCATTTGTCAATTTTGACCTAAAAAGAATCATAGATTATATATAAATATTTAACAATGAATAAATGTAATGCAGGTCACATATAGGCCGGTACTGTCACTGGGTCTAACTAACAGGGTTATTTACATGGGTGTTTAGAAAAAATATATATATATATATATATATATATATATATATTTATACTTCAATTTACATAAAATATAAAAAGCACTTCACACCATAACCTAGTATTGATGCTTATATGAATAGATGTGCTCCGGGAGAAATGCTGCTTTGCTAGGAATCCTCTGTGCTCAGCCTGGTTCAATTATTATTCATCTGCTACACTAAATGTACTCACAATGATACTCCTTCAGAGGCTGGTTACACCATTTTGTCCATATACCAGCAAGGGCTACTGCATATGAGGCATGCGGCGATTCCACAGAATCGTAACATCAAGCTCTTCTCCATCCAAGTAATCCTGGCTCTCCAACTGTAAGGAGCTGGGGATTTTGGTATCTAACATTTTCAATACCTTGCTTACAATATTCATCCCTGTGGTATTGGTGATATTGTTCTGAAAACAGGTATCACCACTTCAATGCCGGTGGATAAGAATGCATGCTCCATCTATTTTTGATTATCTTTGCTATGTGACCTCTTAATTTCTTTACTGTATAATAAGGACCTTCTTTCTCTTCTAGATATTTATTTTTAGGCTATTTGTTGTATTATGCTCAGAGATTTCTTTTGCACTTTTGAAAATCTCTGTAATAGATATTTAACACTTAAGCCATGAAATAAATTTGCAGGAAACATGCAGTGTACGTTACTTACTGGAATGAATGAAGATCTTCCACCTCATGGCCATCTGGGGCCAGAGGATTGGAAAACAACTCACCTAAAATTATAAGACAAGGAACAATTACATTCATTAAGATGATGACAGTTATGATATCAGCAATATGTTACCAGAAGGGAGGATAAAATAACGCACCATTCAGAAGTCAGCTGGCCACAAACAGGCCGATCCTTCTGCTAGGCATGAAAACTGAGCAACGGGATTAGAGTCCAATGTGGCCACACACATTGGATCGGCCGATCCGATGTGTGTGGCCAGCATCACTTTCAGTGTACAATGTGACCTGTGAGCATAGTCAGAAGATGTCCATAGACATGGACAAACTACGGTCAGCTTCTGACCACATTTACCAATAGGGCCAATAATGATCCAATCAGGCTAGTTTTGGGAATAACACATTGCTATATTATGCCAATTCCTCAATATTGGCTGCAATATTGCAACATGTGTAGGAAGTAAGACCTTTAAAGGGACCAGAAAAGATTTGCATCCATGTCTATTGACATCAACAGAAATTACTGATAAAAGTTATGAGCCAGCAATAATTTGTTTGTGTATTTTCCACTTGGAATTTGCCCGGCCCTGTGTTGCCAAAATAAACTCATAAACTCACATCTACCACTGCAGGGGGCTGCTGTAGCAGTGACATCATGACTAAGGCATACCATAGATCCACACAGCAAGTGGGACCTGTCCCTCAAGTAACCATCAACTAAACTGCACTTTCCCAAGCATGTGGTAAATGGGAAAATTCTGTGAGGCCTACATGTCATAGCTAGGCAATAAATGACACAGCGCTGACCCACATTGCTGAGTGTTAAATAACACAAAATCAAAGACGAGCTCTCTGTGCTAGATGACTCAGTCCATCCATAGGGGCGTATTCAATTGTTAGCGGTAACGCTGATAAACGAGCGCTCAAAAAATCTTAGCGTTAATACGGTAATTACTCGCGGAATTTCAGCTCGCTGCTCCCTGAGCTGCGAGCTGAAACTTCGTGAGTAAACTACCGTATTAACGCTTTTCGCGCGCAATATTACCATATAAACGGTAATATTTTTTGAGCGCTCGTTTTTTAGCGTTAACGCTAACAATTGAATACCCCCTATAGAGTCTAAGGAAGCACCATGGCAGCAGGAAAAATGATCATGAAAAGTAATTGTTCAGCACTTCCACACAGGTACCCAATTATATATATTGAACCTGGTATGGAACATCATGCAAGAAATTTTGCAGACTGGTAAATACTTTATCATCATCACCACTTATTTATATAGCGCCACTAATTCTGCAGCGATGTACAGAGAACTCACTCACATCAGTCCCTGCCCCACTGGAGCCTACAGTCTAAATTCCCTAACATTCACAGACACAGAGAGAGACAGACACAGACTAAGGTCAATTTGTTAGCAGCCAATTAACCTACCAGTATGTTTTTGGAGTGTGGGAGGAAACCGGAGCACGCGGAGGAAACCCACGCAAACACAGGGAGAACATACAAACTCCACACAGATAAGGCCATGGTTGGGAATCGAACTCATGACCCCAGTGCTGTGAGGCAGAAGTGCTAACCACTGAGCCACCATGCTGCCTCAGATACTTGAAAAAAACACTAACTTTTCAGCGGTTTAGTTTTAACTGAATCTTTTAGGAAATTTCAGCACAGACTACTTAATGTTTCAACGCTAGCATTCAAGTTTACCATATGCTGTACTACAACAAGAATGCCATGCTCTCTATATAAAGCAACCAAGAATAATTATACCCATAGTAATGTTTTTGAACTGCTGGTAACTACTGCTACACACAATACATGCTGCTTGTTTTGAAATAATGTAACAGATGGAAAAAGAAAGTCTGTGCTGAAGTAATATCCCTACTTTTACCATGTTGCACTGCAGAGACAGACAACCGGTGGCTCTCCAACTGTTGTGGAACTACAAGACCCAATATGCACTGGCAGCGCATGCTGGGACTTGTAGTTCCACAGAACCTAGACCGCCAGGCAGGTTGTAAAATACTAGTGCAAAAAAACATACTTGCAAATAGAAGACTATTTACAAGTGATGCATTGAGAGGGTTCTCCAGCTACATACACTCTATAGGAATAACAAGACCCCATGTAGTCAGATGTAAACACAGCGCCCACCATACAGTAACCGCGCTGTGTAGCACCCTGAAGCCCCCCACATAGGCTATTCATTATCACACACACGTATATTAGCCAAATAATCCACATTTTAATCATTATTTAATACTCACTGTCTCTTTCAGGCATCTTCGCAGCCACACATACACCAACCGGAAACAGGAAGTGGATAACTGCACATTAACCCGCCCCTGTCCTCTGACTGGGAGGAGGAATCACCCAAACCGCCCCACTCAACATGGCGGCAGGAGGGCTTCTATTGGCTAAGCCGCTGTCTATCACCGCTCTTCTAAAGCGCTGATTGGGTGACCGGGTTATCGTTACTAGGGAGATAATGGCGGCTGCCGTAGTGAGGAACATCGGGGCAAAGCTGAGCAGGAATGTGAGGGAGATCAGGATCCATCTGTGTCAGAGGTCTGCGGGGAGTCAGGGGGTCAGGTGAGGACGGAGACCGAGGGGAGTGCGGGGGTGGGGTGTCTGAGGTGTTCACGTAACAGTCTGGCTGCAGGGTCACCTTCCTGGCAATGTCACTACCTATCCTATAGCTCAGGCTGGGAAGCATGCTGGGACTTGTAGTTCAACAGCCAAAGGTCGCCCCTGACATAAGTACATGTCACTCTTACTGTACTAAATAGTAGACAGTATTTGAATTACCCTTTGATGACCAGTCCAATCTTCTCTTTTTGAGATACGTTAGTTTAAATGGGAATAGTAATTTTATTATTATTTCTTAGTCTAACCAAATGTGTTATATATAATTTTTTTTTTGGACATATGTTTTTTTTTTTTTCTCGTGGTAGCAAATTGATACAAATTTATTTGTCCCCATAAGTATTCCCTCAGGGAAATCAAGCAAAAATAGGGGATTAAAGGTGTACCTTTTTACCCCCTTTTTTGATTTGACTAAGAAATAATAATGTGGATTATTTGGTTAATACACGTCTGTAATATACGTCTGCCTATAATTAACAAATACACTTGTTAATTATAGGGGCCCCACTGTAATTCACCAATGCTGGGCTTCTTCCACGTGAAACCTGTTTCAAAACTGTGACTCTTCAGCAGTGCTGAAATTGTTGCTGTCTCTAAGAAGAGACAGCCCAAGAAATGCAGCCAGGAGCCTGGAAAAAAGCCAGGAAACCAGCCGCTGGTTTTAAATCTCCCACTGCCTTATGATAATTTATTCACCGACTTAAGCCATGCATTTTGAAAAAGTGGTTAAGTGGCATTAGTGAGTTATAGTGCCACTATAATAGTGGCACCTGTTTAATTGGCCTTTACCAAGTAAAAACGTTTTTTGATGACTGTTCTCATAGTTGGATGATGGGAACATCTTTTTGTTGGTTTGGGGTAACACATTCTGCTTGACAATTACACATTATTACATGAGAAGTATAGCACACACATCTTGCCACTCCTGCTCTAAAATGGTCAGCCACTCCTGGAGAAAATCTAGATGACATCATTGCAGTATCACAGCAATCCCAACACAAGTCCTGTCAGGTGCCACCTGATAGGATGTATTTTGAGAGATGGCTGTTGGAAAGTGGTTAAAATAATTTCCAGTTTTCCTGCAGAGGAAGTATGGCTCATGCTCACTGCTTTTCCCAACACCCATTGTACATTCAAACTGCGCTACATTTACTGCCTGGTGAGAACAGCTTATTTTGTATGGCAAATGCGGTGTTCTGAAAATGTCAATACTGGAGCTGAGCAAGCAATCGGACTGAATACTGCATGGACAAGGGTAGAGCCCATCTTGCTGTATTACTCTGCACTTTTGGTTGTACACTTTCTTCATAGACATCAGTAAACACTATTTGTATATCTGTGTATGAGCCTCTAATCAAATCATGCATGGCACTGTCTAGTTGTGTGTTGGTACACTACAACCCCTGTAGTGATAATTGAACTTGATGATTATTATTTATAATAATTTTTATTTCTATTTTAAAAATACTTATTCCATAAATATTATCTTATAAAACCATGGTTTTAATAACTGTTAATGAGAATTGTATCCAGTATGCTGAATAATAGGAATTGTCCTGTCAAGATTGACCAAATGTACATTTCCATGGACAAATCTTTAAAATTGGGGACTGTTGGCATTTATGCTGTACTATAGATGATTATTATTCACCAACCACTTACTACATAGTTATACGAAAGTTCCCATTTAATTGTCAATATATCTTACACATGACCATTTAAATCAGATTATATAATAAAAATATTTAAATACGTTGCTCTAAAACTTATTACCTTACTGAATCATTTTGGGTGAATTTAACCAGGGTAAGTGCACCCATTGCCTTCATTATCCAAATCTGTGTACACACTGATGATCAGGATGTTAAGTGGGGTGAATAGGTGTCTAGACCAATAACAAGCCATTAGGAGCATTAAAATGTTAGCTGCAAAAACTATTACAGCTCAGCCATCACCTGCATTTCATTAGAATTAAAAGTTATACCAACATGTAACTAATCTAATCATTAACAGCAAAGAGAAATATGTGGCAGCAGAATGACTGTGGTGTTAAATGCATCACTGTTTCAATGTTGAACTAGATTTCCATTTTAAAGGGGGTCTATCATACAACAGTTGTGTAACTGTTATAGATAATTTACCTGGTTGATATTTGATAAAAGGTTACTGTGGATTAAAATAAAGTAATTCTGTTCAGTGTTTCCCAAAGTTCTCCGGTGCCTCTAACAGTGCATGTTTTCCATATCTCCTTGCTGGAGCACAGGTGTAGTCATTACTGACTGATACATTATAATTATACCACCTGTGCATCTGTTACATGTGTCGGTCAGTAATTTTTATTTTTTTATTTTTTAAGATCTGGACTAGTTGGGTGTGTGGTTTTGGTGTATAGTGGGAAGTGTGACTTTAATATATATTTATGTTCAGTCGCAGGGTTAAATGCTGTCTATAAAGGGCTGATTTTTGGTGGGGGTGAGCTACACTGTTTTATTTTCTTTCTTCAGAGATTTTATTGAACAGAACTATGTGGAACTGAAAAAAGCAAATCCAGAATTCCCCATATTGATTAGAGAATGCTCAGAGGTTCAACCCAAACTATGGGCGAGATATGGTGAGTATGTGAAAAACCATAGTGATTTCTCAGCTGCGTGGCAGTACAAGCTATCCGTTTATAGTGGCTGCTATTTCAGACATCCCACTTTAACCAACATTCTTGTTGTATCTGTAAAAGGGCAAATACTATAGATTTGTAATTAAAAGATTTAATTATCTCATACATTTAACTGATTCTCTGCTTGGTTGTATGTATTAATAAGATTCCCAGTTGCCTTACTGCTTGTTCGGTCAACTCAAAACGTAAAATTAGCTGTAGACTAATGTTTGGTTTCTCAACTTCTTCAGTTCTCATGTGTGCCCAAACAGGTCATGTTTTAAGGTGCAACTGTCGCTTACACATAGAAGAGGAAGCCATTTTGTTGTCTGAGACAATATCAGTTTGCAGCTTGGCAGTTGGTATAGGGAGCCTTTTTTGGGACTGTTCCAATATTTTAATGCAGTCTAACAAAGTGCTTTAGTGATGTAATTGGTTCCCAAGCTATTGATAGGCTGCATTTTCATATTCGCTTAGCCCACAAAATGGCTACCTTCTGTGTGTACTCTAACCAGGCTCTACTTGTAGGAACAGAATTCTTACAAAACATGTCATTCTTTAAAAACACTGCATAAGGTATTAATGGTAAGACTGCATTGTCCATCGGATGTAGAGGCTGCCATCATCATGATGGGAACAAACAGTAATAAAACAATACTGGGTCACACATACAGAGAGGTTAGAGGGGTCCTGCTCGCAAGCTTACCAATAACTGTACTTTATACTTCAACGGTCTGCTAGGCTGTAATGCTGTCATATATAGATATACTATAAGCATATGGGTGGAAATAGGTGCTATTTTTATGTGTTTCTTTAGAGTGTTGTGTTTTGTTTTTTTTGGGTTCATATACATCCAGTTCAGCATCAGTCCCATAGTGCTTAGTGTGACTATTGGATGTCTGTTTGCAATGGACTATGTGCTTAAGTTTATTGCCATAAATGATTGCACATTGTGCTGTGATATCACAGCCAGATGCCTTCCAACTAAAGATAAATATGGAATAATGCTTTAAAGCTGCATTACCATGTTATTAAAATACTTTACTAAGCTATTACCCCAAGGCAGAGAATCAGGGACTGCTACGTGCAGCTGTTTTTTCCAGGCCTCTATTTGTAATAAAGAATTTGCAAATCAATTTTGTAAACCAACTTTACATGGACATAGGGCATGGTTCTGACTGACTGCGGCTTTAAAGGGCCGATTCAATTAATTTTTTTAATATGTGTTAGCGGTTACTGCTATTTGTGGTCATTTAGGATCTTGATAATGTAACCCTCAATTCAATTCAAATGTTGTGCCTCCTATTTCTTTTACAAAAGTAGTACATCGTGGTGGGTTTGAGGCTTCTATTAAAATATAGGGAAAAGCTAAAGGTAGCAATTCAATTATATGTTAACGCGGAAAGGATCAGCACTTTTTTCTACCTCTCCTGGCCCTGTTACAAAATAAACCATAAGAAAAGTATTGAAATCAACAAAATATTTATCATAATCATATTAATGGATGTTTTTATCAAAAAACCTTTTAAAAGAGCAGACAAGACAAGCATTTTCTAGTGTTGGGGAAACAAAAAAAAAAAAAAAAGGCAAAACACAATAAAAACATTGTTGGATAAGATAATCTGTTTAAATCTTTTAAAGTATGTTTGTAGTGTGTTTTTGTGGTAATTTAGTATAGATAAAAATGAAAATTTGTGTAGTGTAATGACAATAGCATAAGTAAGGTGTATACTGTAGTGTAATAGAACGTTTCAGTTTCCTTTTGTCAGTTATTTTTTTTTCTACCTATAAAATGGCCTTGAAAAACTTTCCCCTCCCATCAAATTCACTTTCACCTATTATTAATGCTCAGGGGTGGCATTTAATGTTTTGCAATTGAATAGCATTTTTTTGACAGCGGTACACAAAAATAGCCACAGCTTCTTTGTGTAACTCACGCAGGTTTATTTTTTTACTTTAAACGCAGTGTTACATAGGGAGATTGAATCGGCCCCTAAGAGTCAAAGAGGAGTCCTGATATGTAGGAGCTTCTGGGGCTCCATCTATAAGATATTTATTATGTGGTGGTGCAGCTTTAAGGGCGAGCCTTAATCTTGGTGCGAGCACTGGACCTCAGAACCCAGAGTCTGTATAACTGAGACCTGTTAGTGCAGTGGGAAGATGCTGGCACACACAGGCTTATAAATTTTATCTTCTGACCACATTTACCAACAGACCAGATAATGAACCAATCGATTTCTATTGGATTATGTTTGGGCATATGGATCACTTTGGGACCACCCAATACGACACCAGGCCAATTGCCCGATACTCCTTCATGTGTGCCCAGCATTACTTAGAATCCAAAAAGACTACAAAGAAAGTGGTATAAAGGGCACACCTATAACACATGCACTTTGGTAGTTTCCTAGCCCATTGCCTGATGGATATCACAGCGTGTATGACCATAATTAGACTGCTCAGGCATGCTTTAATAGTGTGATAAGGGAGTATCTAGGGTTATAGCTTTTTATGACTCTGCCTGGGAAAATTGTCCTGAAAGCACATTCTTCAGTTAGGATATGCAGATTACACATTTACAGAACACAAGCTGTCTAGTTAGGACAAAGTAATCATATAAAAATAAATACATACTGATCAAATTAGAGGCCTAGGATCTCTGCCCGTATCCTCCAACACTCCCCCATGTCAGGTGGCCTCTGCATCCCCAATCTTCTCAATTAACAATGCAGCGTTATTAGCCCAATGTGTAAAATGGCATTCTCTACCTGGAACCAGGATCTGGGTTGATAAAGAATCGGGCCTACTGGAGAGATCACCGATCTGCTCTATTCTCTGGCTTACTGCCGCACAATGCCCAGCCCCTGCTCGGCCTCACCCAGTGGTTACCCATTCTCTCTCAATTCGGTCCCGAGGTAATAGAATGGCGCATCTCCCTCCCTCCCACTCAATTTTGATACCCCTCTGATCCAAACCCACTTTCACACCTGGCTACTTTTAAATCATAGCAGTAGGACCATGTCATTTCCAGAGTTCTCTGACTTGGCAAAGTAATGTGGGTTCACAATGGGACAGTTCCACCAATACATGCAGATCAGACATTTCCACCAGACGGTCAAAATTCAGTTATCAGCCAGGTCACCCACTGTGTTTGAGAATCTGTCTCTCTGGACCATCCTCAAAAGGTCTCATCTCTGTTTTGTATAATTCATTGCTCCCCCCTAATCACTGTTTCCAGACACAGTGGGAAACAGATCTGGGGGAGTCATTAGCACACAAAGACTGGTCGGATATCTACGAATGGACAGCACACTGCTATATAAATGTCCGCATTAAGGAAACCGCCAATTAATTACTCCACAGATGGTATTATGTCCCATCCAAATTACACGCTATACACCCGCAGACAAGCACGGTTTGTTGGAGATATTGTGACCACACTGGAATCTTCGTGCATATATTATGGGCAGCACGGTGACTTAGTGATTAGCACTTCTGCCTCACAACACTGTGGTCATGAGTTCAATTCCCGACCATGGCTTTATCTGTGTGGAGTTTGTATGTTCTCCCCGTGTTTGCGTGGGTTTCCTCCCACACTCCAAAAACATACTGGTAGGTTAATTGGGTGCTATCAAAGTTGACCCTAGTCTCTGTCTGTATGTTAGGGGATTTAGACTATAAGCTCCAATGGAGCAGGGACTGATGTGCATGAGTTCTCAGTACAGCGCTGTGGAATCAGTGGCGCTATAGAAATAAATGGTGATGATGATTATGACTGTCCCAAAATACACCCATACTGGACTGTTGTCATAGCTTTAGCCTCAGCAATCCTTGCTATTCCTTTACCCACCGACCCCCAAACATGTGCTGCTACCTCACCTATTCCAGATCTCCCCTTTCACGCCCATAAACTCTTCCGACATATTATTAGTGCGGCAAGTTGCCAAATAGCTGCCTCCTGGAAAAATCCTATACCTCCAAAGCTTGAAATGATCTGTGGTCGAGTTTGGCATACCTATCAGATGGAACATATCACCAGCATTCTGAGGGGTTCCTCCGTATCTTTTCATAAAGTATGGTCTCCATGGGCTTCTCATCACAATTTTCTTTCCAACACCTCTTACCAATTTTTTCCGATCCTCACAACCCTATACTATACCCTTTCTTCAACTCTGCCATGTACCTACGCCCCGTTATAAATGTTAAACATTAACATCATTACGGTACCAGGCCAGTGCACAGCTGACTTCAAACTGTAAAAGCATTGTTGGCGAGTGTTGTGTGCCCTGTATTTAGACTTATTTATATTATGCTACTGTTGTACTTTTCAGAAATTTCTGTAACTCTTTTTCGTACTTGATGTTATTAATAAACTGTATTTAAAAAAAATAAATAGTTGCCAATTGGTAATAATTTTCAGGGACAATCCCAGGTTTTAAATATCTGTCCCTGGGAATTTTGACCAACCACACAGGAAAAAATCTTTTTTTCACTGCATGTGGAATGCAGTTCTTACCAATCGTTATTCTTCTCTGGGCTTTAAATGTTTATTTTTTGAGAAGAGGTATTTATATTGCATGGTATAATGAAATTCAGTACTCTTGACATAGGGGCTACAGCGCTCCAAGGTTCGCTGCGACAGTATCGCACATGACGTGACTGCTACAAAATGTCCCATTGATAATATTTATAAAGTAGGAATATTTTGGTTTTTTTTTCCCTGTAACTAAACCATGAATATCTCCTTGCAGATTTTGGAAAAGAAGTGTGCCTCCCCCTTAATAATCTAAAAGCTGAACAAGTAGCCAAAGCCCTTGAGTCTGTTGTGAACAGCAAGCCATGAAGCTTCTGGTTTAATCATCACACTTACGTGAGAAGTATTTGTTTTGATGTGAACCTGAATCAGGAAAGGAAATCATCAGAAGAAGCTATGGACTGTGCTCTATTGATCCTATTATGGAAATAAAACTGTCTTCATTTGAACATCATTTAACTTTATTAGAAAAGTATAAACACTTATTATTCAATTGATATAAATAAAAGTATGTGAGAACTGAGGTCTTGTTCGGTCTGCAATCATTCTCCTTCTGTTTACGCTGCTATTTATTCCATAGGTGGAAGTCCACGGCTGTCCTCTTTCCTCTAAAAATGAGAAAAACGTAGACTTGGTGAACATTTAATATTTCTAATTGAAAGACTATTACAAATATAATGTGTATCATTGCATAACACAATAATAAAATACACTACATTTTGCTTACCCTGGTACTGTATATTTTTATTTGGCAATGTGGAAACACACTTATATATGTGTTATATTGCATACATATGTAATCAATGAGCAAAACTTAACAAGAAACTATGCAAAACCTTTAATAAAAAGTGCTATACCCACATGTGATGCCCAGGACCAAACCCTGGTGCGGTAATAGTACAATTTTACAACAAACAAAGGGCATTGTTATTATATTAACAAGTGCCAACAAAAGTTTTGTTCTCTTGTGGTTTTTTTTTTTAAATAAAAAAACCAGACAGGATCTCATAAGAGGCTGTATCTGGGCATTTTTTTGAGTAACCTGAAAAGTCTTCACAAGATGTATGTCGCTCTGATCTATGTCTCCATATTCCTGCGTCTTTTATTGTGCCATCCTGGATACTTCCTTTCTACACTACCTTTGATCATATAACTTAGGAGTCTATGTACTCACTTGACTGGCGCTTGTATGACTCCTGTCTTAAACAACTATTATTATTCTCGTAGATTTGTGAGACGCCACAGTGCTCTGCAGCGCCATACAGTACATACATAAAACAGGGACATACAAGGTAGACAAAATAAATGCGGACATGAAAACAAAGGGTATGAAGGACCCTGCTCATTAGAGCTTACATTCTAAGTGAAAGAGGGCACAGCTGAAACAAGAGGAGCAAATGTAGTTCAAAGTGGAGATTGGGACAGTTATGAGGGTGCATTGGTGTGAATAGTGCTAACGGGGGTAAGGTCACCTCTAAAAAAAAAAAAAAGATTGTTTTTTTCAAAGAGCGTCTAAAGATTTGAAGGCTGTAGGAAGTCTGAGCTTGGTAGGGGAGGAAACGCAGAAGAAGTCATTACCGAGACAAGGAGCAGGTCAGAGCTAGGTCTAAGGGTGGGTGAAGAGTATATTGATATGAGAATTGAGATGGATGCAGGGGTAGTGTTGTGGGCTTTGTAGGTAAGGGCGAGTAATTTGATTTTGATTCTGGAAGACACAGGAATCCAGTGTAGGGATTTGCAAAGTGGTGCAGTAGACATGGAGCGGTGAGAGAGGAAGATCTGTCTTGAGCAGCGTTTAGGGTGGATTGAAGTGTGGATATATGGGTGTCAGGATTGCCAGATAGCAGGAGGTTGCAATAGTCAAGATGGGAGATGATGAGAGAATGGCTCAGAGTTTTTGTAGCATGTTGAGTAAAAAAAAAAAAAAAAGGGCATATTCTGTCAATATTTTTAAGGTGGAGTCGACAGGACTGGGAGAGCGTCTGGATGTGAGGAATAAAGCAGAGGGTGGAGTCAAGTGTGACACCAAGGCAGTGGGCTTAGGAAACTAAGCAAATTATGGTGTCACTGACAGTGAGGGACATTTGAGGGCAGATGGTGAGTGGCAGGAGGAAAGATAATAAGCTCTGTTTTGGACAATGTTGAGCTTTAGGTAGCATTAAGAGACCATGTGGAGATAGCAGAAAGACAGTTGGTTACATGAGATAGTACAGGAGGAGAGCGGTCAGGGGAAGCGATATAGATTTGGGTATCAGCGTTACGGTGGCCGAATGAGTGAATTAGTGCCCTAAGAAAAGAAGTGTATAATGAAAAAAGAGGATTTATGTACTTACGTTAAATCCGTTTCTCTGATTCCGTCTGGGGGACACTGCTTACCATGGGGTTTGTGGAGGGGCGCTTGGGAGTTGGCACCTAACTAGTTAACTTTAGTACTGCCAACAGACCCCTCCCCTCTACAATCCCCCCGCCTCTTCCTCCTCAGTTATTTAAAAAGCCCCAAGGAGATAGGTCAATCAACCAAGAGCATATAGAGGAAAGGCAGAAGGGAGGGATCGCAGTGTCCCCCAGACGGAATCAGAGAAACCTATTTAACATAAGTACATAAATCCTCTTTTCTCTTTCATCCAGTCTGGGGGACACTGCTTAACATGGGGACGTTCTAAAGCAGCTCCCTAAGGGTGGGACTACCCTGAAAGCCCCGCTCGTAAAGCATTACGAGCGAAATTTGCATCCGCAGAAGCAAATATATTCAACTGGAAAACTTTGTAAAGGTGTGGACAGAGGACCAGGTGGCTGTCCTGCAAAGCTAGTCTGCAGAAGCCCCATATCTCGCTGTCCAAGATGCCCCTACCGATCTGGTAGAATGGGCCGTAAGTCTCTCTGGCACCGGACGGATAGCCTTATGTAAGCTTGCCTAATGGTAGCCGTAATCCATTTTGCAATGGACTGTTTTGAGGCTGGCTAGCCTCTCTTATTAGCATCATAAAGAACAACAAGGAAACCGTACGCCTCATTAGAGAAGTTCCTTTGACATAAACGCGGAAAGCTCTAACCACATTTAACTTTTCCATAGACTTTGAATCCGAATGGGAAGTGGGAGAAAAGACCGGAATTACAATTTCCTGTTTCAGATGGAAGCCGAAACTACTCTAGGAACAAAGGAAGGGAGGGCCGCTCTGTTCTTGAGGAAAACCAGACATGGTTCCCGGCAAGACAGAGCTCCTAATTCTGAAACCCTACGCGCAGATGCAATAGCCAAAAGAAGAGGACCTTGCAGGTCAACCACTTCAAATTTGCCACAAATAATGGCTCAAAGGGAGGCCCTTTAAGCATGTCCAGCACCAGGTGAGATCCCACGGTGCTGTAGGTGGAACATAGGGAGACTGAATATGCAAGACTCCCTGAATGAAAGTCCTAATATCTGGCAAATCCGCTAATTTCAGGTGAAAAAAAGACAAAGTGCCGATACCTGAACTTCTAGGGAACCTAAACGAAGGCCTGCTTCCAGGCCATCTTGAAGAAAAGCCAATAAACGAGGAAGACGAAAGGAGGACGTGTGACATGTCCTATTATCGCTCCATTTGATATAGGCCTTCCAAATCCGGAGATAGGTGCGAGCTGAGACCGGCTTTCAGGCTCGCATCATAGTGTTCGCCAGGCTGGAGGAAAAAAACCTCTAGCCCTCCAGAGGCTGGCTTAAACAGCCATGCCGTTAAACTGAGCTGAGGTAAATTCTGGTAACGGAAGGGACCCTGCAGAAGAAGGTCGTCTCGAGACGGAAGACGTAAACCCTGTCCTTCCGCCATAGAGATTATGTCCGCGTACCAGACTCGGCGCGGCCATGAGGGAGCTATTAGAATTACTGGCAGACCTCCCTGCCTTACTCGTCTGAGTACGCGAGGAAGCATGGGGATCGGAGGAAACAGGTATCCCAACCTGAACTCCCATGACATCGTCATGACGTCCACTGCCACCGCTAAGGGGTCACTTGCCCTTGCGCAGAACCTGTAAACCTTTTTGTTGTGTCTGGAGGCCCTGAGATCTATGTCCGGAAGACCCCATTCTGAACCAGGGACTGGAAAATTTCCGGATGGAGTGACCACTCCCCCGGTTCTGTCCAAACCAAAATTTGAGCTGCAATATTCATTGCAGATGCACTCCTGGTTCCTCCCTGCCTGTTGACATATGCCACGGCCGTGGCATTGTCTGACTGAACTTCTGACAGTGTGGCCCTGGAGGAGGGACTGGGCCCCCCCGGAGGGCCAGTAGAATTGCCTTCAACTCCAGCACGTTTATGGATAGGGCTGATTCCTGAACCGACCAAAGTCCCTGGAGCCTGAGGTGCAGGATTACCGCCCCCCCCCCCCCACCTTTTAGGCTGGCGTCCGTCGTGGCTATGATCCAAGACCATGGAGCGAAACACCTGCCCACTGTCTTGTGATCCCGAATCAGCCACCACTGAAGTGAATCTCTCACCCAGGATTATCGCTCCATCTGATATAGGCCTTCCAAAGATAGAGAGATTTTCTGGAGATCCAAACGTAGGAGGGATCCTGACCATTTCGTCCACAGATCCCACTGAAGACATCAAGAATGGGCTCGACCAAAGGGGATTGTCTCGAAGGAGGCCACCATTTTCTTCAGCAGCCACATGCACAAGTGCATTGAGGGGCTGAGAGAGGACAAGACCTGAGTAGTAATACTCTGAATAGAACTGATCTTCTCGACAGGTAGGAACATCCTGTGCTGGCTGGTGTCCATAATGAGCCCTAGGAAAACCATGCGTTGACACGAAACCGTCTGGGATTTCCTTAAGTTTATTAGCCATCCATGGCCCTCGAGACCCGCCAAGGTGAGGGATAAGTGATGACGTAAGCAATTCTCCGTGGAAGATTTGATGAGCAGGTCGTCTGAATAGGGCACGACCTGAACTCCTTGAAGGGAAGACATGCTGCCATAACTGACATGATCTTCGTGAAAATCCCTCGGTGCCGTTGAGAGGCCGAAGGGAAGGGCCCGAAACTGATAGTGGAAGGATCCCACCGAGAATCTTAGAAGAGACTGATGTTGGATCCAAATGGGAATCTGGAGGTATGGATCTTTTATGTCTATGGACGCCATAAACTGATTCTTTAGGGATTCCATCCGAAATTTGTCCACCCGTAAGTGCACATTGAGGCCCTTTAAGTTTAGGATGGGACGGAAAAAAAAAGCCGTCCGGCTTCTTGACCAGAAACAGGCTTGAATAAAAACCCCTGTCCCTTCTGGTAATCTAGGAACCTGCAGATAACTCTTTTAGAAAGAAGAGAGGTGACACAATCCTGTATCGCCTGCCTTCTTGATGGATCTCAGGGGAGCGGGGTCATGAAGAAGCGATGTGGAACCGGGCCCAGCAGGTCTATCCTGTAACCCTCTGATATAATGCCCCGAATCCAAGAATCTTGGGAGGACGCTGCCCACTGTTCCTGAAACAAAGACAGACGTCCCCCCACTGGCGCCCCATCCAGGAGAACAGAGTGGTCGTCAGGACGCATGCTTTTCCTGATTCTTGGAGGCCTGGCGTCTAGCTGCAAACGAGGATCTCCCCCTGACAGAGGAGCCTCGAGAATTGTGCTGTCTGCCTCTAAAGGACTGTCCTCTAGGAAGAAGGTCCCCCGAAAAAAGCTGACGAAAGGAGCTGGCCCGAGGGTTTCGGCTCGTGCTAGGGAATACCGGCAAGGAAGTACTTTTGCCCCCCGTTGCCTGGGAGATCAGGGTATCCAATTCCGGACCGAACAAACCTGCTGCAGAAAAAGGAATGGTTTCCACAGACTTTTTTGATTCCGCATCTCCTTCCCAGTATTTCAGCCATAACGTTCTTCTTGCTGAAATAAATGCAGCCTGAATAGAAGAGGATACAGTCGCTGTGTTCTGTGTCGTCTCATAAAGGGACCCCGATGCCTCCTTCAAATGCAAAGCCAGGGGAAGTAAATCAGAGTCCTGCAAGGCCTCTGCCAGCTGGTCTGCCCATGCTTCCATGGCTCTAGCCACCCAAGCCGAAGCAAATGTGGGCCTAAAGGAAGAACCCGCAGCCGTAAATATAGATTTCAGCTGGGATTCCACTCTGCGGTCATTGACATCCTGCAGAGATGCAGAACTTGGAGCTGGGAGTAAAGTGTGCTTGTCCAATTGGGTTATGGAATATCCACTTTTGGAATATTCTCCCATCGAACGACATCTTCCTCCTGCAATGGGTACAGGGAAGAGAACCTTTTGGGAACAGAGAACCTCTTATCAGGCTGTTTCCAGGCTCCTTCTGCAATATCCTTAAGTTCTACGGAAGGGGGAAAACGGATAGCCTTTCTTTTGGCCTTCTTAAAGAGACTTCTGTCTCTAGGAGTAGTATCCTCCGGTTCTGGGAGGTCCAACTCTTGTCTCACTGCTAAAACCAAATCATTATTAAATTGGCTTTTAGAGCTTTCTTCCTGTCCCAAAGGTTGAACCTGGTCAGGATCAGAAATAATTTCCCCCCCTTCCTCTGAAAACTCCTCAGAGTATGAAAGGACCATAAGGGTACTATCAGATGTAGGCCTCCTTCTTTTAGCAGGCGGAATGTTTGGGGATTGAAGTAACTGGTTTAGTTTATCCAAACCCTTTATAAATGCTGTAGACCATGCCGGTTCTGTGGGAACAGGGGCTAGGTCTGTATGAGAAGAGGAAGGTCCTGGTATAGACGTTTCAATAGAACCTGTGGTAACAGGGAGGCCCAACTGAGTACTAGAATTATTAGCCACCGAAGTAGCCACAGTAGATAGCAATTGATTAGATAGAAAAACCATCTGTGCTAAAGAGGAAACCGACTGTGTCAGGGAGGTCACCCAGGCCGGTTCCTCCGTCAGTGGGGCTGAAACATGCTGGGTTTGCGCAGGGGGAACCCCTGCCTCGCAGACAGAGAAGAGCGCCAACGGGTCCTTCTGCCCACAAGGTAATTTTACATTACATTTAGAACATGTAAAATATTTTGCAATAGGGCCCTTTCTCTTATCTGACATTTTTAATAAAGGAAGGCACACCAAACACACAGACTTAAATTGATAAATTTAGCTGAGTAGAGAGAGAGAAAGATAAATGTGTGGAGAGAAAAGTGTAACTACAAGTAATCAACTAATCTACATATAAAAGTTGTACTTGTAATATTTTAAACACAAAATACCACCTAAGGAAGTAGGAGAACTATAACATAACCCCTACTAGCTCACTTGTATACAACAATACAGAATATGTGTTTAAATAAATCTGATACTTAGCCCATAGGCCCAACAGGGGAGAAGTCCAACAGCAGTATCCTGGTGCCTGCTCCCTCAGATCAGTTCTCTCTTCCCGGGCTTCTCCTTGGCGTCCTTCTGCCAGAAGACCGGGTTAGACCATCTCTCTCTCTGGAAGGAGGGGGATAATACCTGATGCCCCCTCCTATGCATGAGGGGGGATCCAGGTATAGCCCCCTTCTTCTTAGCCGCCGAAGCACTCCTGGTTCCCGAAATCCAAGATGGCCGCCGTGATCTGAAATGTCCTATAACCGGCGCTCTATGCCTGCAGTGGCAGCGCCGGTTATCGGGGAGGCTCCAGGAGTGACAGCGGTCCGTGAGACCGCTTGTCACTCCCAATTCAGGCACCCGTTTCTCCTGTCCCTGTCAGTGAGAGCCTCTGGCTCTCATCTGACAGGGGAATGCCTGCGCTGCTCTGCTGTGAGTGTGTTCTCTATAGTAGAACACACTCCAGCGCTGCCATCTGAAAGAAAAATTCAAAAGAATAAAATAAAAGTTAAAAATTACACTAAGTACTAAAAACGCTGCCCAACTCCAAGGGCACCTAAAAAAAACTGAGGAGGAAGAGGCGGGGGGATTGTAGAGGGGAGAGGTCTGTAGGCAGTACTAAAGTTAACTAGTTAGGTGCCAACTCCCAAGCTCCCCTCCACAACCCCATGGTAAGCAGTGTCCCCCAGACTGGATGAAAGAGAAAAAGCAAAGGGCCAAGAACAGAACCTTGTGAGACCCCAACAAATAGTGGAGGGGAGGACGTGCCAGAGGTAATAACACTAAAGGAGTGGTTCGAGAGGTAGAAAGTGAACCTGGAAATAACTCATGAAGGACAATGGAGTGAAAGGTGTATAGAAGAAGAGGGTGATCAACAGTGTCAAAAGCAACAGAGAGGACCAGGAGAATGAGTATGGAGAAATGACCCTTAGACTTTGCAGTAAGTAGATCATTGATCACTTTTGTCAGAGCAGTTTCAGTGGAATGTTGGGGGCAGAAACCTGATTGCAGAGAGTCGAGAATAGAATGAGAGGAGAGAAAGTGAGACAGGCATTTTATACACTAATCGTTCAAGTAGTTTGGAGGCAGGGGGGAGCAGAGAAATATGGCGGTAGTTGGAGAGAGAGGATGGGTCAAGAGATGGATTCTTTAGAATACGTGAGATGAGCGCATGTTTAAAGGAGGATGAAAATGGGCTAGTAGAGAGAGAGACAGGTTGAAGAGGTGAGATAGAGGTGGCCATGCAGTGGAGGAGAGGGAGCAGAGAAGTTGGGAGGAACTATTATTCCATTGCATGGATGATATTCAAGTAGTAAACGTCTATTTCAGGGAAATTGCTTGGCTAAGAAGACTTGTTTGTATCTGTTCTTATACTATGGTAGCTTCATTATTTTGAAGCCCAATGCACCATTTATTATGTTACCATAATTCATTATTGTGGATGACTTTATTGTTAACACTTCTTTGCTCTGAGTGTACTTGTTGTATACACTAGCGGCTAGTGTCCCATGGGCTAGTGACTAGCCCATAGGAACTTGTAGGTTCTGGCATTTGCTTGGAGTGGGCTTAATTGCAGAGTGCAGATGACTGTGGTGTCTGTTCAGCCTCCTCCTGCAGTTTACAAAGCAGAGTACAAAAAATTGTTCTCACAAGTCTACCATTCCCGAGCACTATGTGTAGGACAAATCTCCCAGAGTGAATGCAGCTGTTGCACACCTCTGACACCAAGCAATTATTCTGAACTAGGATGCTGGTCCATTGCCATAATCCAGTGGCAATGAACCAATACACTCTACAAAACACTAGTGCCAGACGACTCTCTATCATTGAGTCTCTTCCTTCTTCTCAATTAATTTTTAACTGCAAACTAGTGCTCTGCCTTAGTCCTCCCGCATGTTGATAATATACCCCCCCCTATGGAATTTCTAGGCCCTCTGCTAAGCCCCCCTTCCCCATTGTATGTTTACACTTACTGATTCCTGTTACAAATTGAATGATGGGTATTGACTAATAATGTTCTTTTGCTACTATAACTCTTACCGGTTATGCTCTTGATGCTCTAATTAAACAGCATTTAAAAACAACAACTTTGGGCCCTCCCTTTTGGGCTCTGCCACTGTATTGCAAGTGTTTATAAAAACTAACCACAGTAGCAGCAATCTGAGGGAGATGTCCCTCTATCTATACTTAGATATTCTATTACAGGCTCCAACAATCTCTGTGGGACGCTAAGAGGTACCTCGGCTGATTGATAAATTTGAAGAAGAAATGTATTCCCTTATCTCAAAGGATTAAATTCTTGGGGGCCATATTGGACTTTCAGAGATGACAAGCATTTCTAAAACCAGCAAAGATACAGAAGCGAACATCATCCACCATCCATTTCTGATCTCAGCCAACTATACCACCCCACTGTCATGATTTCACAAGACCAATTCAATACTAATTCATACAACAATGGAACAAGAATTTGAGACAACTCATTGACCATGTCTCCTTTGAACAACACTCGGTTCAGTTGCTCTGTTAGACTCAACCACCTCAGGAGTTCCAGGCCGCCACAGGCCAGGACAATATTCACAATATGTTTCTTCAGTTTTTGAGAGGTAATGTATCCCCTGCACGTCAAGGTTACGGGTCTCAGAAAATGTTCCATCTGCCCATGAATATACTCAAACTACTGTACATCTTTCTGCCTCTCATTCACTTGACAAAACACCTCCAAGGCCACCCACTTCCATTCAATTGGACAACGTGAACACAGTAGCTTACATAAATCTCTTGGGTGTAACAGTTAGACACCGCTACAGTTCTCCAAGATTATGCATAAACGGATAATGCGCTGGGGTATTCAAGACATAGACCTCATGGCATTTTGCCAAACAAACTACCAGCATACTGTGTTCAAACAAGATATCTAAAGGTCACTTTCATCAACACACTTTTCAATTCCATGACTGTTACAGCTAGTCTTTTTATTCAACTAACAGTGTTTTTTCTAGACAATCCAGAAGATCAAGAGGTAAGTGGCTGGGGCTATTCTCGTTGCACTAGCATGGCCAAGACTTGCATGTTATTCGGATCTAGTCAGCATTTCCATCAATGCTCCCTGCTCTTTGGCCCTATGGATTCTACAATCTCCATTTTTTCCACCTAACAGCCTGGCACTTGTATTCCAGATATCTTTAACAAGAGAATCTCAGACTCCCTTACAAACAGAACTCCAAGCGAGTAACATTCCGTATTTCAGAATCTCTCCTAGTAAAATATGGCCTTTTACTTAGAGGGTCTCATCCATCCATGTGTATTTTGAAGGCTGTTGCTTACTATCAATTTGCCCTGCAGACACTGGAGATCTTAGGTTCATTCAACCATAAAAGTCCACCTGATATGCACCTTTTTAGCCTCTTGTACATCATTTCAATATGGCTCTGGAGGCACAGATTTGTCAGATGGCCATAAGGCCATCCCTGCACACAAGGCTGCTTTTCAGTCTGCTCTTTTTGGTTCAGTATTTTCTCATTTGACAACAACGACTAACACAATTTGTTTTTTTCCACCCTTTTGTTAAAATCTGTGCAGCAGACTGACATGGACCAATCCACTATACTTTGGGCTGCAGTTTTATTTTTTCTTCTGGTTCAATTGTTTACATATAGTTTTGTTCTAAGAAAGCAGTATACTCAAAGAGCTATTTGCCACATGCAATGTGGGGACTGCTTAGACACTTGCTATATTTTCCCAGTTTCCTAACATTTACTCACCATTGGGTTACAGTAGTTCAACATCGCTTGCACTCGTTGATGAATTTCAGGATGGTCTTTATAGGCTGTAGGGATTTGAAATGTAGATTGTAGGATGTCATTTACCACCTAAGAGCAGAAAACACCATCTTATTGGTTTTAATTCATCATATATAAAATGCTTTTATACAGGGTAGTTAAATAGGATGCTCAACACTTCCAGCTCAGAGGGTGCTCGTTCCTGGCTGACTTTCTCATATGCTGGTTTCCTGTCCTGTCCATGATCTGTGTGACCATTTGTGGGATTAATGTGCTTATCAAATAAAGTAAAAACAAAATTTCAAAATCCCACCAATTATTATTTTAGGACTGATCCTTTTATTCATATAAACTACATTTTTATTCTAACACATTGCTCATTCGAGCCTTAGTTGTGCCTTAAATAAGTAATGAGAATAAGAGACATCTGGATGGTCTTAATTTCATGTCAATTATTGTATTCCATTGACAGAACTGTGCTTCTTAATATGCACTTGGTTGGTGCAAGAGTTCCCAATGAATGTATTTATACAGACCCAGGAGCATGACATCTGCAAACTGCACTGCTAATTAAACAGACTTATCTGTTACTTTCCTCTTTTTTAATTATTTTGCAATGAGTGGTACCGAGTGAGGTGGGAAAGCAGCAGCCATAACTGCAGCTCTATTATTTAGGGACATTTAAGCCAATAATAAAACAGTAATAAGGTGGAATTAAGTGCAATACTTTAGCCACATAAAATAAGTAAGCGCATAAGGTAAACTATAGAAGTATATATAATTCCTACAAATTTGAAGGGTAGTATCCCTTTAGAAGATTCTCTAGCTAAACCCTTGCAGATTGGAAAAAAAAAGTAATCACCCTTTGGGAATATAGAACATAAAAGTGAGCTGGTGACGTCTGCTTAATAGAAGCATGTGATCAACTTAGTGATGTATAAAATCATTTAAAAGGCGAAGAACATTAGAGTGCTGATGCGTGATTTTAGAACATAGGAAATATTTCAAGTTTGCTATGTGCAACTTAATCTACATAAACTATCAGTGAAAGAAAGATGACCCAAAACAGCTCAGGAACATGGTAATTTGCCATTACATTACCCTCTCTCATTTGCGATAATCCAGTTGTTATAATAAAACATCTGGAGTGTTTTGTTTGAACAGTGAAAGAAATTAAAAATGTAACATCTTTAGAAATGTATTGGCAGATAAAGATTAATATAGGGCATCATGCTTAGGGGTTATTACATTTAATTCACAATATTTATGTCCTCGAGGTCTACAAGCACAAAGCAAAATTTGTATTTCTGGGTATTATCCTAGAATGTTTTTTATTTTATTTGGTTTATTTAAAAAAAAAATAAAAAAAATGCATTATAGATCCCTTACCATGCAATGTCACCAAGGAGATCTGTGGCGCAAAATCTTGGCAAGGGTAGAAGTCCAAAGGTTATTATGGATACAACAGGTACAATATATGAGCCCCTGTAGCCTTTCAGAAAATGACAGGCTGCTTCCTTTGGTTCATTTACTGGCATATGATTTATAGTCGCCCATAAACACTGTCATTTTAATTTGCAATGCAATTATATTTGTTTATATCTTACAACTCTCACCCAAAAAAACCTGTGCACTCTGATCCAAAAGATTTCTCAAGTTTATTCATTATGATCACCCATTACTTAAAAACAATTGTATTTGTGTATCTTGGCAGACTGAATGATATTAAAAAATATGTCAATCTAACTGCGCGTGCTAGAAATCTCAGTTATATCATATAGTGACCAATGATCTACTCACGACGAAGGGTCACTTCTTTCTGCTCATCCTCCTTGATTTCGTTGCCAATTTCAATACACCCTCTTCTCAACACTCTTCACTCCCTTGGCCTTCACAGCACTGTCCTCTTCAGATTCACCTCCTACTTTCATAGATGATCCTTCTGTGTCTACTACTGACACATCTTTTCCCTCACTTCCTCTATCTGTTGGGGTTCCTCAAAGCTCTGTTCTTGGCCCTCTGTTCTTCCTCTCTTTATACTTCTTTTCTTCGTGAACTTAGATGCTCCTTCAGTCTCCACTATCGCCTCGGGATACACCAATCTACCTCTCCTCTCCTCATCTCTCTCCTTCTCTTATCCCATGTATCCAACTACCTCTCTGACATCTCCATCTGGATGTCCCAATGCTTCCTAAAGCTCAATATGTTTAAAATGGAATGTTACAAAACCTCTTCCAGTTTGCCCGCTGCTCAGCTTAACTCAACATCCAGTCCCTCACGCTGTAACTACTTCCTTCGGAACAATGACAGAATACTTCCCCTCACCCATAATATTCCTCGAACATACGTCCTAAATGCTGCATCAAGACTGATCTTCCTCTCTTGCTGTTCCATCCTGCAAATCTCTGCACTGGCTCCCATGCTGCCCCCCACTTATGGAACTCCTTATACCACATGACCAATCTCTCCCTCCAATCTTCAAACACTCTCAAAACCCACCTATTCACTATATCCTATCTTACCCCACCTGGTAATACTCCCTCCACACGTTCTGTCAGCTCCAGTTCCATGCTCATTCTGTGTCCCTAGTTTCCATTGTCTCAGCACTGCTTTTCTCTAGACTGTAAGCTCTCAGGAGCAGTGTCCTCTACAATTTGTGGTACATCTGCACAAACCTTGTCTGCACTTGTTCTCTTTTTATATGCAACTGTATTTCGTATGATTTGTAACTCTGACTGTTCATATATATTTAGAAGATTACATTTATAAAAGATCTTGGGGTAAATATATGATCCTCCGATTGCCTTTACAAGCCATCGCATCTTTAAATTTTCACTGATTTCCGGCGACTAAATGTCGTTGATTTCTGGCGACTTGCAGAAATCGGAGGATCATACATTATCCCCCTGAACTAAATCAGTTGAATAAGTTATAATTCCATTTGCAGACAGTTTTGTCGAGGAGCCCATTTGGGGGCTATCGTAGGTCAAAGAGGTTAGTGTGACTGAATGTGACATGTGATCTGTTCATAGCCAATCATATGAACTCTATTGCCTGAACCTCTATGCTGGTCAACTGTGTTAGGGTCCCTGCCCACTAGCATCAAAATACATGCTTTTACTTGCATTTGTTAACACGAGTAAAAGCATGGTATGGGAATGGAACCCAGTGGTTCCAATGATCCCATACCAATTAGCATTTGCTAGTGTCCCCACTGACCATCTTACATTATTCACTGCATGACCAACATAATTCTATTTGACATGTAGTGTTACTGGTGTTTAAGGGTCCTTACATATAATAATCACCGTTTTAATACAGATGGTGTTCTGACTGCTTTCAAGGATCCCAAAATAAAAGTATTCAGATTTGGACTATTAATGTACAATACATTTTCATGTGTAAACATGATCCACTTTAGCTTGTCTAAAAGTACAGCATTATTTCCCCACAAAAAGCTCAAGCCTCTCCCCCACCTTTATTAGCCCAGTATCTTAGTGGGATCTTATGCAGGTTAAAAAGCAGAGACTAGTCATTTGAAGCAATCACTGGCCTCGCACCCTGTGTATGCATCTACCAATCCACACAAAGCACGTCCGCCAAGCTGTCACTCATTGTCTGCCTGTTTAGTTAGAGAAGCCCCTCGCTCCTAACATGTCAGCCTGCTGCACAGGAGTGACAGAGAGCATGGGGAACACATTTAAATAAGTGTAAACCCTTCAGTTATTTTAGGTATATTATTCAGCTCACTAATACACCACCTTTTATATAGACTAACATCAAATATAATGGAATGTTTGCCAAGCAACTGTTTCAGGAACTGGTAAGTAAATTTTAAAAGTTGGTTACAAAATATTTGTCTCCCCTGAAATGTTTTATTTAAATGTTTTATAAACAAGGTTAACTGGGCATTACATGTATTACACATATTCACCAGTGGAAATAAAAAAAAAACGTGCAGTCAAAAATAGAATTCTTAGCAAGGAAGAGAACAAACACAAAGCATCTAATATCACAAGGAAATCAATATGTAATAAAATCATAGTAGCCTATTCTTCTGCAATGACCAGGAGACTCTAGGATATGGGCGACAGCTCTTCTAAAGAAATTTAGTAAAAATATATAACCAACGTTAGTTGAATCCCTACACAACTAAAACAGCCAATCCCCTTAACTGTATATTAAATCATATAGCCCTTCCTATACACATAGCACACACTCAACCTTTCCCAGTATATGTAATTTCATAAGTCCCTCCCCTGATTATATAATATCACACAGTCCTCTCCCACAGTATCCCTCAAACCCCCTCTCATAACAACTAGACATACTCAGAACACTATCAGCAGGCTCACTCCACCTCAAAGCAACAGCTTCAAACTCTACCCAGATCCTAGCCTCAAAACTTAAGTTAAACAACTGACAGTAAACCTAACAACTTTACTAAAAGTATGGTCATTTTCCGTGCTCACTTTTAACAGTCAGTTACTCCCATTCTGCGCCCAACTCTGCATCAGCCCCTTTGTCTGTAACATGTATGTTAACACGAGAATTAAACTAACTGACTGACTAAAACACGTATTCCAATGAAGTTCCGATAACTGAATAACAAATGTACCTCTGGGCAGTGATGTAAGAGGACGTTCATTAAATCCAGACTGCGTAATGCTACCTGCACATCTAGACTTCCAAGCAGATGGGACAGAGTGGAGACAATGTCTTTTACTTGAAGCGGCAGACAGTAAGCAGGCCCAAGGTTCGCTATGTTGCATAACACGGTGAGAACCTGCAGAGACATTCCAAGCTGTAATCAGGCAAAGAGACAGCAATAACAAGTGCAGTTGCTTATTATGCTTGGAATCTTCAGACAAACCTATCATTAAATATAAAATAACAGTACATACAGTAGACACATTCACTAAGATGTAAAGGGTAGTCTTTTTGCTGTTATGCTTGTCCACTAAAATGGTTTAAACAGTTTTAAAGGAGAACAGAAGCTTTATAAAACAAGAAAATATTACACTTGTCAATTATACTGCAATCCAATGGAAGACCTATTCAGGTGGGATGATACCTACACCTTTCCTACTGCTCTTTTCCTTACGTGGCCTGGTGAGTTTAATCAGATCAGGGAACTTTTGGTTTCATTTGTTTGCTGCTATTTGATCACCATTTGGTGAGTGCACTAACTAAAGTCTACTTCCCCGGCTGTGTCTGTATATTATAGGGTTCACACTCCCATGATAAGTTTGGTCTGAGGTACGGTCACTGCTTGTGAAAGGCGCTTAACCAACATTACAAATAAGAACATGCCAAAAGTATACACTGGATGCCACAGTGAACACTGGGCAGACATGGAGCAATAGAGCACGCTGCATCCACGTCTGTCCAGTGTTCACTGAACACCAGCATGTATTGTCAATACTTTTTTATTTTTTCCATAGGGTTCAATGAACACTATTTGCAGTGTCCGTTAAGCTTCATTTAACAAACCGTGAACTTAGCTCAGACTGAATGTACCATGGGAGTAGGCCGCTTAATTTCAGCGGGATAGTGTGAAGATGTGACTTGCAGCATCTGTTGAAATCCTGGAGGATTACTAGTACTTGACTTCTTTGGGACTTTGCTGGCTGACCCAATATTTATACGAATGCAGCCTATCAATTCACAAGGAACCGGTGACATAACTTAGACACTCTATGACCAGTTTTCATGAAGTATTGGTCCTCAGGGAATTAATAGGTTGGATCTAATGAATATATTGTGTGTAGGTGAATGGAGCTGTTTAAAGACTGATCCTGAATATTATGATTTGCTCAAGTTTGAAATCAATCAATAAAAAGTATTATTTCTAAAGCCACTTGCTTTGTATACTGCATACTAGTAATACTAGGTTGGTAATCAAGTACCTTCTGTTGCTTTAGATAAAGAAAATCACAATTATTTCTAAGGAGAATGTACGAATTCATGGATCTTACCAAAACATTCAGGAAACGATAATACACAGCACTATAGCATAGTAGCAAAGGTTGTCCTGCAAGCAAAATGTGCTTTATTACCAAGATTGGTCTGTAAGCAAAAATTACTTTTAGAATTTGCCACTTCCATCTGGCCATATGTATTCAGAATTCAAGCAAGTTGGGCCAGATGTAAGAAGCGCCATCCAATCATATATGCATACAATAAAATGAAATAACATGACATTGGAAAGTGTGGAGAGGCCTGTATATATTGTGCCAAGACTTACCAGCAGAATGATATCCTTTGATTGGTCCAAAAACTGCAGCAGAATAGGCAGCAAGTTCAAGTGCAGCAGTGCTGAACATATAATGGGATCTTCCACTAAGAAATGACAAGAACATGCAAATGTTATCATCTGATATTGTTTACTCACTGTAGCATTGTTATTTAAAAAAATGTAACATGTAATAATAAATGATATTGTCCTTTTAAGAAGGACTGACAAAGCCAAGCTAGTAGCCTTTCTGAAATGTAAAAATTGCTGTAATCAGTGAGATTAACTCGTTGCAGGAGGATAACACATAGCTGTTCAATGTCTGCAAACACAACAACATCTAGGGTGTAGATTACAAACCAGTGTATTGAGTGCATTGTCCTTTTATTTATATATTTCCACACAGCACAGGAAAACATCACACCAATGCCTAAAACCACAAAGAATTGGAAGCCTCATTAATCCGTTTCCGATTGTAGTATGTCAGTCAATGGGTACTGTGGTTACTTTCAGCAAGGTGCCAGCAGCTTCTTGTGTGTAGTGCCCCCAGATAGTGAGTCTGCCTCCAGGGCTGAAGGCTGAAGCATATGCATTGGGCCATACAGAAACAGATCATGGTATTACCCACTTCACAGGGGCATCAGCTAACTAGCATCTAGCGTAATGAGATACACAGAGGACATCAACTTTAGCCAAACAAGACCTAACTAAACTGGAAGGCAGAGGGTGGCAAATAAGTCATGAGCTCAGGACACCTCTTCCAAGGAGCACAATATAGACCCAGGGTCACTCTCCTAAATACATATTTTACTTTCAAATATTATTATTACAACTGTTTTCCATAGAATCCTTGTCGTTTCTTGATGTTACCTGTCAGGTTATTAAGAGTCCACAGACACTCCCGCACCATGAATGGATGTTCTCTGTGAAACTGCTGCATGAAAACAAATAAGGCCACAAGCAGCCGACCATCTTGAATCTGAACTTTGTTGCCACTTGCGTCAACTTCTGCTAGCAGGTTTCCCAAGCAACGTACTACTGGACAAAGCAGCTGCATTGTGGGAGAAAAACAGATGACAGATTTTTTCTTAAAAACAGATAAACATATTGCACATTGTATAAAAATATAAAAAGAGACGAAAAAAAAAATAACAAAAAAAAGGGTTTAAAAAATATAATTTTCATACTTCTGTAAAATCAGTTTCTCTTTTTCCATTGGGGGACACTGGTATACAGAGTAGTGGGGATAGGCAGTGGGCGCTTTAAGAACTTTTAACTAGCCCTAGTTCCTCCCTCTCTATACCCCACTTTCTATATAAGATTCAGTTTATGTTTAACCAAGCCCCGCAGAAAAGGAGACACTAGAGAGAAAAAAAACAGAAAAAAAGAAAAACATTCTCTTAAACAAGACATGTCATACAAAAGGACAAACCAGAGCGTCAAGGGTGAACGCCCGGTGTCCTCCAATGGACTAAGAGAAACAGATTTTCTGTAAGTATAAAAATCCTATTTCTCTTTCCTGCCATTGGGGGACACTGCGAGACATTGGGGGTATAGTAGTGGGCTCAGGAGTCTTGTCACTTTAACTGCTAAGTCTTTGCACTCCTCCCCTGCTATGCCCCTTCTCTCCAGAGAGATCCTCAGTTTTTTGTAAGTGACTGGAGAGTCAAGGTCACTAGAGTATAGGCTCCTGCCTATAACTCTGTTTAGTCTTTAGATTTACAGGTTTTTTATTTTTATTCCTATTTAGGTGCACCGCAGGATCCCAGACAAGACCCAGCAGAGTGAGTAGGACTCAGCTCTGCTCACTCTGGATCCTAGCGCAGGAAAGTGAAGCTTCGCGCTCACATTACCAGCACCTCTGCCGGCATTAGTTTTATTAAGGCCATAGAAGTAATCAGAACTGCTTAGATGCACTGTGAAGTAGCGATAGGGGAGGAAGCTGTATCAGCCTCTCCTCCCTTGCCCCGGACAGCTTGCCGGCAGGTCCCCGCTCTTCCCGCAGATAACGAGCACTTTGGGGGATAGTTGCAGCGCTCACACTCGGGAGAGGGGAGTTGGCTGCAGGAAGATTGCGCGCTGTACTGGGCACTTCTGACAGCGCGCGCCAGGTGCTCCTAGGCGGCCATTTGTGGATGGGGCCAGTGAGAGTGGAGGAAGCAGAGCGGGCAGCGCCAGGAAGGGGAGGAGTATGGACACAACTTCCTGCCTCTGGTCTTCCAGCGCGGTGAACAGAGAAAGTCACTGCTGAAAGCGTGCAGCGCTGTCCTGGATCCCTCAGCTCTGCCTCTCCTCCGGTGATATCCAGATCTGCCTTAAATCTCACAGGCTTGTATGATTATAGGAGCATTGTGGAGGTGTTATATGTGAATATTCTGGTCTTGTGAGTTATTTCATGTAATAGGAATTTTCACAGACGGTACTATACGGCCTTTTTGATATTTGGAGTGGTGCTCTTTATAGAGACTTCCCAGCACAGACTTCTATTCTGTAGCCTCAATTTGCCTGCATTTCTTTTAATAATTATTTTAAGAAGCAGGACAATGGCGGAGAAGGGGACAGCTAAAAGCAAGGGTCACTCCGTGCCTTCTGCAATGTATTATACCTGTGCAAAATGTAACACAAAACTTTCTGTTGGCCACACAGACCGAAACGCCCTTTGCGCAGCTTGTACTGCGGACGCTCAGAGGCGAGACAGCTCAGCCCAGGAGGGGTCTTCTGCGATGGTAGAACCGCCCTGGATGCAGTCCTTGTTTTCAACTATGGAGAAACTGACGGCCGTGATGCTGCGGGTAATAGAGGTACGTGAGAACTCTACCCCACTTACACTTGCAGGCAGCCAGTCTGACGACAATGTTTCCACATCACAGGCAGGGTCTACCCACAGGGAAGATAGGCTAGTATCTATTTCCCAGAGGAGTAAGAGAGCCATTACTGAGGCAGGTCTGGACATAAGTCAGCTTTCTGATCTCTCCTCAGCAGAGGAAGGTGAGGCAGATATAGACCCGGAAGGGGAGGCCCTTTATGATTCTGACTCTGGCTCCACTAGTGTGGATAGTCTTATTTGGGGAATCAGGCATGCCTTAGGGTTGGCAGCACCTAAGGGTATCTCTTTATTTAAAAGACCTAAGGAACAGTTAGCGATATTCCCGCATTCTCCAGAAATGTTGGAGATTATTTCTGAAGCTTGGCAGAAGCCAAATAAGCAGTTTATGATACCGGGAAAGTTTAAGTCCCTTTATCCTCTGCCTCCTTAAGACACAGTAAAATGGGAGACGTTGCCTAGGGTGGACACTTCGGTAGCCCGGTTAGCTTCATCTTCGGCTATGCTGGTCCAGGAGAGGATAACCCTTAAGGATTACACTGATAAGAAGTGTGATCTGGCCCTTCGCTCAGCTTATACCGCTGTGGGAAGTTTGTTTAGACCTAATATGGCTGTAGCCTGGGCTAACAAGGCGGTGCAGTCATGGATGGAGGCTTTGATTAAGGGCCTTAGAGATAACACTCCGCGTACAGAGCTGGTAAATCTAGCTGAACATGTACTAGAAACTTCGGAGTATGTAGCGAACGATGCCATAGATGCAGTATCAGTTAATGCTAAGGCCTCTGCTCTTATTGTAGCAGCTCGTCGTAACCTATGGTTACGGACTTGGTCAGTGGACGCAGGCTCTAAGAGAGCTTTAGAGAATTTACCCTTTGACGGATTAACCCTATTCGGGGCGGAGTTCAAAAGGGTTATTCAGGAGACTAGGGGGGGAAAAGAGTACTTCTCTACCCACAGTTTCAAACAGACCCCGTCAGGGTAGGTTTCGTTCCTTTCGGAGTTTTTCCCGAGGGGGAGGTACCCTTAATAGAGGGCAGCTCTCAGCGTCTAGGCCATCCGCTAATAGAAGCAGAGAAGGTAGAGGTGGAGCAAGGAGAGGTTCTGCTCGTCCAGCAGACAAGCCGTCCGCGTGACAGAGTTCTTCAGGGGGAGCATCAGGTGCGGGCACAACTTCTTCAATTCAGGGATCAGTGGTGGAAATCCACAACGGATCTCTGGGTTCGGGGAATTGTGTCCCGGGGTTATGTCATAGATCTAGCCCACCCCCCATCACAGATTCTTTGTCACTCCTCTCCCCTCTTGTCCCCTCAGACGTGTTGCACTTCAGGAAGCTATTCAAAAGCTTCTGACTGCGCAGGTAATAGTCCAGGTTCCTCCTTTAGAAAGGGGTGTAGGGTTTTATTCAAACCTCTTCCTGGTGCCAAAGCCAGATGTATCCTTCCGGCCCATCCTGAATCTTCGGTCACTAAACAAGCAGCTGAAGATTCAGAGATTTCGCATGGAATCCCTATGCTCTGTAATAGCAGGGATAGAAAAAGGGGAGTTTTTGGCATCATTAGACATCAAGGATGCCTACCTGCATGTACCGATTTGGGAAGGACACCAGAGTCTCCTTCGGTTCGCAGTAGGAAAGGCGCATTTTCAGTTCAGGGCTCTCCCCTTCGGCCTGGCTACCGCCCCCCAGAGTCTTCACCAAGATTATGGCAGTCATGGCCAGTCTTTTGCGCCAGAAGGCCATAACAATTATCCCTTACCTAGACGACCTTCTGTTGAAGGCACCGTCTGCGGTTCTTCTATCCCAACAGATTCAGACTGTTATGCAGTTTCTTCAGAGTCACGGCTGGGTGTTGAATTTACCCAAGTCATCACTAGTGCCAACTCAACAGATGCGCTTCTTGGGTCTGCTTTTCGATACTCAGTCTCTGAGAGTTTATCTTCCAGCAGAAAAACTCGTAGCTTTGCAGAAAAGGATCAGAGCCATAATAATGAAAAAGAGAGTCTCGGTCCTCAGTTGCATGAAACTTCTGGGGACGATGGTCTCGGTATTCGAGGCAGTTCCTTTTGCTCAGTTTCACTCCCGTCCACTTCAGGCAGAGATCTTGAGAAAGTGGTCAGGGTCTCAGAACAATTTGGACAAACAGATTGTTTGTCTGTCCACGCCCACAAAGCTATCTCTTGTCTGGTGGACGTCCCAATCCAACTTGGAGAGGGCCCAATCCTTACAGACCTGGGCTTGGACTCTAGTCACAACAGACGCCAGTCTGTGGGGGTGGGGGTGGGGGGAGTAACAGGAACCCTGAGGCTTCAGGGTCTCTGGTCCCCTCAGGAATCCATTCTTCCAATAAATATTCTAGAGCTCAGAGCAGTGTACAATACTCTGATAGGAGCCCAGGAATTTCTAAGAGGAAAACCTCTTCAAATTCAGTCCGACAACGCGACCACGGTAGCGTACATAAATCATCAAGGGGGCACTCGCAGCGCAGCTGCAATGCGAGAGGCCAGACGCATATTAGCGTGGGCAGAACATCAGGTCCCCAAGATTTCAGCCATTCACATTCCGGGGGTGAAGAATTGGGAAGCAGACTTCCTCAGCAGACATACTCTTTATCAGGGGGAATGGGCTCTACACAGTCAGGTATTCTCCTTACTGGTGGAGCGTTGGGGCCGTCCGGACATAGACCTGATGGCGTCCAGACTAAACCATCAGGTTCCGCGCTACGGCGCAAGAGCTCGAGACCCAGGGGCGGAATTGGTCGATGCCATGTCGGCCCCTTGGCCATACCGGATGGTATACATTTTCCCGCCCATTCCAATGATTGCGCGGGTGCTAAAGAAAGTGAAGAGGGAGAGAGTTCCCGCTATTCTAATAACTCCATTTTGGCCACGCAGAGCATGGTTCTCAGATCTGCTGTTATTAGCAGGGGCTCCTCCATTCCGGCTACCCATGTAGGCAGATCTTCTGGTTCAGGGTCCATTCCATACCAAGGTTTAGATCAGCTGGCTTTGACGGCCTGGCTATTGAAACCCTAATACTTAAAGCTAAGGGTTTCTCTCAGGATGTTATAACCACCATGATTAGGGCCAGGAAGCCTGCTTCATCTTCCATATATTACAGAGTGTGGAAGACATATATTGTGTGGTGTGAGTGTAAGGGATTCCACTCTTCAAAATGTAAGATTTCCCGCTTACTGGACTTTCTACAGGATGGGGTCCAAAAGGGTTTATGTCTGGGTTCCCTCAAGGGTCAGATATCTGCCCTTTCTGTCTATTTTCAGAAAAAGATTGCTGAATATTCAGATATCAAGACATTTTTACAGGAGGTTTTGCGTATACAACCTCCTTTTTGTCATCCTGTCGAGCCCTGGGACCTCAATTTGGTTCTGCGTGCTCTTTCTAAACCTCCGTTTGAGCCTTTGCAGTCTATTGACTTACGGTATCTTATGTGGAAGACGGTATTTTTGTTGGCTTGGGGCGCTTCGCTGTGACCCCTCTTTTCTTATATTTCACGCCGATAGGGCAGTCCTTCGTACCAAACCGTCTTTTGTTCCTAAGGTGGTTTCTAGATTCCACCTAAATCAGGAAATTGTTGTCCCTGCGTTCAGGAAAGACTCTTCAGGAGGGTCTATGCAGTACTTGGATGTGGTACGAGCTCTACAGAGTTATGTAGACCGTACATCTCAGGTCAGAAAGACCAGAGATCTTTTTATTTTATACAACGCCAATAAAAGAGGCTGGCCTGCTTCTAAGCAGTCAATTGCCCGGTGGATCACGTCCACGATTCGTGAGGCTTACATTTCAGCTTCTCTAGCCGTTCCGCAGAACTTAAGGGCACATTCTAAAAGGGCAATGGGTGCCTCCTGGGCGGCTAGACATGGGGCGTCAGCGGAACAGTTGTGTAGAGCGGCGACTTGGTCTTCTGTCCACACATTTACTAAATGTTATCGATTTCAATGCTTTGCATCGGCTGATGCAAGCTTTGGTCGCAGGATTATGCGTGCAGCTGGTCCAGAGCATTCCCACCCTTGAGGAAGCTTTGGTATATCCCCA
Source organism: Mixophyes fleayi (assembly GCF_038048845.1). Lineage (NCBI taxonomy): Eukaryota > Metazoa > Chordata > Amphibia > Anura > Limnodynastidae > Mixophyes > Mixophyes fleayi. Next base: position 301,637,837 of record NC_134405.1, on the reverse strand, counting down.
ATGTCTCGCAGTGTCCCCCAATGGCAGGAAAGAGAAAATAAGATTTTTACTCACCGTAAATTCCATTGCTCTGACTCCATTGGGGGACACTGCGCACCATCCCTTGCTCTGTATATAGTTCTGTGTGTGAAAACTTTGGTTATGGTTCTTTATAATTTAAGACCTTGTCCAGGTTATATTACCTCCTTTACGTTCACTCTTGGTTTTTCAAAACTGAAGATCTCTTTGGAGAGGAGGGGCATAGCAGGGGAGGAGTCCAAAGACTTAGGAGTTAAAGTGACAAGACTCCTGAGCCCAATACTATACCCCCAATGTCTCGCAGTGTCCCCCAATGGAGTCAGAGAAATGGATTTTACGGTGAGTAAAAATCTTTTTTTTTTTTGTCTATCCTCCTATTGGGGGACATCCCAGAGCCGCATTTACAGGTGGGAATGCTCAGAAGAGACAGTGCAAAGCATATTTCTCCCAAAACATGCATCCCCTGATGTAAACGCGTGCATAACCGAGTAAACGTGGGAACGAAGAATCAGATGGCTGCCGGACACAGCTGCTCAATCGTGGCGCCATACCAGGCCACCCAGGGAGCACTGACCGACCTCGTGGAGCCTCACTTGTGTGCAAAAGGCCCTCCATCTTGTGCTCTTCTTGAGTGCTATGCAAAGCATGGACTACATCTAGAGAAGGAAGAGAAACTTTGTCCTCCGAAGAGTGACCTTTAGTAAGGGCAGGGATGACAATATCTTGACACCACCTTACGGAAGAATGTTGGCTTATTTCATAGAACTGCCCTATCCTCATGAAAAATGAGAAGACGAAACTTGCATGATAATGCTGCAAACTCAAACTCTTCTAAAAGACGAGATGGCCAAGAGAAAAACAGTTTTCCAACTCAAAAACTTTAAATCCACCGTGTCCAGGGGTTCAAATGAGGAATGCTGTAAAGCATTTAACATCAAATTTAAATCGCAAGGCGTAACAGGAGGAACATATGGAGGCTGTACATGAAGTACCCCCCTGAATGAAAGTTTGAGCACCAGGCATCATAACCAGTCTTCTTTGAAAGTAAACCGAAAGAGCAGACACCTAACCTTTAATTGAACTAAGGCGCAGACCAGCATGCAGGAACATAAGCAACCTGGAAAACCGAACAATATATGTCCTCCAGACACAATGATATATTTTAGCTGAACCAGGTTTGCAAGCCTGAAGCATGGTTTGCACCACGCATTCAGACAAACCTTTAGCTCGAAGGATCATGGCTTCAATAGTCACACTGTTAAAGCCAGATGTTCCAAACAGAGATGATAAAACGGTCCTTGACTTAACAGGTCTGATCATAGCGGCAGATGCCACAACTGACCATCCACCATGGAGAGAATGTTGGTGTACCAAGTCCTCCGAGGCCAATACGGCGCCACCAGAACGACCAGAACTCTTTTTAACTTTTTTAAGACCTTCAGAAATAGAACTACCGGTGGGAATAGGTAAACCAAGTGGAACAGCCAAGGAACGGACATCACGTCTTGTGAGACAGCCAGAGGATCTCTGGCCTGGGAGCAGAAGAGCTGGACTTTGCGCTTCAATTGAGACGCCTTCTGGTCGACGTCCAGTTGACTCCTCCTGTCTACCAACTGGCGAAACACCTCCGGATAGAGGGACATTTAGCCAGGATGCAGAGTCCGCCTGTTGAGAAAATCGGCTTTCCAATTTTCCTGGGATGAAAATTGCCACAACCAACTGAACGTGAGATTCGGCTACCTGAAAGATCCTGTGTGTCTCTCGCATGGCTAAAGGACTCTAGGTGCTGCACTGGTGATTGATGTATGCCACCGCCATGTCATTGTCTAACTTAATCTTCACTGCTCTGCAGCAAATGTTGTGCATTGATCAGAGTGCGGAACACTGCTCGCAGTTCCAATACATTGCTTGGAAGTTTGGATTCTTCCAGATTCCAAAGACCCTGAAACTGGGCATTAAGACAGACTGCATCTCAACCCCGAAAGATGGCATTCATTGTAATCAAGGTTCAATCCTAGATCAAGAATGTTCGACTCCTGCAGGGATTGTGTTTCTGCAGCCACCAAAGGAGCGACTGACGCATTCAAGGAGAAGGAATACCTGATCAGACAGATTCAGCTGGGATCTCTTCCACTTTGACAAGGAGGTCCAGCTGGAACTCCCATGCATTAAACTGAGCAAACTGGACCGCCTCGGAAGTCGATACCATCTTGCCCAGAACCCTCAAGTAGAAGTGTAGAGAGGTCTGTTTGACAGCCAGAGACCTTACCATCTTCTGTAAAGCTTGAATTATGTCTGGAAGCAAGAACACACACTGTTATTGGGTCAAATAGAAGTCCCAAAAAGATCAAATAGAAGTTTTGAAGTTGAGGATTCAACCGTGGGACTCCAGAGTCTGGGTCGCTACCTGGATATGGGACAGTCGTACCACCGGGGACTCCGCCTTTAGAAGGAGTTCGTCCAGGTAAGAGTTGATCGTCATCCCCTTGGACCACAAAAGCGCAGCCATGACCGGCAGAATCTTTGTGAAGACCCACACAGTTGTGGCCAGACCAAAAGGAAGTGCCTGGAATTGGTAGTGCTCTGACTGAACCTCAAACCTGAGGAGGGACTGATGACCCTCCCAGGTGGGAATAGATAGACATCCTTGACGTCTAGAGCCACTTTGAACTCCCCTTGTTCTAAACTGTGAATCATCGACTGCAAAGACTCCACCCAGAACTGGGGGTTTAAAAATTTAGATTCAGAAATGGCCTGAATGAACCGTTGGGTCTTGAAACAAGAAAAAGGTTGGAATAAAATTTCAAACCTTTTTTGCGATTCCTGAACCAGAATAACTACTCTGGAAGAAATCAGCTGGATGGCCTATCACAGAGGCAGTTGCTTTTTTGAAAATGCGGGAAACTGCGTGTAAAAGAACCGCTTGGGAGGATATCAAAGGAGATCGATCATGTACTCCCCACAACCAGATATCGGTGGTAGACTGAAACCACTGATCTCTGAATAGAAGATGGGCTCCTACCACAGCAGTCTGTAGAGGGGCAGATTGCCCGTCACACTGACAGACAACTGCCCTCTGGAGGACTGACCCCGAGACCTGCCTGAAAATCAAAAGGACCAGGACCTGGAAATCCTTGGATTGGGAACATTTACAGGAAGAAAAGTACATTTACCTCCCGTTGCTTGACTGATAATGGTGTAAAGCTGAGGCCCAAAAAAACCCCCAAAAAAGGGAAATGTTTCAAGAGCGTTTTTAGACTCAACATTAGCCTCCTAGGACTTAAGCCAGAGAGTATGATGAACCGAATCCGCAGAGGCAGATATTCGTTCCCCAAATCAGTCTCAAGTCCAGGACCACCTCTCCACCACGAAAATGGACTTAAGGACGCCCTTATGGTCTGCGCCGTCCTTAAGATTAGCTGCATTCGGAAGAGGGATGGTAGTGACTTTAGCCAGCCTTGCAACTGGTCTGTGGAGGCACCTTCCATTTTCTGAGAACCTCATGGCTAAAAGAATAACAAGACTGTAATCGACGGGACACCTGGAACTTATAATCCAGTGAAGACCAAGGCTCACCCATTAAATCTTCCAATTGGTAAGAGGGAAAAGAAAAAGAAGTCTTAGTTCGCCATGTAGAGAGGGCAACCCAGTCTCAGGGACTATCATCTCAGGAATCTTCAGTCCCTGACTCACAGTCCATATCAAATCCTCTACACCAGGGGTGTCCAACCTTTTAGCTTCCCTGGGCCACATTGGAAGGCGACAAGTTGTTTTGGGCCGCACATAAAATACACTAGCACTAATGATAGCTGATCATCCAAAAAAAACATAGAAAATATTGCTAATGCGCCTTGTTGTTGCTCAGTGCTTCAATGACATGCTAATGGCTGCTGTCAAACATCAAGTGATATTGTTACAACATTTTATGAAGGGCTTCAATACAGCAGTCATTAAGACAGGAAGATAAGGTCCATGATGCTCCAGGACCAGGTGAGTTTATGCACTAGTCAGCGTCCCTTGAAATAATAAAAAAAAACAAAAAACAACCCCTTAACTTACCTTTTAATCGGCTTGTTCTCTGATCCTGTTCTCCTGTTTTTTTCAGTTTCATGGCTGCTGATAGTTCGCGCGGGTGACTCCTATGTGCTGTGCTCCGCAATGGATGTCGGACGTGATGACGTCACGCCCGACATTCACTGCGAGCGCCGCACGGAGGAGGAGACCAGGGAGGGACCGCGTGACCACAAGGTAAGTATTTTCTTATCTTTTTCTTTTTTGCAGGATTTTTTTCATTAACAGAGCTGCCCCCTTGCCACAACCAAAACTCCTGCTGGGCCACATTTACAGGCATGCTGGGCCGCATGTTAAACAAGAATTCTCCACGTCAGAATCAATAAACACTTCGCCCAGGTTGCAAAAAAGCATGGCAGGGGTTAGCATAAAGTCTGAGGGGGCAGCGGAGTAGTTCTTTCTATGACAATAAGAGGGAAATTCGTCTAGGGTGGCACAATTTTAAGGGCAAAAGGAAGTTTGTTCTTATCTCACTGCCTAGTCCCTCAGTCTCACTCTCCCTCCCTAATGCTTGGTGGTAGTTCCTGCTTCTACAAGCAATGTCTGCAGGTGGAAGCCCAGGGATACATATCACCTCTTTTTCCTCTTGCAGGTAACTGCAGTGACTGACAGCAGGAGTAAAGGAGGTACAGGGGAAGAAATAAACTTCTCCTCTCTGCTACGTATCACTGCTGATCTTACCGAGAGTCATCTCTCAGCTCACAAAGAAACAGCAAGTGGTAGCATATGGCTATATGTAATCACTGCACACATCAACTTGCAGTCATTGCTTGTTGAACCAGTGACTGCTGGAAGAGTGCCTCAAGTGGCATAGGGGGGTGGAGAGAAGCAGACCTGTGGTTGGAGATGGGTGGTGGGGACTATAACCAACCTGGGCAGAGCATGTGAAGTCGGATTCATACAACGCTATCCTATATTTTTTGCTAACTTTTGAGTTTTACCTAGAGAACACAAATTGAACAATTTTGCTTTCATTGAAATAAAATAGTTGTAAACTAAACTATCGAGGCTCAGTACTTTGTAGGTTACCTGCTCCAAAAAAAGTAAAATGTGCATGGGTGCCATCTTAAAACGACAGTAACCAAGACATACTGAAACCCAATAGTGCATTAAAGCAAGAAAAGTACCCAGCTGGCTAAGTTTAAAGCTGCACTACCACCTAGTATTCTAGTAACTTGGCGATTCCCTTAAGCAGGTGCTGCTACATAAAATCGTTTTTCCCAGTGCATCTCTGCTTGTAAATCTAACAGCAAATCTATTTCATTCACCAATTTAAAATGGCGCTAGTGTAGGGGTGCACAGGAGAACCAATCAAAAACTGCACACCACCTTCTTAGTGTTACTTATAGTTACAATTAGTTTCACCAGGTAGGTGAATTATTTCAGTCAAACATCCAAATTAGAGTGAAATGTTCAATTAACTCACCAGTTCAATGCCTGGAAAAGCTGTTTTCGTAACAGCATCAGCTTGTTTTATAAGTAAATGTGTCAATTTGGACACTGTGCCTTGTGAGATCAGCAACAAATTATTCACCTTGCTGAAAAACAACACAATTGAAAAAAAATCCATTGGCTTTAATTCTCTGTCATTATTAATCATTACATGTTTCATTACTGTTAGTTATTACTATATAAATCCTGTAGTAATTGTCAATAAAAGCCTTTGACACTTATGAAATGTTTGTATTTTTACTTCAGTATACAAAAAGGTCTAAAAACACTGAAGCAGCAAACTTTGGGAAAACCAATACTTGTGTCGTTCTCAAAACGTTTGTCCATGACTGTAGAGAGTGGTTTTGTTATTTTTGCTCAGTTAGATGACAAATATATCTACCCATATGAAATTAGATAGTTCCAATTAAGACATGAAGCAAATTTTCTGGATATGTTATTCAAATGGACATGCTCTGTCTAAAATCCACAAGCATGTTTGGACAAACGTCTGCCAATGTTCTACAGTGTTCTTCCAGCAAGCTTCTAGGATGGAATGGACCTGATCTTCTCTAAATGGAAGGAGGACATACTGCGTCTTTAAGTCACTGATATGGAGTATGTGCTGGACTACATAACCAATCCATTTATATCTGAATAGGCCAAGTTGCGGAAAACTAAATTTTGTCTGCTGTAACTAGTTGATGAGACTATCTCATCAGTGTCATTGTGAATGTTGAATGCATTGTTTCTATTATATGCTAAAGAAAAAATCTATGTATTTGGAAATACCCAAGAAACTGTGCTGGCTTTCTGGGAAGTTCCCAATGCAACAAGATTTATTATTAGATATCTTCACCATAACACACCTTCTTATTGAAGCCCTCTATCCTTGGTTCGCTGTTTCGTTTTGTTCTCCCCTCTTCGGTAATTAATTAATTTTTAAATAAAATTCAAAAAAATTGTATTTTAAAAATTATATACTCCGCATTCCATAGAAAATAACACATATTGGGGGTGATTCATCTTCGAACACAATGTGAACGCAACTTGTATTTAAAATAAATAAATAAATAAAAATTAAAAAAAATCGGACGTAATTTGCACATAACTAGAAACGGTCTCATATCTGGTTGGTTTAGAGGGATGACATGGATTGCAGTTACCTGCTAACAATGTAATGGAGACACCAAGCAAATTCAATCATCATTCCAAACCCATCTTCTGAATCCGAAAGTAACAGCCTAAGTATGTCCTGTAGAAGTCCAGACTCAAGAACGATTCTGCACAAAGAAGGGAATGACTTATTACAACACTGAAACGACTACTGGACTGTGCTCGTTTATATAGCATAACAAAACTATATAGGAACACACATTCCAATGCTGAAACAAATCACTTTATTTGTAATGTATGATACCAATAAATACGTTATATTATTATCATCTTTTATTTATGAGGCGCCACAAAGGATCTGCAACACCGTACATAGAGCATGGGATAACAGTACAGGGTAACAATACATGGCATACAGGGTAGTACAAAAACAAAGTGCATTAAAAGCAAAGTGCAATAAGTATAAACACAGTGCAATAAGTATAAACAAGTACCAACTTAGCAGAGAAATGTGCACAGGGCAAAGAAATAAAAGTGAATTCCAGTGTACAGATAGAAAGGAAGGGGAGGAGGGAGATGTGGAGTGACTAAGGGGTTGCACTTGTGTCTTGTGCCCAGTAGAGTTGGCACCCCTTACAGAATCAGGGCAGCGATGGAGAAGAGGCGGCACTGGAGAAGAGGAAAGATGGGGCAGGAGTCGAGTGACAAAATGGAGAGAAGTGGCGGAGGGCTAAAGGCAAAGGTAAACAGGAGGAGGAAGACATGAGGAAAGAGGGCCCTTCTCAAGGGAGCTTACAATCTAAATGGGAGAGGGAGACTGACCAGAGACACAGAGAGGGAAGATCGGGTAAGGGGATGAGAACTCTTGGGGCAGAGATGAACGCAAGTAGGAAGGAGGGAGGAAGAGTGAGGGGGAGGTACAGTATGTTAAGTATAAAGGGATAGTGAAGAGGGTTAGAGAAGGGGTTAGATGGAGGAGACACCGAGTGGCAAGATGGGGTGAGGGATGAGAACACTGAGGGGAGAGAAGCACAGGAGTAAAGAGGAGAGGGCGAGGTATAGAAAGGTTACTACAGAAAGATAGAGAAGAAGGTTGGATGAGGTAGGCTAACATGAACAGATGGGTTTTGAGTGAGCGTTTAAAGTTTGACAGGCTAAGTGAAAGCCTAATAGAACGGGGGAGATCATTCAAGAGAAGGGGCGCAGCACAGGAGAAGAGGTGGTAACCAGGAGGGAAGTGAGGCAGTGGTCGTTGAAAGACCGCAGTGGGAGAGAAAGAGTATGAGTGGAGATGAGGTTGGAGAGATATGGAGCAATGGAGTTAGATAGGACTTTATAGGTGAAGGTGAGAAGTTTGAAGAGGATTCTGAAGCGGAGGGGGAGCCATTGTAGGGCTTGACAGAGATGGAAGGCAGAAAAGGACCAGCGGAAAAAGTAGATAAGTTGGACACCAGCATTAAGTATGGACTGAAGAGGAGCAAGATGGTAAAAGGGTGGCCAGTGAGGAGGTGGTTGCAGTTATCAAGGCAGGAGATGATCAGAGAGTTGATAAGAGTTTTGGTGGCCTCGGAGGAAAGGAAGAGTCTGATCCGGGCTACATTGCGGAGATGGAAACGGCAGGATTGGACAAGAGATTGAATGTGAGGGATTTGGAGATGGAGGAGTCAAGGGTGACCCCCAGGCATCGAACTTGGGGTGACGAGGAGATGATGGTACAATCAATAGTGATGAAGATGGTGGGAGGGGAGGAGTCTCTAGGGAGGAGGGGGTGATAAGTTCAGATTTGGCCAAATTGAGTTTGATGAAATGTTGGGACATCCAAGAGGAAATGGCATTATAAAATGTATTGATCTAGGGGACAAGCCTGGAATAGCTGTGCACCTAATGTAGGGCATTTATAAAAAAACAACTAGTGCAAATAAAAAAGGAGGGGGCGCTGTCCAAAGCAAGCACATAGATTTAAACTCATTTTTCTTGTGCTGTTTAGAAACCAAAAGCAATAAGCTTATTGCTATGGAATATAGATAGATAAATAGATATATTATATACACACACACACACGCATAAATATGGCGACTTACGGAACAAATTTTTCTGAGGCTTCCTTTGCTTGCAATAACTGAGTAAGTGCATATCCGGTGGCCTCTATTACGGTCACGTGAGGGGACTGTAATGCAAGAGAGAAGCTACTTATGCAATTGAGAGTGAATAAAGAATCCCATGTGTTACATGACATGGATAAAGAGAGAATACTATTTACAAACTATTAGGTATAGTGATAGTATATTTACCTGTGTGCACAGTGCAAAGGCAGGAAACATTCCTTGCAAAAGTAGCTGGTTCCTCGCGGTCTCACTTTCCACAATAAGGTTACCCAACGTATACAAGCATAATTCCTACAAATAGAACAAGTATTTTGCATGAAGGATGTCTAGTTAGACTCATTCTACAGTGAGGTCATTATCTCAATACTAATTCACAATGACTGCCTCCATTATGTGTACCTGACAGATCCACTGAAACAACATGGTATGGCCCAACCCATTTAATGTTTGTCAAATAGGATGTATTTTACTAGGTTTTTTTTGTTTTTTTGTTTGTTTTCAAAAGAGGATCAGAGGTTGCTATGCATTGAAAACCAACATAATTCCCAGGTTGCATTCCCAAGAAAATTGCTTCAGTCCCTTTTACTATGCGTCACTTCCCGGATATTAAAGTGGTTATGCTGTTCTGTCTTGATTACACATTTTACAGATTTGACTAGGATCGTTGTCTTATTGGAGTGTTGTGCTGGGGTTAACAGGATTTTGGAAGAAATTTAATTTTGCACTGCTTGTTAATCCATAACTCTAATGCTTGTTCGGGGATAAAGTGGTGAACTGCTGCCTGGGCACAGGTTTGCAACTCTCTTGCAAACCTGGCTCAATATTATTATATTCAGACCACGATAGTTTTCCTGGATCTTATGGGCCAAACAGCCTTCCAGCTATTATGGCAGGTCAGACCAGCACTGAGCTGCATCAGTGCAACTTAGATCACGATTCGAGCGCTGCTGTTGCCCCCTTGAGAGTTCAGGTATGTCATCACTCTTATGCTATCCATTTACCAAACTGCATGTTCCAAAAGAAGCAGTGTTCAGAAAATCAAAGCCTTAAACTGCAATATGTTTATCGCTAGAATGGCTTCTTTTAAGAACCATGTACCCTTGCAGGCAGGATAAAGTAAACTGCTCCCAATAGTGACTACATGTCAATTTGGGATCATAAAGGGCTTTTAGAGTCTGGTGAAATGGCTGCATCCACAATCAAAGAGAAGCAGCCACCATGGGAGACAAACAAATTATGACCCGGCTATGACACTACATACAACAGGAAGGCCAGCTGAAGATACTGCATTATCAGTTCCAAGGAGCAGACCTACACCAGGATATCACCCAGACAAGGACTAATCATGATCTCATGGAATGCAGAAGGACTGCCATGAAGACCATGGCCTTGCTGTGGAACCCCAGAGCTAATTATGGGCCAAAGAGAAGAGCCTAAAACTGACAGTGGGATGCGAGTCACAAGAAGCCACCCTCCTGGTTGAGGATATGCAGGTGATAATATTCACATGCTATTAATTTCCCCCACCCACATCAATGGATCACCAACCTAATTGATTTCATATTGAATTGCTCATATGGGAGTGGCGCTGTAGGGAGTTATAGGGGAGAGGAGGAGGTTCTGCATTTTGGCATCCAGTGTACTTTTGTGGGGAGGAAAAACAGAGAAAACCCACTTAAAAAGCACCTTCTCCACCACTTGTATCCCATTTAAATGGGCAATAAGTGTGTGTTTCATAGAACTGCATTTAAGCTGCACTTTCATAAATTAAGTTTTATGTCTTCATAACAAATAATCTCAGGTTATCTGTTGTAATGCTGAACGTAGTTTCTCAATCTTCACATATAATGTTATCTAGTGCTGCAATGCAGTAAATCACCAATCTCATTTCCATCTACTTATGTGAAAAGGCCCATGCAGGGCAATCTACATTAATATGCCACTGGCTTCAATTCCGCAACCCCTCGAGGAATTAAATCATCAGCTACTAAATTTTCCCTAATCAGCAAAATTGCTCTAGAATCTAATTCCTACTAAATGGCAAATCAAGTTTTAATCACGTCTTCCATCTCGTACATTAACGGTTTCATTCCCAGTGTTTAAAATATTTTCAGGTCAAGAAGACACAATTTAGTATCGATAATGGCATATCTAGTGATTCTTTAGTTCTACTGCAATGTTGGGGGACTCCTAAACTCTTCACAATTTCATAGAGGATTTTATAGTGGGTGAGGGCACAGCGAGGACAGCTTGTGGTATCACAGCATAGACTTTACAACAAAACAACGGTCACCGTTCCCACATAAACTACAGAAATTCCACATTAATAATAATATTCAGGAGTGATACTAGTAGTACTACTGTCATCGCCTATCGTAATAGTTTTCACTTCAGTGACGTCCATGTGCCCCCTTTTCATTTACACAGTGAAGAACATTTCACTACATGCATTGCACAGGACTCTGTCAAAGTTAAAGGATGGAAGTTCTGCTCAGCACAGGGAGGAAAGTCCTTTTTTGGTGCACTTTTCAGAGTTGAATGGTGCCTTCCAAGCGCCTGCCTCCACCTTTTATAGCTATGTACTTAAGCAACTTTGGTGCCCATAGAGGTGAACAATAGGAATGCAACAAGCCTTAATATGAAACGGAAGTTCGAGCAGCCAACTTTTTTTTTTTTTTTTTTACAGATTTCAAAGATCACTTGAAAAAGAGAATGTTTGGTACATTTTATAAATAAAGTCTAATAACCAAGACACGCAAAATAAAAGTCCTTACCGTGAAATCTGCGCTACTCCCTGATAGATAAGTGAGAAGGTAGGAGGTGGCTGGCAGGCATGCTTTAGAGACTGATGGGTCATCTGAGTGCGAGAGTTCATGCAGGCACCTAGCAGCCTCCATCTGAACATTGGCAAACTGACAAGTGAACAGTCCTATCAGGACCCGCATGCTGCCTTCTGTCCTGGAAAGAAGATGATTACCGAACATTATTGTACACACAAGCAAAAACGAATGAACACATAATGGTTATTGTCACAACAGTAAAGTCAGTAAATTTTACAATAAAACTATGCTGCCCCATCTTGTTCTTTCTCTGATTCTAAACAGAAGCATGTCTAGAGTTACAGAGAACGGGACCAGGAGAGCAGCAAGCCCATGCTATTTATATACGACTTACACTGCCAGCATGTCGGACATCTAGGGTATAAACACAGATTTTTTCCTATTAACTACATTTGCCAATACCTTATGTAAACCAATGAGATGTGCAACGTTTTTAAGAGCACCTGGGGAAAGCACACAATGTACTGCCTTATCCAACAACACTGGGCAGTACAAATAATGAGTCTACTGTAGGAGTAGTCAGAATAGCATATACTGCCCCAGGCAAGTGGGGATGATGGCATACTATTGTACACAGCTAAATGTTACACACTGCTACTGCTCTACACGATCACTGCTGGAGAGATACCAAACTTAACATTTAAGAATAATAATTTGACCTTAAATACAATAACCACATAAACACCACACAGTGTCAGTAACACAATTAAGAGAGGATTGCATGAAAATTATGTTCAGTAATTTAAATGTGCAGTTTCGCAATACATAGTTGTACATATCTGAGCATTTTTAAGGGCACATGGGTCACACCACCTTCAATATACTAAGACCAATATGCATAATCATTATTGCAGAATTGAAAATGTCAAATTCAGAACACAAATCAAAAATAAATACAGAGGGGAGAGTCTACTATGGTACGATATTCATTAACAGTTATATAAATCTCTATTTTTCAACCTACTTACATGGCTGTTTTCAACTCCACTAATCTATTAAAAGAAAATTACCACAGTGAAATAAGTGAAATCATTTTCAAACCTCCAAAAATAAAAATCACAGTACCCACAGATAAAGGACATTAAAAACTCAAATGGCGACTGCCTCATTTTCTAGAAGTATTGTAGGTACATAAAGAAAGTTCTGGGTGTAGCAGTGGTTTTCATCAGCTTGCTACCTGCAGACAGCTCCAGTGCTGCAGAAGAGACCGGGAATAAAAGATATCACCACAATCTCCTTTATAATAGTCAGAATTGTTGATGGTAACAAACACATTTCAGTTGACACAAGTGCGCTACATCATCATCATCATCATCATTTATTTATATAGCGCCACTAATTCCGCAGCGCTGTACAGAGAACTCATTCACATCATATCTTCCATTAAGTCCACTTAGGACTAGAATTGTTGCGATTGTTTAATATCCCCAAACTGTTCCGTCAATCACAACAATTCCAAAACAAACGTCATGAAGATTGTAGTGCACTTGTGTGGATACAAACTGTTAGCTGTATAACTGCTGTGACAAAGTCACTGGATTAGGGTTTGAAGGCAGGTATATTTCACAAAGGTTCCTAAGTTATTTAAAACCCCAGGGAAATATTATTGTGTATAAGCTGCTGAAGGGCTATAGGCCTGATGAAAAGACATAAAGGAGTCCTGGGGTTATGGATGGAGAGTGAGGGCGGGCTCCATCCATTAGGTCCATAATTCAGGTCCTCCAAGTTACCAGTGATTCTGCTGGCAATCAGGAGTTGCACCTGAGTAGTTCTAGCAATGCAGCTTAGTCAGTCTCTCACTGCCTATTAACGTGTGTGAAATCAGCGGCTATAAATACCATCTACCCCAGGAGATGTACCGGGCCCCCCTACCCGGTCACACTGCATGCAGAACATTTGGCCAGGCTTGAAGCAGATCTGAATGAGGACCTCTAAAGAGAAGTCAACAGTGGGATAAGCCCAGGAGATTTGCTGTAATTTGACCATCAACCCAGTAAGCACATTGCTTATATAATATAATGGGGGCACATCTGGTATAATGCATTGCGAAAATAATACTCTGGGGATACATTTGGTATAATAAACTGGCAGTGCAGCACTGTTGTTATAATGTGCGCACGTATGGTGGGGGGACACTGTTGGTATATTCAACTGAGGGCACTGCTGGTATAATGTGCTGACGCATTGCTGCTTTAATGTGTTCTGGTCCTGAGGAACTTTTCCTGATGGTGGTCATGATGGTGTTCTGGGGGAGGGAGAGTACCCTGCTGTAATGAGAGGCTGCAATAACCCTTAGTTTCACACTTTGGGTAGTCACAAAGGTTCCTCCTCAGCAGGTAGACTTCTGGGATCCATCAGTAGAGATGTTCTAGCTGCAATTCACTGTAAAATCCTTTAATATTCTTGTTTTTTGTTATTACAAAAAGCCCCTCTCCTATGAAGATATAAATAAGTAGGCTTGTATAGGTCACTATGTGAAATCACCCAAATGCACAGTGAAACAGAAACTGTATGGAGCTTTATTAATTTTAAATCAAGATATAGGTGGGACTGTGTGAAACAGGTGCGAGACATAACTGCAGTGTCAGTCTCTTGTAGTAACACTGGGCCTAAACACACAGTCATTCCAAATCAATTTACTCAACGCTGGCAATATGTACATGCCCTGCATTAGATAGCACAACCATTAAACCTGTGCTACATACACTGTTCATCAACCTATGCCAAACAAAGGTCATATGCATGAGATCAGTGTATCTTATGGTGGGATCACCTATGTGGCAGGTCTTTATTTGTACTGTATGCTTTGAATTATTTATTTTCAAAGCTCCTTTGGTCAACCTAAATTCTGTGTAATGTTGTCCAACGTGCCAGATGATGTAATAGATTAAAAAAAAAAAAAGTATTCTTACAAAAGTCACCAGCTGTAGAAAATCCCCTTGTGGCCCCAAGTTGGAAAATAATATATGAAAGTTATTACATTTTTAGCCATGATTAGTACAGAGGGGGATATTGAAACTTTTGTTAGAGCTTAGGTGGGAGACCATTACATCGCTATATAAATATTTAAAGGAGCATATACTGTATTCTTTATATAATGTAACTAGGGTTTATTTTCAATATACATTTTTAAAAGCCCAGCAGACCATATTAACATAATGCAATCAGAACAGAATGTGGTGCTTAAGGCTGCTGTCAATATAAGTGTTGTACAAAGCAAAGAGTTCTGAAGCCTAACTAGAAATACACAGGCTTCCTCTACCCATTGATGGCTAACCTGTGACACTCCAGGTGTTGTGAAACTACAAGCCCCAGCATGCTTTGCCAGTAGATAACTAGCTGATAGCTGGCAAAGCATGCTGGGACTTGTAGTCTGCTCTAACCTAAAATCAAATCTTAGTTAGTGGGAAAGCTGTATGCATGGATTTGACAGCTGATGCACTCATGGTCAGGGAAACTCTGTTTCCCATTCACTGCTGATCCTCACTTCTCAGGCTTCAGAAGGCTGCGGCTGTGTTTCCTGTTACACTAGCCTACCACAGCTGGAGGTGGTGGAGCCTTTATTCCCCTTCTGTTTCAGTTCATATAAAAAAGAGCATAAGGATAAAAGACTAAATTACCTGATAAACATAAGCTGCACGTCCTTCCTCTGGAGACCATGTCGAAGGTCAATGAGAGACTGCAACTTGTCCGCTGACCCATGGTGGAGATCTCGGACCAGCTGTACAACCTTAGAAAGTAGAGGATAGGGATGAATGAGAGATATTAACAGTGACTGCACAAAAAGTTCTCAGCAACAGCAAAACTGATACATTTCTAGAGCTGTATGTATGAATATTCGATATATAACCCTACATATCAGGCCATATCTGCGCTATTACACCTACCGTCAAGTTGCATAGTAGGATTATATTCATTCAGTTATGGTTTTGTGAAGCAATGCTATTTTCAGCAGTTCTGCGCAAATACTTTCTTACAATGGTATGCGGCACTGTTCTATTGTGGGCTGTGAATAAAACACTTATTTCGAATGTTAGAAGAAATATGTCTAAATAATGATGTGCTTCCCACAGTTCCACCTAACAGCTCCCATATACATGTAATAGGAGATTAATTATTGAGTCTAATCCACACTTTCACAAGTAAAATACTTCTATGCCACTTAGCTTGACAATGCGCCAACTAAGCTCATCACACTGATCTGTTAAGAGGACATATCTATTAACAAAGTACATTTAAGTTACATCATCCCATCTTAACAGAGGCGCTGTTTGTACAGAGCTTCGTCTGATCAGTGCCCGTATAAGACACCAACACAGCACTGTTTGCTTTTAAAAGCATTTGTTAATGCAGTGAGAAGATACGGTGCAGCATTAGAGGACATTAGTCTTCCTGAACTGCGACCGCCCCCGACATTGGGACAGTAACACACCAACAAATAACCAGAGGATTGCTTATTATAAAGTTAGAACTATGAGATTATTACAGAGCAGACTATATTTTTATAACAGTATTGTCTATTTAGACAGCTTCAAGCCCACCAAGCATTAATATAAGCCACTATAAAGGTATGCACTGATCAGTCCTGCAACACCAGTAACCTGACAGAAGCTTTAAAAATATTCTAGTATCAGTGAAAAACGCAGCTCATTTAACTGCAACTGTCTAACAATGACTAGCTAAAGGCCGACTAACCTGCTGCTCAGAGAGGACATAGTGCTGTACATCTGCTTCCATAGACTCATCCTCATCATCTGTGAGGTCCCGCAATAGTCTTTTGCTGATGAGCTGCTGTTGTCTTCGTGCTTTCCTTAGAGCTAAACAGACATAATTAATAGTGTTCATATCCTAATAGTAATTACAAAATGCCACAAAAATATTGGTCAGCAAATTTTAATTTCGGCTCGCCAAGGATATTCCCACTACTTGTAATAATTGACGAAATTATTTTCGAAAACCCTAACAAATATTTTGTCTAACGGTAACTCCCCACCACCTACCTGCTTTACTCAATTTACAGGGAATGACAGCTACCAATTGCTGCCAGCAAGGTATAAAAGTGCCAGCTTTCAGTACCACAATACCCAATATCAGTGATAGTCAGCTTGAATCCCTACTGGTGCTAAACGTTCAAATATGAACTTGAACAGTGTGGCAAGATTAGTCAGCTCAAACTGGAGTGTGAATAGCCATTTACACATCCTATAGCACTAGTGTTTATTATTATTTTTAGTTTATGATATTATTTATATTATTATATTAGTGCATCTTGCTGATTTTCTATGACTGCCAGCTAAAAGCTTGAAGATAACATAAGCAGCAACTGTAACGCTAAAAGTAAGGAAGGTAAGCAGGAAAGGGTGGCGAGTGTATTAATATAGGCAGAGTTTCTTAAACCTGGTCCTCGGGACACCCAATAGTGCATGTTTTCCATATCTCCTTGCTTAAGCACAGGTGGATTAATTACTGACTGACACATTGTAACAGATCCACAGGTTGTATATTTATTTCTGTCGTCACCTGAAAAACCTGCACTGTTAGGGGTCCTGAAGACAGGGTTTGAGAAACACTGGTATAGGGCACCTATCGTATAAGGTAGATGTTTCTCATTAGCCATCCCGGGCATGCCACTTTTTCACATACTATATTGTATATAAAGGGAAACTGCTGAGCAAAATATTCATCTGTCACCCAGCTGTAAAGCCACAATATCTATATACTATGCAAACTACCATTCCATAGGCAGATAATTAAGATTATGTTGTACAACACAGTGGCGGTGATCAGTGTCCTGATCACACCTTAGAAAAGAGATCAGTTGTAGCCCCAACAGACAGGACAGATACATTACATCTCAAAAGCCAACAGGACGTGCAAATAGATTGACTGAGAACAACTGAATGTGATGAGAACAAGATAGCGGTTTCTCAGGAGATGAATACTTAAATCAGTGCCCCTACTTAGTAATGAGCAAGGTGTGATTTATCCATCACCTGTCTCCCGTTCTCTACGCTGTGCTCTTAACTCCTCCAAGCCCGTCTGTGATTTCTTTCCAAGTTTTCTTCTACGCCACATACTTTATGGGAAGCGTCACGCAGGTCACTAATGAACGCTCTAATCAAGGCATAATCCAGCAAAAACATGTCCTGAAATAAAATCAAGCAAACAAATACAATATTATCACAATGTAGTTCAGTACATGGGTACCTAATTTCAATTTAAAATGAAATACATCTATTTTTTAACCAATTTCATATTATCATACATATGTAAGCTAGAAAAAGTAGATCCGTTTGTGGGGTGAATCGATGTTTATAATAATGAGGTCTTAATAACATTACTTCATCTAGTCTGCAGATGTCCCATCTGTAATTATTGTGCATAGGAAACAGTAGTCAATCGCTATTCCTCTCCATAGACATTAATGGAAACATTGAAGACAATGTTTCCGTTTATGTATTTACACATGTATAGTTACATGTTGAGTGATATAGCAATGGCAATACTCTTGTTATAACAAGTGGAAATAGCTCTATAATAAATACATGTTTCAAAACATTAATAAATCCAGATTAAGGATTTTTAGTTTTTGTTTGGAAATTGTACACTATGTATTATTTTACATCAGCTAGAGCAGACCTTTATATCTATGGATCATGTGCTGCTTTAGTGTGGTGAAATTTGCACCCACACATTGACACGATCACTGTCGTCTGTTCGTTGCTCGGGCTCGATGACAGTTATTTAAAATCAGAAGAGGAGTGGCCGATAGTTGTCATTTTCTGATGGCAATTACTATCATGCCCAATGCTAAGCCCATCAATTTTGTTAGGATCACTGGAATCATGATTGTTTTTAACATACAAGCAATGTAGGGCCATTTGGCAGATATTACAGGAGGTGTGGCTAGTATAATAGGTTATTGGTGAGGTTTTTACCCAATTCATTTGGATAA